>NC_090398.1:43799517-44102585 GCF_036365525.1 Heterodontus francisci
CAGTTACCCTGGAAACAGGGCAGTCAGTTATCCCGGAAACAGGGCAGTCAGATATCCCGGAAAAAGGGTGATTAGTTACCCTGGAAACTGGGCAGTCAGTTACCCTAGAAACAGGGCAGTCAGTTACCCCGGAAACAGGGCAGTCAGTTACCCTGGAAACAGGGCAGTCAGTTACCCATGAAACTGGGCAGTCAGATAACCTGGAAACAGGGCAGTCAGTCACCCTGGAATCAGGTTAGTCAGTTACCCCGGTAACAGGGTGATCTGTTACCCCGGAAACAGGGCAGTCAGTTCCCCTGGAAACAGGGCAGTCAGTTACCCTGGAAACAGGGCCGTCAGTTATCCCCGGAAACAGTGCAGTCAGTTATCCCGGAAACAGGGTGATCAGTTACCCTGGAAACTGGGCAGTCAGTTTTCCTGGAAGCAGGACAGTCAGTTATCCTGGAAACAGGGCGGTCAGTTACCCCGGAAAAAGGGCGGTCAGTTATCCTGGAAACAGGGCGGTCAGTTACCCCGGAAACAGGGAGATCAGTTACCCCGGAAACAGGGCGGTAAGTTACCCTGGAAACAGGGCAGTCAGTTACCCTGGAAACAGGGCAGTCAGTTATCCTGGAAACAGGGCATTCAGTTATCCTGGAAACAGGGCGGTCAGTTACCCTGGAAATAGGGCGGTCAGTTACCCCGGAAGCAGGGAGATCAGTTACCCCTGAAACAGGGAGATCAGTTACCCCTGAAACAGGGCAGTCAGTTACCCCTGAAACAGGGCAGTCAGTTATCCTGGAAACAGGGGGGTCAGTTACCCTGGAAACAGGGTGGTCAGTTACCCCGGAAACAGGGTGATCAGTTATCCTGGAAACAGGGCGGTCAGTTACCCCGGAAACAGGGCAGTCAGTTACTCCGGAAACAGGGCGGTCAGTAATCCTGGAAACTGATTATTCAGTTACCCCGGAAACAGGGTGATCAGTTATCCCGGAAACAGGGCAGTCAGTTAGCCTGGAAACAGGGCATTCAGTTACCCCGGAAACAGGGTGATCAGTTACCCTGGAAACAGGGCAGTCAGTTACGCCGGAAACAGGGCAGTCAGTTACCCTGGAAACAGGGCAGTCAGTTATGCCGGAAAACGGGTGATCAGTTACCCTGGAAAATGGGCAGTCACTTACCCTGGAAACATGGCAGTCAGTTACCCCGGAAACAGGGCAGTCAGTTACCCTGGAAACAGGGCAGTCAGTTACCCATGAAACTGGGGAGTCAGATAACCTGGAAACAGGGCAGTCAGTCACCCTGGAATCAGGTTAGTCAGTTACCCCTGTTACAGGGTGATCAGTTGCCCGGAAACAGGGCAGTCAGTTCCCCTGGAAACAGGGCAGTCAGTTACCCTGGAAACAGGGCAGTCAGTTATCCCCGAAACCGGGCAGTCAGTGATCCTGGAAACAGGGCGGTCAGTTACCCTGGAAACAGGGAGATCAGTTACCCCGGAAACAGGGCGGTTATATACGCAGGAAACAGGGCAGTCAGTTACCCTGGAAACAGGGCATTCAGTTATCATGGAAATAGGGCGCTCAGTTAACCCGGAAATAGGGCGGTCAGTTACCCCTGAAACAGGGCAGTCAGTTACCCTGGAAACAGGGTGGTCAGTTACCCTGGAAACAGGGTGGTCTGTTACCCCAGAAACAGGGAGATCAGTTATCCTGGTAACAGGGCGGTCACTTAACCCGGAAACAGGGCAGTCAGTTACCCCGGAAACAGGGCGCTCAGTAAACCTGGAAACAAATTAGTCCGTTACCCTGTAAACAGGGCAGTCACTTACCCCGGAAACATTGCAGTCAGTTACCCCGGAAACAGGGGGATCAATAATCCTGGAAACAAATTAGTCAGTTACCCTGGAAACAGGGCAGTCAGTTATCCCGGAAACAGGGCAGTCAGTTATCCCGGAAAAAGGGTGATCAGTTACCCTGGAAACTGGGCAGTCAGTTACCCCTGGAAACAGGGCAGTCAGTTACCCATGAAACTGGGCAGTCAGATACCATGGAAACAGGGCAGTCAGTCACCCTGGAATCAGGTTAGTCAGTTACCCCGGTAACAGGGTGATCTGTTACCCGGAAACAGGGCAGTCAGTTCCCCTGGAAACAGGGCAGTCAGTTACCCTGGAAACAGGGCAGTCAGTTATCCCCGACACCGGGCAGTCAGTTATCCCGGAAACAGGGTGATCAGTTACCCTGGAAACTGGGCAGTCAGTTTTCCTGGAAACAGGGCAGTCAGTTATCCTGGAAACAGGGCGGTCAGTTACCCCGGAAAAAGGGCGGTCAGTTATCCTGGAAACAGGGCGGTCAGTTACCCCGGAAACAGGGAGATCAGTTACCCCGGAAACAGGGCGGTTAGTTACCCTGGAAACAGGGCAGTCAGTTACCCTGGAAACAGGGCAGTCAGTTATCCTGGAAACAGGGTGATCAGTTACCCTGGAAACAGGGCAGTCAGTTACCCTGGAAACAGGGTGGTCAGTTACCCCGGAAACAGGGTGATCAGTTATCCTGGAAACAGGGCGGACAGTTACCCCGGAAACAGGGCAGTCAGTTACCCCGGAAACAGGGCGTTCAGTAACCCTGGAAACAGATTAGTCAGTTACCCCAGAAACAGGGTGATCAGTTATCCTGGAAACAGGGCTGTCAGTGAGCCTGGAAACAGGGCAGACATTTACCCCGGAAACAGGGTGATCAGTTACCCTGGAAACAGGGCAGTCAGTTACGCCAGAAACAGTGCAGTCAGTTACCCTGGAAACAGGGCAGTCAGTTATCCCGGAAAAAGGGTGATCAGTTACCCTGGCAACTGGGCAGTCACTTACCCTGGAAACATGGCAGTCAGTTACCCCGGAAACAGGGCAGTCAGTTACCCTGGAAACAGGGCAGTCAGTTACCCATGAAACTGGGGAGTCAGATACCCTGGAAACAGGGCAGTCAGTCACCCTGGAATCAGGTTAGACAGTTACCCCGGTAACAGGGTGATCAGTTACCCCGGAAACAGGGCAGTCAGTTCCCCTGGAAACAGGGCAGTCAGTTACCCTGGAAACAGGGCAGTCAGTTATCCCCGAAACCGGGCAGTCAGTTATCCTGGAAACAGGGCGGTCAGTTACCCCGGAAACAGGGAGATCAGTTACCCCGGAAACAGGGCGGTTAGATACGCTGGAAACAGGGCAGTCAGTTACCCTGGAAACAGGGCATTCAGTTATCATGGAAACAGGGCGCTCAGTTACCCCGGAAATAGGGCGGTCAGTTACCCCTGAAACAGGGCAGTCAGTTACCCTGGAAACAGTGTGGTCAGTTACCCTGGAAACAGGGTGGTCAGTTACCCCAGAAACAGGGTGATCAGTTATCCTGGTAACAGGGCTGTCACTTAACCCGGAAACAGGGCAGTCAGTTACCCCGAAAACAGGGCGCTCAGTAAACCTGGAAACAAATCAGTCCATTACCCTGGAAACAGGGCAGTCACTTACCCCGGAAACATTGCAGTCAGTTACCCCGGAAACAGGGGGATCAGTAACCCTGGAAACAGGGCAGTCAGTTATCCTGGAAACAGGGAGATCAGTTACCCCAGAAACAGGGCGGTTAGTGACCCTGGAAACAATGCAGTCAGTTACCCTGGATACAGGGCGGTCAATTACCCTGGAAACAGGGCAGTCAGTTATCCTGGAAACAGGGTGGTCAGTTACCCTGGAAACAGGGTGGTCAGTTACCCCGGAAACAGGGTGATCAGTTATCCTGGAAACAGGGCGGTCAGTTACCCTGGAAACAGGGCAGTCAGTTATCCCGGAAAAAGGGCAGTCAGTTATGCCGGAAACAGGGTGATCAGTTACCTTGGAAACAGGGCAGTCAGTTACCCCGGAAGCAGGACGTTCTGTTACCCCGGAAACAGGGCGATTAATTACCCCAGAAACAGGGCGATCAGTTACCCTGGAAACAGGGAGATCAGTTAGCCTGGAAACTGGGCAGTCAGTTACCCTGGAAAAAGGGCAGTCAGTTATTCCGGAAACAGTGTGATCAGTTACCCTGGAAACTGGGCAGTCAGTTACCCTGGAAACAGGCAGTCAGTTACCCTGGAAAGAGGGACGTCAGTTATCCCGGAAACAGGGTGATCAGTTACCCTGGAAACTGGGCAGTCAGTTACCACGGAAACAGGGTGGTCAGTTACCCTGGAAACAGGGCAGTCAGTTACCTCGGAAACAGTGTGATCAGTTACCCTGGAAACAGGGCAGTCAGTTACCCTGGAAACAGCCAGTCAGTTACCCTGGAAAGAGGGACGTCAGTTATCCCGGAAACAGGGTGATCAGTTACCCTGGAAACTGGGCAGACAGTTACCACGGAAACAGGGTGGTCAGCTACCCCGGAAACAGGGCGGTCAGTTATCCCGGAAACAGGGCGGTCAGTTACCGTGGAAACAGGGCAGTCAGTTACCCTGGAAACAGGGCAGTCAGTTATCCTGGAAACAGGGCAGTCAGTTATCCTAGAAACAGGGCGGTCAGTTACCCCGGAAATAGGGCGGTCAGTTATCCTGGAAACAGGGCGGTCAGTTCCCCGGAAACAGGGAGATCAGTTACCCCGGAAACAGGGCGGTTAGTTACCCTGGAAACAGGGCAGTCAGTTATCCTGGAAACAGGGCAGTCAGTTATCCTAGAAACAGGGCGGTCAGTTACCCTGGAAACAGGGCATTCAGTTATCCTGGAAACAGGGCGGTCAGTTACCCCGGAAACAGGGAGATCAGTTACCCCGGAAACAGGGCAGTCTGAATCCTGGAAACAGGGCATTCAGTTATCCTGGAAACAGGGCGGTCAGTTACCCCGGAAACATCGAGATCAGTTACCCCGGAAACAGGGCGGTTAGTTACCCTGGAAACAGGGCAGTCAGTTACCCAGGCAATAAGGCGGTCAGTTATCCTGGAAACATGGTGGTCAGTTACCCTGGAAACAGGGTGGTCAGTTATCCTGGATACTGGGCGGTCAGTTACCCCGGAAACAGGGCAGTCAGTTACCCCGGAAACAGGGCGGTCAGTAACCCTGGAAACAGATTAGTCAGTTACCCAGGAAACAGCGTGATCAGTTATCCTGGAAACAGGGTGATCAGTTACCCTGGAAACAGGGCAGACAGTTATCCCGGAAACAGGGCAGTCAGTTATCCCGGAAAAAGGGTGATCAGTTCCCCTGGAAACTGGGCAGTCAGTTACCCTGGAAACAGGGCAGTCAGTTACCCCGGAAACAGGGCAGTCAGTTACCCTGGAAACAGGGCAGTCAGTTACCCATGAAACTGGGCAGTCAGTTACCCTGGAAACAGGGCAGTCAGTTACCCCGGAAACAGGGTGATCAGTTACCCCGGATACAGGGCAGTCAGTTCCCCTGGAAACAGGGCGGTCAGTTACCCTGGAAACAGGGCAGTCAGTTATCCCCGTAACCGGGCAGTCAGTTATCCCGGAAACAGGGTGATCAGTTACCCTGGAAAAAGGGCAGTCAGTTATTCCGGAAACAGTGTGATCAGTTACCCTGGAAACTGGGCAGTCAGTTACCCTGGAAACAGGCAGTCAGTTACCCTGGAAAGAGGGACGTCAGTTATCCCGGAAACAGGGTGATCAGTTACCCTGGAAACTGGGCAGTCAGTTACCACGGAAACAGGGTGGTCAGTTACCCTGGAAACAGGGCAGTCAGTTACCTCGGAAACAGTGTGATCAGTTACCCTGGAAACAGGGCAGTCAGTTACCCTGGAAACAGCCAGTCAGTTACCCTGGAAAGAGGGACGTCAGTTATCCCGGAAACAGGGTGATCAGTTACCCTGGAAACTGGGCAGTCAGTTACCACGGAAACAGGGTGGTCAGCTACCCCGGAAACAGGGCGGTCAGTTATCCCGGAAACAGGGCGGTCAGTTACCGTGGAAACAGGGCAGTCAGTTACCCTGGAAACAGGGCAGTCAGTTATCCTGGAAACAGGGCAGTCAGTTATCCTAGAAACAGGGCGGTCAGTTACCCTGGAAACAGGGCATTCAGTTATCCTGGAAACAGGGCGGTCAGTTACCCCGGAAACAGGGAGATCAGTTACCCCGGAAACAGGGCAGTCTGAATCCTGGAAACAGGGCATTCAGTTATCCTGGAAACAGGGCGGTCAGTTACCCCGGAAACATCGAGATCAGTTACCCCGGAAACAGGGCGGTTAGTTATCCCGGAAACAGGGCGGTCAGTTATCCCGGAAACAGGGCGGTCAGTTACCGTGGAAACAGGGCAGTCAGTTACCCTGGAAACAGGGCAGTCAGTTATCCTGGAAACAGGGCAGTCAGTTATCCTAGAAACAGGGCGGTCAGTTACCCTGGAAACAGGGCATTCAGTTATCCTGGAAACAGGGCGGTCATGTACCCCGGAAACAGGGAGATCAGTTACCCCGGAAACAGGGCAGTCTGAATCCTGGAAACAGGGCATTCAGTTATCCTGGAAACAGGGCGGTCAGTTACCCCGGAAACATCGAGATCAGTTACCCCGGAAACAGGGCGGTTAGTTACCCTGGAAACAGGGCAGTCAGTTACCCAGGCAATAAGGCGGTCAGTTATCCTGGAAACATGGTGGTCAGTTACCCTGGAAACAGGGTGGTCAGTTATCCTGGAAACTGGGCGGTCAGTTACCCCGGAAACAGGGCAGTCAGTTACCCCGGAAACAGGGCGGTCAGTAACCCTGGAAACAGATTAGTCAGTTACCCAGGAAACAGCGTGATCAGTTATCCTGGAAACAGGGTGATCAGTTACCCTGGAAACAGGGCAGACAGTTATCCCGGAAACAGGGCAGTCAGTTATCCCGGAAAAAGGGTGATCAGTTCCCCTGGAAACTGGGCAGTCAGTTACCCTGGAAACAGGGCAGTCAGTTACCCTGGAAACAGCCAGTCAGTTACCCTGGAAAGAGGGACGTCAGTTATCCCGGAAACAGTGTGATCAGTTACCCTGGAAACTGGGCAGTCAGTTACCACGGAAACAGGGTGGTCAGCTACCCCGGAAACAGGGCGGTCAGTTATCCCGGAAACAGGGCGGTCAGTTACCGTGGAAACAGGGCAGTCAGTTACCCTGGAAACAGGGCAGTCAGTTATCCTGGAAACAGGGCAGTCAGTTATCCTAGAAACAGGGCGGTCAGTTACCCCGGAAATAGGGCGGTCAGTTATCCTGGAAACAGGGCGGTCAGTTCCCCGGAAACAGGGAGATCAGTTACCCCGGAAACAGGGCGGTTAGTTACCCTGGAAACAGGGCAGTCAGTTATCCTGGAAACAGGGCAGTCAGTTATCCTAGAAACAGGGCGGTCAGTTACCCTGGAAACAGGGCATTCAGTTATCCTGGAAACAGGGCGGTCAGTTACCCAGGAAACAGGGAGATCAGTTACCCCGGAAACAGGGCAGTCTGAATCCTGGAAACAGGGCATTCAGTTATCCTGGAAACAGGGCGGTCAGTTACCCCGGAAACATCGAGATCAGTTACCCCGGAAACAGGGCGGTTAGTTACCCTGGAAACAGGGCAGTCAGTTACCCAGGCAATAAGGCGGTCAGTTATCCTGGAAACATGGTGGTCAGTTACCCTGGAAACAGGGTGGTCAGTTATCCTGGATACTGGGCGGTCAGTTACCCCGGAAACAGGGCAGTCAGTTACCCCGGAAACAGGGCGGTCAGTAACCCTGGAAACAGATTAGTCAGTTACCCAGGAAACAGCGTGATCAGTTATCCTGGAAACAGGGTGATCAGTTACCCTGGAAACAGGGCAGACAGTTATCCCGGAAACAGGGCAGTCAGTTATCCCGGAAAAAGGGTGATCGGTTCCCCTGGAAACTGGGCAGTCAGTTACCCTGGAAACAGGGCAGTCAGTTACCCCGGAAACAGGGCAGTCAGTTACCCTGGAAACAGGGCAGTCAGTTACCCATGAAACTGGGCAGTCAGTTACCCTGGAAACAGGGCAGTCAGTTACCCCGGAAACAGGGTGATCAGTTACCCCGGATACAGGGCAGTCAGTTCCCCTGGAAACAGGGCGGTCAGTTACCCTGGAAACAGGGCAGTCAGTTATCCCCGTAACCGGGCAGTCAGTTATCCCGGAAACAGGGCGATCAGTTACCCTGGAAAAAGGGCAGTCAGTTATTCCGGAAACAGTGTGATCAGTTACCCTGGAAACTGGGCAGTCAGTTACCCTGGAAACAGGCAGTCAGTTACCCTGGAAAGAGGGACGTCAGTTATCCCGGAAACAGGGTGATCAGTTACCCTGGAAACTGGGCAGTCAGTTACCACGGAAACAGGGTGGTCAGTTACCCTGGAAACAGGGCAGTCAGTTACCTCGGAAACAGTGTGATCAGTTACCCTGGAAACAGGGCAGTCAGTTACCCTGGAAACAGCCAGTCAGTTACCCTGGAAAGAGGGACGTCAGTTATCCCGGAAACAGGGTGATCAGTTACCCTGGAAACTGGGCAGTCAGTTACCACGGAAACAGGGTGGTCAGCTACCCCGGAAACAGGGCGGTCAGTTATCCCGGAAACAGGGCGGTCAGTTACCGTGGAAACAGGGCAGTCAGTTACCCTGGAAACAGGGCAGTCAGTTATCCTGGAAACAGGGCAGTCAGTTATCCTAGAAACAGGGCGGTCAGTTACCCTGGAAACAGGGCATTCAGTTATCCTGGAAACAGGGCGGTCAGTTACCCCGGAAACAGGGAGATCAGTTACCCCGGAAACAGGGCAGTCTGAATCCTGGAAACAGGGCATTCAGTTATCCTGGAAACAGGGCGGTCAGTTACCCCGGAAACATCGAGATCAGTTACCCCGGAAACAGGGCGGTTAGTTATCCCGGAAACAGGGCGGTCAGTTATCCCGGAAACAGGGCGGTCAGTTACCGTGGAAACAGGGCAGTCAGTTACCCTGGAAACAGGGCAGTCAGTTATCCTGGAAACAGGGCAGTCAGTTATCCTAGAAACAGGGCGGTCAGTTACCCTGGAAACAGGGCATTCAGTTATCCTGGAAACAGGGCGGTCAGTTACCCCGGAAACAGGGAGATCAGTTACCCCGGAAACAGGGCAGTCTGAATCCTGGAAACAGGGCATTCAGTTATCCTGGAAACAGGGCGGTCAGTTACCCCGGAAACATCGAGATCAGTTACCCCGGAAACAGGGCGGTTAGTTACCCTGGAAACAGGGCAGTCAGTTACCCAGGCAATAAGGCGGTCAGTTATCCTGGAAACATGGTGGTCAGTTACCCTGGAAACAGGGTGGTCAGTTATCCTGGAAACTGGGCGGTCAGTTACCCCGGAAACAGGGCAGTCAGTTACCCCGGAAACAGGGCGGTCAGTAACCCTGGAAACAGATTAGTCAGTTACCCAGGAAACAGCGTGATCAGTTATCCTGGAAACAGGGTGATCAGTTACCCTGGAAACAGGGCAGACAGTTATCCCGGAAACAGGGCAGTCAGTTATCCCGGAAAAAGGGTGATCAGTTCCCCTGGAAACTGGGCAGTCAGTTACCCTGGAAACAGGGCATCAGTTACCCCGGAAACAGGGCAGTCAGTTACCCTGGAAACAGGGCAGTCAGTTACCCATGAAACTGGGCAGTCAGTTACCCTGGAAACAGGGCAGTCAGTTACCCCGGAAACAGGGTGATCAGTTACCCCGGATACAGGGCAGTCAGTTCCCCTGGAAACAGGGCGGTCAGTTACCCTGGAAACAGGGCAGTCAGTTATCCCCGTAACCGGGCAGTCAGTTATCCCGGAAACAGGGCGATCAGTTACCCTGGAAACTGGGCAGTCAGTTATGCTGGAAACAGGGCAGTCAGTTACCCTGGAAACAGGGCAGTCAGTTATCCTGGAAACAGGGCAGACAGTTATCCTGGAAACAGGGTGGTCAGTTACCCCGGATATTGGGCGGTCAGTTATCCTGGAAAAAGGGCGGTCAGTTACCTCGGAAACAGGGAGATCAGTTACCCCGGAAACAGGGCAATCAGATATCCTGTAAACTGGGCAGTCAGTTACCCCGGATACTGGGCGGTCAGTTACCCTGGAAACAGGGTGATCAGTTACCGTGGAAACAGGGCAATCAGTTACCCTGGAAACAGGGCAGTCAGTTATCCCGGAAACAGGGTGATCAGTTATCCTGGAAACAGGGCAGTCAGTTACCCCGGAAGCAGGGCAGTCAGTTCCCCTGGAAGCAGGGCAGTCAGTTAACCTGGAAACAGGGCAGTCAGTTATCCTTGAAACAAGGTGATCAGTTACCGTGGAAACAGGGCAGTCAGTTACCCTGGAAACAGTGCAGTCAGTTACCCTGGAAACAGGGCAGTCAGTTATCCCGGAAACAGGGTGATCAGTTATCCTGGAAACAGGGCAGTCAGTTACCCCGGAAAAAGTACAGTCAGTTACCCCGGAAACAGGGCGGGCAGTAACCCTGGAAACAGATTAGTCAGTTACCCCGGAAACAGGGTGATCAGTTACCCTGGAAACAGGGCAGTCAGTTACCCTGGAAACTGGGCAGTCAGTTAATCTGTAAACAGGGCAGTCATTTATCCCGGAACCAGTTCAGTCAGTTATCCCAGAAAAAGGGTGATCAGTTACCCTGAAAACTGTGCAGTCAGTTACCCTGGAAACAGGGCAGTCAGTTACCCCGGAAACAGGGCTGTCAGTTACCCTGTTAACAGGGCAGTCAGTTACCCATGAAACTGGGCAGTCAGTTACCCTGAAAACAGGGCAGTCAGTCACCCTGGAAACAGGTTAGTCAGTTACCCCGGAAACAGGGTGATCAGTTACCCCGGATACAGGGCAGTCAGTTCCCCTGGAAACAGGGCAGTCAGTTACCCTGGAAACAGGGCAGTCAGTTATCCCCGAAACCGGGCAGTCAGTTATCCCGGAAACAGCGTGATCAGTTACCCTGGAAACTGGGCAGTCAGTTACGCCAGAAACAGGGCAGTCAGTTACCCTGGAAACAGAGCAGTCAGTTATCCCGGAAATAGGGTGATCAGTTACCCTGGAAACTGGGCAGTCACTTCCCCTGGAAACTGGGCAGTCAGTTACCCCGGAAACAGGGCAGTCAGTTACCCTGGAAGCAGGGCAGTCAGTCACCCTGGAAACAGGGCAGTCAGTTATCCAGGAAACAGGGTGGTCAGTTACCCTGGAAACAGGGTGGTCAGTTACGCCGGAAACAGGGTGATCAGTTATCCTGGAAACAGGGCGGTCAGTTAACCCGGAAACAGGGCAATCAGTTACCCTTGAAACTGGGCAGTCAGTTATGCTGGAAACAGGGCAGTCAGTTACCCTGGAAACAGGGCAATCAGTTATCCTGGAAACAGGGCGGTCAGTTAACCCGGAAACAGGGCGATCAGTTACCCTTGAAACTGGGCAGTCAGTTATGCTGGAAACAGGGCAGTCAGTTACCCTGGAAACAGGGCAGTCAGTTATCCTGGAAACAGGGCAGACAGTTATCCTGGAAACAGGGTGGACAGTTACCCCGGATATTGGGCGGTCAGTTATCCTGGAAAAAGGGCGGTCAGTTACCTCGGAAACAGGGAGATCAGTTACCCCGGAAACAGGGCAATCAGTTATCCTGTAAACTGGGCAGTCAGTTACCCCGGATACAGGGCGGTCAGTTACCCTGGAAACAGGGTGATCAGTTCCCGTGGAAACAGGGCAATCAGTTACCCTGGAAACAGGGCAGTCAGTTATCCCGGAAACAGGGTGATCAGTTATCCTGGAAACAGGGCAGTCAGTTACCCCGGAAGCAGGGCAGTCAGTTCCCCTGGAAGCAGGGCAGTCAGTTAACCTGGAAACAGGGCAGTCAGTTATCCTTGAAACAAGGTGATCAGTTACCGTGGAAACAGGGCAGTCAGTTACCCTGGAAACAGTGCAGTCAGTTACCCTGGAAACAGGGCAGTCAGTTATCACGGAAACAGGGTGATCAGTTATCCTGGAAACAGGGCAGTCAATTACCCCGGAAAAAGGACAGTCAGTTACCCCGGAAACAGGGTGGTCAGTAACCCTGGAAACAGATTAGTCAGTTACCCTGGAAACAGGGTGATCAGTTACCCTGGAAACAGGGCAGTCAGTTACCCCGGAAACAGGGCAGTCAGTTACCCTGGAAACTGGGCAGTCAGTTAATCTGGAAACAGGGCAGTCATTTATCCCGGAAACAGGGTGATCAGTTACCCTGGAAACAGGGCAGTCAGTTATCCCGGAACCAGTTCAGTCAGTTATCCCAGAAAAAGGGTGATCAGTTACCCTGAAAACTGTGCAGTCAGTTACCCTGGAAACAGGGCAGTCAGTTACCCTGTTAACAGGGCAGTCAGTTACCCATGAAACTGGGCAGTCAGTTACCCTGAAAACAGGGCAGTCAGTCACCCTGGAAACAGGTTAGTCAGTTACCCCGGAAAAAGGGTGATCAGTTACCCCGGATACAGGGCAGTCAGTTCCCCTGGAAACAGGGCAGTCAGTTACCCTGGAAACAGGGCAGTCAGTTATCCCCGAAACCGGGCAGTCAGTTATCCCGGAAACAGCGTGATCAGTTACCCTGGAAACTGGGCAGTCAGTTACGCCGGAAACAGGGCAGTCAGTTACCCTGGAAACAGGGCAGTCAGTTATCCCGGAAAAAGGGTGATCAGTTACCCTGGAAACTGGGCAGTCACTTCACCTGGAAACTGGGCAGTCAGTTACCCCGGAAACAGGGCAGTCAGTTACCCTGGAAGCAGGGCAGTCAGTCACCCTGGAAACAGGGCAGTCAGTTATCCAGGAAACAGGGTGGTCAGTTACCCTGGAAACAGGGTGGTCAGTTACGCCGGAAACAGGGTGATCAGTTATCCTGGAAACAGGGCGGTCAGTTAACCCGGAAACAGGGCAATCAGTTACCCTTGAAACTGGGCAGTCAGTTATGCTGGAAACAGGGCAGTCAGTTACCCTGGAAACAGGGCTATCAGTTATCCTGGAAACAGGGCGGTCAGTTAACCCGGAAACAGGGCGATCAGTTACCCTTGAAACTGCGCAGTCAGTTATGCTGGAAACAGGGCAGTCAGTTACCCTGGAAACAGGGCAGTCAGTTATCCTGGAAACAGGGCAGACAGTTATCCTGGAAACAGGGTGGTCAGTTACCCCGATATTGGGCGGTCAGTTATCCTGGAAATAGGGCGGTCAGTTACCTCGGAAACAGGGAGATCAGTTACCCCGGAAACAGGGCAATCAGTTATCCTGTAAACTGGGCAGTCAGTTACCCCGGATACAGGGCGGTCAGTTACCCTGGAAACAGGGTGATCAGTTCCCGTGGAAACAGGGCAATCAGTTACCCTGGAAACAGGGCAGTCAGTTATCCCGGAAACAGGGTGATCAGTTATCCTGGAAACAGGGCAGTCAGTTACCCCGGAAGCAGGGCAGTCAGTTCCCCTGGAAGCAGGGCAGTCAGTTAACCTGGAAACAGGGCAGTCAGTTATCCTTGAAACAAGGTGATCAGTTACCGTGGAAACAGGGCAGTCAGTTACCCTGGAAACAGTGCAGTCAGTTACCCTGGAAACAGGGCAGTCAGTTATCACGGAAACAGGGTGATCAGTTATCCTGGAAACAGGGCAGTCAGTTACCCCGGAAAAAGGACAGTCAGTTAACCCGGAAACAGGGTGGTCAGTAACCCTGGAAACAGATTAGTCAGTTACCCCGGAAACAGGGTGATCAGTTACCCTGGAAACAGGGCAGTCAGTTACCCCGGAAACAGGGCAGTCAGTTACCCTGGAAACTGGGCAGTCAGTTAATCTGGAAACAGGGCAGTCATTTATCCCGGAAACAGGGTGATCAGTTACCCTGGAAACAGGGCAGTCAGTTATCCCGGAACCAGTTCAGTCAGTTATCCCAGAAAAAGGGTGATCAGTTACCCTGAAAACTGTGCAGTCAGTTACCCTGGAAACAGGGCAGTCAGTTACCCTGTTAACAGGGCAGTCAGTTACCCATGAAACTGGGCAGTCAGTTACCCTGAAAACAGGGCAGTCAGTCACCCTGGAAACAGGTTAGTCAGTTACCCCGGAAACAGGGTGATCAGTTACCCCGGATACAGGGCAGTCAGTTCCCCTGGAAACAGGGCAGTCAGTTACCCTGGAAACAGGGCAGTCAGTTATCCCCGAAACCGGGCAGTCAGTTATCCCGGAAACAGCGTGATCAGTTACCCTGGAAACTGGGCAGTCAGTTACGCCGGAAACAGGGCAGTCAGTTACCCTGGAAACAGGGCAGTCAGTTATCCCGGAAAAAGGGTGATCAGTTACCCTGGAAACTGGGCAGTCACTTCCCCTGGAAACTGGGCATTCAGTTACCCCGGAAACAGGGCAGTCAGTTACCCTGGAAGCAGGGCAGTCAGTCACCCTGGAAACAGGGCAGTCAGTTATCCAGGAAACAGGGTGGTCAGTTACCCTGGAAACAGGGTGGTCAGTTACGCCGGAAACAGGGTGATCAGTTATCCTGGAAACAGGGCGGTCAGTTAACCCGGAAACACGGCAGTTATTTACCCCGGAAACAGGGCGGTCAGTAACCCTGGAAACAAATTAGTCAGTTACCCTGGAAACAGGGCAGTCAGTTATCCCGGAAACAGGTCAGTCAGTTGTCCCGGAAACAGGGTGATCAGTTACCTGGGAAACAGGGCAGTCAGTTACCCCGTAAACAGGGCAGTCAGTTATCCCGGAAAAAGGGTGATCAGTTACCCTGGAAACTGGGCAGTCAGTTACCCTGGAAACAGGGCAGTCAGTTACCCCTGGAAACAGGGCAGTCAGTTACCCATGAAACTGGGCAGTCAGTCACCCTGGAATCAGGTTAGTCGGTTACCCCGGTAACAGGGTGATCTGTTACCCCGGAAACAGGGCAGTCAGTTTCCCTGGAAACAGGGCAGTCAGTTACCCTGGAAACAGGGCAGTCAGTTATCCCCGACACCGGGCAGTCAGTTATCCCGGAAACAGGGAGATCAGTTTCCCCGGAAAAAGGGCGGTCAGTTATCCTGGAAACAGGGCGGTCAGTTACCCCGGAAACAGGGAGATCGGTTACCCCGGAAACAGGGCGGTTAGTTACCCTGGAAACAGGGCAGTCAGTTATCCTGGAAACAGGGCGGTCAGTTTCCCCGGAAAAAGGGCGGTCAGTTATCCTGGAAACAGGGCGGTCAGTTACCCCGGAAACAGGGAGATCGGTTACCCCGGAAACAGGGCGGTTAGTTACCCTGGAAACAGAGCAGTCAGTTACCCTGGAAACAGGGCAGTCAGTTATCCTGGAAACATGGTGATCAGTTACCCTGGAAACAGGGCAGTCAGTTACCCTGGAAACAGGGTGGTCAGTTACCCCGGAAACAGGGTGATCAGTTATCCTGGAAACAGGGCGGTCAGTTACCCTGGAAACAGGGCAGTCAGTTATCCCGGAAACAGGGCAGTCAGTTATCCCGGAAGCAGGGCGGTTAATTACCCCAGAAACAGGGCGATCAGTTACCCTGGAAACAGGGTGATCAGTTACCCTGGAAACTGGGCAGTCAGTTACCCTGGAAACAGGGCAGTCAGTTATTCCGGAAACAGTGTGATCAGTTACCCTGGAAACTGGGCAGTCAGTTACCCTGGAAACAGGCAGTCAGTTACCCTGGAAAGAGGGACGTCAGTTATCCCGGAAACAGGGTGATCAGTTACCCTGGAAACTGGGCAGTCAGTTACCACGGAAACAGGGTGGTCAGTTACCCTGGAAACAGGGCAGTCAGTTACCTCGGAAACAGTGTGATCAGTTACCCTGGAAACAGGGCAGTCAGTTACCCTGGAAACAGCCAGTCAGTTACCCTGGAAAGAGGGACGTCAGTTATCCCGGAAACAGGGTGATCAGTTACCCTGGAAACTGGGCAGTCAGTTACCACGGAAACAGGGTGGTCAGTTACCCCGGAAACAGGGCGGTCAGTTATCCCGGAAACAGGGCGGTCAGTTATCCTGGAAACAGGGCAGTCAGTTATCCTAGAAACAGGGCGGTCAGTTACCCCGGAAATAGGGCGGTCAGTTATCCTGGAAACAGGGCGGTCAGTTACCCCGGAAACAGGGAGATCAGTTACCCCGGATACAGGGCAGTTAGTTACCCTGGAAACAGGGCATTCAGTTATCCTGGAAACAGGGGAGTCAGTTATCCTAGAAAGAGGGCGGTCAGTTACCTTGGAAACAGGGCATTCAGTTATCCTGGAAACAGGGCGGCCAGTTACCCCGGAAACAGGGAGATCAGTTACCCCGTAAACAGGGCAGTCTGTTATCCTGGAAACAGGGCATTCAGTTATCCTGGAAACAGGGCGGTCAGTTACCCCGGAAACAGGGAGATCAGTTACCCCGGAAACAGGGCGGTTAGTTACCCTGGAAACAGGGCAGTCAGTTACCCAGGCAATAGGGCGGTCAGTTATCCTGGAAACAGGGTGGTCAGTTACCCTGGAAACAGGGTGGTCAGTTATCCTGGAAACTGGGCGGTCAGTTACCCCGGAAACAGGGCAGTCAGTTATCCCGGAAAAAGGGTGATCAGTTACCCTGGAAACTGGGCAGTCAGTTACCCTGGAAACAGGGCAGTCAGTTACCCCTGGAAACAGGGCAGTCAGTTACCCATGAAACTGGGCAGTCAGATACCATGGAAACAGGGCAGTCAGTCACCCTGGAATCAGGTTAGTCAGTTACCCCGGTAACAGGGTGATCTGTTACCCCGGAAACAGGGCAGTCAGTTCCCCTGGAAACAGGGCAGTCAGTTACCCTGGAAACAGGGCAGTCATTTATCCCCGACACCGGGCAGTCAGTTATCCCTGAAACAGGGAGATCAGTTTCCCCGGAAAAAGGGCGGTCAGTTATCCTGGAAACAGGGCGGTCAGTTACCCCGGAAACAGGGAGATCGGTTACCCCGGAAACAGGGCGGATAGTTACCCTGGAAACAGGGCAGTCAGTTATCCTGGAAACAGGGCGGTCAGTTTCCCCGGAAAAAGGGCGGTCAGTTATCCTGGAAACAGAGCGGTCAGTTACACCGGAAACAGGGAGATCGGTTACCCCGGAAACAGGGCGGTTAGTTACCCTGGAAACAGGGCAGTCAGTTACCCTGGAAACAGGGCAGTCAGTTATCCTGGAAACATGGTGATCAGTTACCCTGGAAACAGGGCAGTCAGTTACCCTGGAAACAGGGTGGTCAGTTACCCCGGAAACAGGGTGATCAGTTATCCTGGAAACAGGGCGGTCAGTTACCCTGGAAACAGGGCAGTCAGTTATCCCGGAAACAGGGCAGTCAGTTATCCCGGAAACAGGGTGATCAGTTACCTTGGAAACAGGGCAGTCAGTTACCCCGGAAACAGGACGTTCAGTTACACCGGAAGCAAGGCGGTTAATTACCCCAGAAACAGGGCGATCAGTTACCCTGGAAACAGGGTGATCAGTTACCCTGGAAACTGGGCAGTCAGTTACCCTGGAAAAAGGGCAGTCAGTTATTCCGGAAACAGTGTGATCAATTACACTGGAAACTGGGCAGTCAGTTACCCTGGAAACAGGCAGTCAGTTACCCTGGAAAGAGGGACGTCAGTTATCCCGGAAACAGGGTGATCAGTTACCCTGGAAACTGGGCAGTCAGTTACCACGGAAACAGGGTGGTCAGTTACCCTGGAAACAGGGCAGTCAGTTACCTCGGAAACAGTGTGATCAGTTACCCAGGAAACAGGGCAGTCAGTTACCCTGGAAACAGCCAGTCAGTTACCCTGGAAAGAGGGACGTCAGTTATCCCGGAAACAGGGTGATCAGTTACCCTGGAAACTGGGCAGTCAGTTACCACGGAAACAGGGTGGTCAGTTACCCCGGAAACAGGGCGGTCAGTTATCCCGGAAACAGGGCGGTCAGTTATCCTGGAAACAGGGCAGTCAGTTATCCTAGAAACAGGGCGGTCAGTTACCCCGGAAATAGGGCGGTCAGTTATCCTGGAAACAGGGCGGTCAGTTAACCCGGAAACAGGGAGATCAGTTACCCCGGATACAGGGCGGTTAGTTACCCTGGAAACAGGGCAGTCAGTTATCCTGGAAACAGGGGAGTCAGTTATCCTAGAAACAGGGCGGTCAGTTACCTTGGAAACAGGGCATTCAGTTATCCTGGAAACAGGGCGGCCAGTTACCCCGGAAACAGGGAGATCAGTTACCCCGGAAACAGGGCAGTCTGTTATCCTGGAAACAGGGCATTCAGTTATCCTGGAAACAGGGCGGTCAGTTACCCCGGAAACAGGGAGATCAGTTACCCCGGAAACAGGGCGGTTAGTTACCCTGGAAACAGGGCAGTCAGTTACCCAGGCAATAGGGCGGTCAGTTATCCTGGAAACAGGGTGGTCAGTTACCCTGGAAACAGGGTGGTCAGTTATCCTGGAAACCTGGCGGTCAGTTACCCCGGAAACAGGGCAGTCAGTTACCCCGGAAACTGGGCGGTCAGTAACCCTGGAAACAGATTAGTCAGTTACCCAGGAAACAGCGTGATCAGTTATCCTGCAAACAGGGCAGTCAGTTACCCCGGAAACAGGGCAGACAGTTATCCCGGAAAAAGGGTGATCAGTTACCCTGGAAACTGGGCAGTCAGTTACCCTGGAAACAGGGCAGTCAGTTACCCCAGAAACAGGGCAGTCAGTTACCCTGGAAACAGGGCAGTCAGTTACCCATGAAACTGGGCCTTCAGTTACCCTGGAAACAGGGCAGTCAGTTACCCCGGAAACAGGGTGATCAGATACCCCGGATACAGGGCAGTCAGTTCCCCTGGTAACAGGGCGGTCAGTTACCCTGGAAACAGGGCAGTCAGTTATCCCCGAAACCGGGCAGTCAGTTATCCCGGAAACAGGGTGATCAGTTACCCTGGAAACTGGGCGGTCAGTTATCCTGGAAACAGGGCAGACAGTTATCCTGGAAACAGGGTGGTCAGTTACCCCGGATATTGGGCGGTCAGTTATCCTGGAAAAAGGGCGGTCAGTTACCTCGGAAACAGGGAGATTGGTTACCCCGGAAACAGGGCAATCAGTTATCCTGTAACCTGGGCAGTCAGTTACGCCGGAGACAGGGCGGTCAGTTACCCTGGAAACAGGGTGATCAGTTACCGTGGAAACAGGGCAGTCAGTTACCGTGGAAACAGGGCAGTCAGTTATCCCGGAAACAGGGTGATCAGTTATCCTGGAAACAGGGCAGTCAGTTACCCCGGAAGCAGGGCAGTCAGTTCCCCTGGAAGCAGGGCAGTCAGTTAACCTGGAAACAGGGCAGTCAGTTATCCTTGAAACAAGGTGATCAGTTACCGTGGAAAGAGGGCAGTCAGTTACCCTGGAAAGAGTGCAGTCAGTTACCCTGGAAACAGGGCAGTCAGTTATCCCGGAAACAGGGTGATCAGTTATCCTGGAAACAGGGCAGTCAGTTACCCCGGAAAAAGGGCAGTCTGTTACCCCGGAAACAGGGTGGTCAGTAACCCTGGAAACAGATTAGTCAGTTACCCCGGAAACAGGGTGATCAGTTACCCTGGAAACAGGGCAGTCAGTTACCCCGGAAACAGGGCAGTCAGTTACCCTGGAAACTGGGCAGTCAGTTAATCTGGAAACAGGGCAGTCATTTATCCCGGAAACAGGGTGATCAGTTACGCTGGAAACAGGGCATTCAGTTATCCCGGAACCAGTTCAGTCAGTTATCCCAGAAAAAGGGTGATCAGTTACCCTGAAAACTGGGCAGTCAGTTACCCCGGAAACAGTGCAGTCAGTTACCCCGGAAACAGGGCAGTCAGTTACCCTGTTAAAAGGGCAGTCAGTTACCCATGAAACTGGGCAGTCAGTTACCCTGGAAACAGGGCAGTCATTCACCCTGGAAACAGGTTAGTCATTTCCCCCGGAAACAGGATGATCAGTTACCCCGGATACAGGGCAGTCAGTTCCCCTGGAAACAGGGCAGTCAGTTACCCTGGAAACAGGGCAGTCAGTTATCCCCGAAACAGGGCAGTCAGTTATCCCGGAAACAGGGTGATCAGTTAACCTGGAAACTGGGCAGTCAGTTACGCCGGAAACAGGGCAGTCAGTTACCCTGGAAACAGGGCAGTCAGTTATCCCGGAAAAAGGGTGATCAGATACCCTGGAAACTGGTCAGTCACTTCCCCTGGAAACTGGGCAGTCAGTTACCCCGGAAACAGGGCAGTCAGTTACCCTGGAAACAGGGCAGTCAGTCACCCTGGAAACAGGGCAGTCAGTTATCCAGGAAACAGGGTGGTCAGTTACCCTGGAAACAGGGTGGTCAGTTACCCCGGAAACAGGGTGATCAGTTATACTGGAAACAGGGCGGTCAGTTAACCCGGAAACAGGGCGGTCATTTACCCCGGAAACAGGGCGGTCAGTAACCCTGGAAACAAATTAGTCAGTTACCCTGGAAACAGGGCAGTCAGTTATCCCGGAAACAGGGCAGTCAGTTGTCCCGGAAACAGGGTGATCAGTTACCTTAAAAACAGGGCAGTCAGTTACCCCGGAAACAGGGCAGTCAGTTATCCCGGAAAAAGGGTGATCAGTTACCCTGGAAACTGGGCAGTCAGTTACCCTGGAAACAGGGCAGTCAGTTACCCCTGGAAACAGGGCAGTCAGTTACCCATGAAACTGGGCAGTCAGATACCATGGAAACAGGGCAGTCAGTCACCCTGGAAACAGGTTAGTCATTTCCCCCGGAAACAGGGAGATCAGTTACCCCGGATACAGGGCAGTCAGTTCCCCTGGAAGCAGGGCAGTCAGTTATCCCCGAAACCGGGCAGTCAGTTATCCCGGAAAAAGGGTGATCAGATACCCTGGAAACAGGGCAGTCTGTTATCCCGGAAAAAGGGTGATCAGATACCCTGGAAACTGGGCAGTCACTTCCCCTGGAAACTGGGCAGTCAGTTACCCCGGAAACAGGGCAGTCAGTTACCCTGGAAACAGGGCAGTCAGTCACCCTGGAAACAGGGCAGTCAGTTATCCAGGAAACAGGGTGGTCAGTTACCCTGGAAACAGGGTGGTCAGTTACCCTGGAAACAGGGTGATCAGTTATACTTGAAACAGAGCGGTCAGTTAACCCGGAAACAGGGCGGTCATTTACCCCGGAAACAGGGCGGTCAGTAACCCTGGAAACAAATTAGTCAGTTACCCTGGAAACAGGGCAGTCAGTTATCCCGGAAACAGGGCAGTCAGTTGTCCCGGAAACAGGGTGATCAGTTACCTTAAAAACAGGGCAGTCAGTTCCCCGGAAACAGGGCAGTCAGTTATCCCGGAAAAAGGGTGATCAGTTACCCTGGAAACTGGGCAGTCAGTTACCCTGGAAACAGGGCAGTCAGTTACCCCTGGAAACAGGGCAGTCAGTTACCCATGAAACTGGGCAGTCAGATACCATGGAAACAGGGCAGTCAGTCACCCTGGAAACAGGTTAGTCATTTCCCCCGGAAACAGGGAGATCAGTTACCCCGGATACAGGGCAGTCAGTTCCCCTGGAAGCAGGGCAGTCAGTTACCCTGGAAACAGGGCAGTCAGTTATCCCCGAAACCGGGCAGTCAGTTATCCCGGAAACAGGGTGATCAGTTACCCTGGAAACCGGGCAGTCAGTTACGCCGGAAACAGGGCAGTCAGTTTTCCTGGAAACAGTGCAGTCAGTTATCCCGGAAAAAGGGTGATCAGTTACCCTGGAAACTGGGCAGTCACTTCCCCTGGAAACTGGGCAGTCAGTTACCCCGGAAACAGGGCAGTCAGTTACCCTGGAAACAGGGCAGTCAGTCACCCTGGAAACAGGGCAGTCAGTTATCCAGGAAACAGGGTGGTCAGTTACCCTGGAAACAGGGTGGTCAGTAACCCCGGAAACAGGGTGATCAGTTATCCTGGAAACAGGGCGGTCAGTTAACCCGGAAACAGGGCGGTCATTTACCCCGGAAACAGGGCGGTCAGTAACCCTGGAAACAAATTAGTCAGTTACCCTGGAAACAGGGCAGTCAGTTATCCCGGAAACAGGGCAGTCAGTTGTCCCGGAAACAGGGTGATCAGTTACCTTAAAAACAGGGCAGTCAGTTACCCCGGAAACAGGGCAGTCAGTTATCCCGGAAAAAGGGTGATCAGTTACCCTGGAAACTGGGCAGTCAGTTACCCTGGAAACAGGGCAGTCAGTTACCCCTGGAAACAGGGCAGTCAGTTACCCCGGAAACAGGGCGTTCAGTAACCCTGGAAACCGATTAGTCAGTTACCCCGGAAACAGGGTGATCAGTTATCCTGGAAACAGGGCTGTCAGTGAGCCTGGAAACAGAGCAGTCATTTACCCCGGAAACAGGGTGATCAGTTACCCTGGAAACAGGGCAGTCAGTTACGCAGGAAACAGTGCAGTCAGTTACCCTGGAAACAGGGCAGTCAGTTATCCCGGAAAAAGGGTGATCAGTTACCCTGGAAACTGGGCAGTCACTTACCCTGGAAACATGGCAGTCAGTTACCCTGGAAACAGGGCAGTCAGTTACCCTGGAAATAGGGCAGTCAGTTACCCATGAAACTGGGGAGTCAGATACCCTGGAAACAGGGCAGTCAGTCACCCTGGAATCAGGTTAGTCAGTTCCCCCAGTAATAGGGTGATCAGTTACCCCGGAAACAGGGCATTCAGTTCCCCTGGAAACAGGGCAGTCAGTTACCCTGGAAACAGGGCAGTCAGTTATCCCCGAAACCGGGCAGTCAGTTATTCTGGAAACAGGGCGGTCAGTTACCCCGGAAACAGGGAGATCAGTTACCCCGGAAACAGGGCGGTTGGATACGCTGGAAACAGGGCAGTCAGTTACCCTGGAAACAGGGCATTCAGTTATCATGGAAACAGGGCGCTCAGTTACCCCGGAAATAGGGCGGTCAGTTACCCCTGAAACAGGGCAGTCAGTTACCCTGGAAACAGGGTGGTCAGTTACCCTGGAAACAGGGTGGTCTGTTACCCCAGAAACAGGGTGATCAGTTATCCTGGTAACAGGGCGGTCACTTAACCCGGAAACAGGGCAGTCAGTTACCCCGGAAACTGGGCGCTCAGTAAACCTGGAAACAAATTAGTCCGTTACCCTGGAAACAGGGCAGTCACTTACCCCGGAAACATTGCAGTCAGTTACCCCGGAAACAGGGGGATCAGTAACCCTGGAAACAGGGCAGTCAGTTATCCTGGAAACAGGGAGATCAGTTACCCCGGAAACAGGGCGGTTAGTTACGCTGGAAATAAGGCAGTCAGTTACCCTGGATACAGGGCGGTCAGTTACCCTGGAAACAGGGCACTCAGTTATCCTGGAAACAGGGTGGTCAGTTACCCTGGAAACAGGGTGGTCAGTTACCCGGAAACAGGGTGATCAGTTATCCTGGAAACAGGGCAGTCAGTTACCCTGGAAACAGGGCAGTCAGTTATCCCGGAAACAGGGCAGTCAGTTATCCCGGAAACAGGGTGATCAGTTACCTTGGAAACAGGGCAGTCAGTTACCCCGGAAACAGGACGTTCAGTTACCCCGGAATCAGGGTGGTTAATTACCCCAGAAACAGGGCGATCAGTTACCCTGGAAACAGGGTGATCAGTTACCCTGGAAACTGGGCAGTCAGTTACCCTGGAAACAGGGCAGTCAGTTTCTCAGGAAAGACTGTGATCAGTTACCCTGGAAACTGGGCAGTCAGTTACCCTGGAAACAGGCAGTCAGTTACCCTGGAAAGAGGGACGTCAGTTATCCCGGAAACAGGGTGATCAGTTACCCTGGAAACTGGGCTGTCAGTTACCACAGAACCAGGGTGGTCAGTTACCCTGGAAACAGGGCAGTCAGTTACCTCGGAAACAGTGTGATCAGTTACCCTGGAAACAGGGCAGTCAGTTACCCTGGAAACAGCCAGTCAGTTACCCTGGAAAGAGGGACGTCAGTTATCCCGGAAACAGGGTGATCAGTTACCCTGGAAACTGGGCAGTCAGTTACCAGGGAAACAGGGTGGTCAGTTACCCCAGAAACAGGGCGGTCAGTTATCCCGGAAACAGGGCGGTCAGTTACCGTGGAAACAGGGCAGTCAGTTACCCTGGAAACAGGGCAGTCAGTTATCCTGGAAACAGGGCAGTCAGTTATCCTGGAAACAGGGCGGTCAGTTACCCCGGAAATAGGGCGGTCAGTTATCCTGGAAACAGGGCGGTCAGTTACCCAGGAAACAGGGAGATCAGTTACCCCGGAAACAGGGCGGTTAGTTACCCTGGAAACAGGGCAGTCAGTTATCCTGGAAACAGGGCAGTCAGTTATCCTAGAAACAGGGCGGTCAGTTACCCTGGAAACAGGGCAGTCAGTTATCCCCGAAACCGGGCAGTCAGTTATCCCGGAAACAGGGTGATCAGTTACCCTGGAAACTGGGCAGTCAGTTATGCTGGAAACAGGGCAGTCATTTACCCTGGAAACAGGGCAGTCAGTTATCCTGGAAACAGGGCAGACAGTTAACCTGGAGACAGGGTGGTCAGTTACCCCGGATATTGGGCGGTCAGTTATCCTGGAAAAAGGGCGGTCAGTTACCTCGGAAACAGGGAGATCAGTTACCCCGGAAACAGGGCAATCAGTTATCCTGTAAACTGGGCAGTCAGTTACCCCGGAAACAGGGCGGTCAGTTACCCTGGAAACAGGGTGATCAGTTACCGTGGAAACAGGGCAGTCAGTTACCCTGGAAACAGGGCAGTCAGTTATCCCGGAAACAGGGTGATCAGTTACCCCGCAAGCAGGGCAGTCAGTTCCCCTGGAAGCAGGGCAGTCAGTTAACCTGGAAACAGGGCAGTCAGTTATCCTTGAAACAAGGTGATCAGTTACCGTGGAAACAGGGCAGTCAGTTACCCTGGAAACAGTGCAGTCAGTTACCCTGGAAACAGGGCAGTCAATTATCCCGGAAACAGGGTGATCAGTTATCCTGGAAACAGGGCAGTCAGTTACCCCGGAAAAAGGGCAGTCAGTTAACCCGGAAACAGGGCGGTCAGTAACCCTGGAAACAGATTAGTCAGTTACCCCGGAAACAGGGTGATCTGTTACCCTGGAAACAGGGCAGTCAGTTACCCCGGAAATAGGGCGTTCAGTTATCCTGGAAACAGGGCGGTCAGTTACCCAGGAAACAGGGAGATCAGTTACCCCGGAAACAGGGCGGTTAGTTACCCTGGAAACAGGGCAGTCAGTTATCCTGGAAACAGGGCAGTCAGTTATCCTAGAAACAGGGCGGTCAGTTACCCTGGAAACAGGGCAGTCAGTTATCCCCGAAATCGGGCAGTCAGTTATCCCGGAAACATGGTGATCAGTTACCCTGGAAACTGGGCAGTCAGTTATGCTGGAAACAGGGCAGTCATTTACCCTGGAAACAGGGCAGTCAGTTATCCTGGAAACAGGGCAGACAGTTAACCTGGAGACAGGGTGGTCAGTTACCCCGGGTATTGGTCGGTCAGTTATCCTGGAAAAAGGGCGGTCAGTTACCTCGGAAACAGGGAGATCAGTTACCCCGGAAACAGGGCAATCAGTTATCCTGTAAACTGGGCAGTCAGTTCCCCCGGAAACAGGGCGGTCAGTTACCCTGGAAACAGGGCAGTCAGTTATCCCGGAAACAGGGTGATCAGTTACCCCGCAAGCAGGGCAGTCAGTTCCCCTGGAAGCAGGGCAGTCAGTTAACCTGGAAACAGGGCAGTCAGTTATCCTTGAAACAAGGTGATCAGTTACCGTGGAAACAGGGCAGTCAGTTACCCTGGAAACAGTGCAGTCAGTTACCCTGGAAACAGGGCAGTCAATTATCCCGGAAACAGGGTGATCAGTTATCCTGGAAACAGGGCAGTCAGTTACCCCGGAAAAAGGGCAGTCAGTTACCCCGGAAACAGGGCGGTCAGTAAACCTGGAAACAGATTAGTCAGTTACCCCGGAAACAGGGTGATCAGTTACCCTGGAAACAGCGCAGTCAGTTACCCCGGAAACAGGGCAGTCAGTTACCCTGGAAACTGGGCAGTCAGTTAATCTGGAAACAGGGCAGTCATTTATCCCGGAAACAGGGTTATCAGTTACCCTGGAAACAGGGCAGTCAGTTATCCCGGAACCAGTTCAGTCAGTTATCCCAGAAAAAGGGTGATCAGTTACCCTGAAAACTGGGCAGTCAGTTACCCTGGAAACAGGGCAGTCAGTTACCCCGGAAACAGGGCATTCAGTTACCCTGTTAACAGGGCAGTCAGTTACCCCGGAAACAGGGTGATCAGTTACCCCGGATACAGGGCAGTCAGTTCCCCTGGAAACAGGGCAGTCAGTTACCCTAGAAACAGAGCAGTCAGTTATCCCCGAAACCGGGCAGTCAGTTATCCCGGAAACAGGGTGATCAGTTACCCTGGAAACTGGGCAGTCAGTTACGCCGGAAACAGGGCAGTCAGTTACCCTGGAAACAGGGCAGTCAGTTATCCCGGAAAAAGGGTGATCAGTTACCCTGGAAACTGGGCAGTCACTTCCCCTGGAAACTGGGCAGTCAGTTACCCCGGAATCAGAGCAGTCAGTTACCCTGGAAACAGGGCAGTCAGTCACCCTGGAATCAGGTTAGTCAGTTACCCCGGTAACAGGGTGATCAGCTACCCCGGAAACAGGGCAGTCAGTTCCCCTGGAAACAGGGCAGTCAGTTACCCTGGAAACAGGGCAGTCAGTTATCCCCGAAACCGGGCAGTCAGTTATCCTGGAAACAGGGCGGTCAGTTACCCCGGAAACAGGGAGATCAGTTACCCCGGAAACAGGGCGCATAGATACGCTGGAAACAGGGCATTCAGTTGTCATGGAAACAGGGCGCTCAGTTACCCCGGAAATAGGGCGGTCAGTTACCCCTTAAACAGGGCAGTCAGTTACCCTGGAAACAGGGCAGTCAGTTACCCTGGAAACAGGGCAGTCAGTTATCCAGGAAACAGGGTGGTCAGTTACCCTGGAAACAGGGTGGTCAGTTACCCCGGAAACAGGGTGATCAGTTATCCTGGAAACAGGGCGGTCACTTAACCCGGAAACAGGGCAGTCAGTTACCCCGGAAACAGGGCGCTCAGTAACCCTGGAAACAAATTAGTCCGTTGCCCTGGAAACAGGGCAGTCAGTTATCCCGAAAACAGGGCAGTCAATTATCCCGGAAACAGGGCGCTCAGTTACCCCGGAAATAGGGCGGTCAGTTACCCCGGAAACAGGGAGATCAGTTACCCCTGAAACAGGGCAGTCAGTTACCCTGGAAACAGGGCAGTCAGTTATCCTGGAAACAGGGCAGTCAGTTATCCTAGAAACAGGGCGGTCAGTTACCCTGGAAACAGGGCAGTCAGTTATCCCCGAAACCGGGCAGTCAGTTATCCCGGAAACAGGGTGATCAGTTACCCTGGAAACTGGGCAGTCAGTTATGCTGGAAACAGGGCAGTCATTTACCCTGGAAACAGGGCAGTCAGTTATCCTGGAAACAGGGCAGACAGTTAACCTGGAGACAGGGTGGTCAGTTACCCCGGGTATTGGGCGGTCAGTTATCCTGGAAAAAGGGCGGTCAGTTACCTCGGAAACAGGGAGATCAGTTACCCCGGAAACAGGGCAATCAGTTATCCTGTAAACTGGGCAGTCAGTTCCCCCGGAAACAGGGCGGTCAGTTACCCTGGAAACAGGGCAGTCAGTTATCCCGGAAACAGGGTGATCAGTTACCCCGCAAGCAGGGCAGTCAGTTCCCCTGGAAGCAGGGCAGTCAGTTAACCTGGAAACAGGGCAGTCAGTTATCCTTGAAACAAGGTGATCAGTTACCGTGGAAACAGGGCAGTCAGTTACCCTGGAAACAGTGCAGTCAGTTACCCTGGAAACAGGGCAGTCAATTATCCCGGAAACAGGGTGATCAGTTATCCTGGAAACAGGGCAGTCAGTTACCCCGGAAAAAGGGCAGTCAGTTACCCCGGAAACAGGGCGGTCAGTAAACCTGGAAACAGATTAGTCAGTTACCCCGGAAACAGGGTGATCAGTTACCCTGGAAACAGCGCAGTCAGTTACCCCGGAAACAGGGCAGTCAGTTACCCTGGAAACTGGGCAGTCAGTTAATCTGGAAACAGGGCAGTCATTTATCCCGGAAACAGGGTTATCAGTTACCCTGGAAACAGGGCAGTCAGTTATCCCGGAACCAGTTCAGTCAGTTATCCCAGAAAAAGGGTGATCAGTTACCCTGAAAACTGGGCAGTCAGTTACCCTGGAAACAGGGCAGTCAGTTACCCCGGAAACAGGGCAGTCAGTTACCCTGTTAACAGGGCAGTCAGTTACCCCGGAAACAGGGTGATCAGTTACCCCGGATACAGGGCAGTCAGTTCCCCTGGAAACAGGGCAGTCAGTTACCCTAGAAACAGAGCAGTCAGTTATCCCCGAAACCGGGCAGTCAGTTATCCCGGAAACAGGGTGATCAGTTACCCTGGAAACTGGGCAGTCAGTTACGCCGGAAACAGGGCAGTCAGTTACCCTGGAAACAGGGCAGTCAGTTATCCCGGAAAAAGGGTGATCAGTTACCCTGGAAACTGGGCAGTCACTTCCCCTGGAAACTGGGCAGTCAGTTACCCCGGAATCAGAGCAGTCAGTTACCCTGGAAACAGGGCAGTCAGTCACCCTGGAATCAGGTTAGTCAGTTACCCCGGTAACAGGGTGATCAGCTACCCCGGAAACAGGGCAGTCAGTTCCCCTGGAAACAGGGCAGTCAGTTACCCTGGAAACAGGGCAGTCAGTTATCCCCGAAACCGGGCAGTCAGTTATCCTGGAAACAGGGCGGTCAGTTACCCCGGAAACAGGGAGATCAGTTACCCCGGAAACAGGGCGCATAGATACGCTGGAAACAGGGCATTCAGTTGTCATGGAAACAGGGCGCTCAGTTACCCCGGAAATAGGGCGGTCAGTTACCCCTTAAACAGGGCAGTCAGTTACACTGGAAACAGGGCAGTCAGTTACCCTGGAAACAGGGCAGTCAGTTATCCAGGAAACAGGGTGGTCAGTTACCCTGGAAACAGGGTGGTCAGTTACCCCGGAAATAGGGTGATCAGTTATCCTGGAAACAGGGCGGTCACTTAACCCGGAAACAGGGCAGTCAGTTACCCCGGAAACAGGGCGCTCAGTAACCCTGGAAACAAATTAGTCCGTTGCCCTGGAAACAGGGCAGTCAGTTATCCCGAAAACAGGGCAGTCAATTATCCCGGAAACAGGGTGATCAGTTACCCTGGAAACAGGGCAGTCAGTTATCCTGGAAACAGGGCATTCAGTTATCATGGAAACAGGGCGCTCAGTTACCCCGGAAATAGGGCGGTCAGTTACCCCGGAAACAGGGAGATCAGTTACCCCTGAAACAGGGCAGTCAGTTACCCTGGAAACAGGGCAGTCAGTTATCCAGGAAACAGGGTGGTCAGTTACCCTGGAAACAGGGCGGTCAGTTACCCCGGAAACAGGGAGATCAGTTACCCCTGAAACAGGGCAGTCAGTTACCCTGGAAACAGGGCAGTCAGTTTTCCAGGAAACAGGGCGGTCATTTAACCCGGAAACAGGGCAGTCATTTACCCCGGAAACAGGGCGGTCAGTAACCCTGGAAACAAATTAGTCAGTTACCTTGGAAACAGGGCAGTCAGTTACCCCAGAAACAGGGCAGACAGTTATCCCGGAAAAAGGGTGATCAGTTACTCTGGAAACTGGGCAGTCAGTTTCCCTGGAAACAGGGCAGTCAGTTACCCCTGAAACAGGGCAGTCAGTTACCCTGGAAACAGGGCAGTCAGTTACCCATGAAACTGGGCAGTCAGATACCCTGGAAACAGGGCAGTCAGTCACCCTGGAATCAGGTTAGTCAGTTACCCCGGTAACAGGGTGATCTGTTACCCCGGAAACAGGGCAGTCAGTTCCCCTGGAAACAGGGCAGTCAGTTACCCTGGAAACAGGGCAGTCAGTTATCCCCGACACCGGGCAGTCAGTTATCCCGGAAACAGGGTGATCAGTTACCCTGGCAACTGGGCAGTCAGTTTTCCTGGAAACAGGGCGTACAGTTACCCCGGAAAATGGGCGGTCAGTTATCCTGGAAACAGGGCGGTCAGTTACCCCGGAAACAGGGAGATCAGTAACCCCGGAAACAGGGCGGTTAGTTACCCTGGAAACAGGGCAGTCAGTTACCCTGGAAACAGGGCAGTCAGTTATCCTGGAAACAGGGTGATCAGTTACCCTGGAAACAGGGCAGTCAGTTACCCTGGAAACAGGGTGGTCAGTTACCCCGGAAACAGGGTGATCAGTTATCCTGGAAACAGGGCGGTCAGTTACCCCGGAAACAGGGCAGTCAGTTACCCCGGAAACAGGGCGGTCAGTAACCCTGGAAACAGATTAGTCAGTTACCCCGGAAACAGGGTGATCATTTATCCTGGAAACAGGGCTGTCAGTGACCCTGGAAACAGGGCAGTCATTTACCCCGGAAACAGGGTGATCAGTTACTCTGGAAACAGGGTGATCAGTTACGCCGGAAACAGTGCAGTCAGTTACCCTGGAAACAGGGCAGTCAGTTATCCCGGAAAAAGGGTGATCAGTTACCCTGGAAACTGGGCAGTCACTTACCCTGGAAACATGGCAGTCAGTTACCCCGGAAACAAGGCAGTCAGTTACCCTGGAAACAGGGCAGTCAGTTACCCCGGAAACAGGGAGATCAGTTACCTCGGAAACAGGGCGGTTAGATACGCTGGAAACAGGGCAGTCAGTTACCCTGGAAACAGGGCATTCAGTTATCATGGAAACAGGGCGCTCAGTTACCCCGGAAATAGGGCGGTCAGTTGCCCCTGAAACAGGGCAGTCAGTTATCCAGGAAACAGGGTGGTCAGTTACCCTGGAAACAGGGTGGTCAGTTACCCCAGAAACAGGGTGATCAGTTATCCTGGAAACAGGGCGGTCACTTAACCCGGAAACAGGGCAGTCAGTTACCCCGGAAACAGGGCGCTCAGTAACCCTGGAAACAAATTAGTCCGTTGCCCTGGAAACAGGGCAGTCAGTTATCCCGAAAACAGGGCAGTCAATTATCCCGGAAACAGGGTGATCAGTTACCCTGGAAACAGGGCAGTCAGTTATCCTGGAAACAGGGCATTCAGTTATCATGGAAACAGGGCGCTCAGTTACCCCGGAAATAGGGCGGTCAGTTACCCCGGAAACAGGGAGATCAGTTACCCCTGAAACAGGGCAGTCAGTTACCCTGGAAACAGGGCAGTCAGTTATCCAGGAAACAGGGTGGTCAGTTACCCTGGAAACAGGGCGGTCAGTTACCCCGGAAACAGGGAGATCAGTTACCCCTGAAACAGGGCAGTCAGTTACCCTGGAAACAGGGCAGTCAGTTTTCCAGGAAACAGGGCGGTCATTTAACCCGGAAACAGGGCAGTCATTTACCCCGGAAACAGGGCGGTCAGTAACCCTGGAAACAAATTAGTCAGTTACCTTGGAAACAGGGCAGTCAGTTACCCCAGAAACAGGGCAGACAGTTATCCCGGAAAAAGGGTGATCAGTTACCCTGGAAACTGGGCAGTCAGTTTCCCTGGAAACAGGGCAGTCAGTTACCCCTGAAACAGGGCAGTCAGTTACCCTGGAAACAGGGCAGTCAGTTACCCATGAAACTGGGCAGTCAGATACCCTGGAAACAGGGCAGTCAGTCACCCTGGAATCAGGTTAGTCAGTTACCCCGGTAACAGGGTGATCTGTTACCCCGGAAACAGGGCAGTCAGTTCCCCTGGAAACAGGGCAGTCAGTTACCCTGGAAACAGGGCAGTCAGTTATCCCCGACACCGGGCAGTCAGTTATCCCGGAAACAGGGTGATCAGTTACCCTGGCAACTGGGCAGTCAGTTTTCCTGGAAACAGGGCGTACAGTTACCCAGGAAAATGGGCGGTCAGTTATCCTGGAAACAGGGCGGTCAGTTACCCCGGAAACAGGGAGATCAGTAACCCCGGAAACAGGGCGGTTAGTTACCCTGGAAACAGGGCAGTCAGTTACCCTGGAAACAGGGCAGTCAGTTATCCTGGAAACAGGGTGATCAGTTACCCTGGAAACAGGGCAGTCAGTTACCCTGGAAACAGGGTGGTCAGTTACCCCGGAAACAGGGTGATCAGTTATCCTGGAAACAGGGCGGTCAGTTACCCCGGAAACAGGGCAGTCAGTTACCCCGGAAACAGGGCGGTCAGTAACCCTGGAAACAGATTAGTCAGTTACCCCGGAAACAGGGTGATCATTTATCCTGGAAACAGGGCTGTCAGTGACCCTGGAAACAGGGCAGTCATTTACCCCGGAAACAGGGTGATCAGTTACTCTGGAAACAGGGTGATCAGTTACGCCGGAAACAGTGCAGTCAGTTACCCTGGAAACAGGGCAGTCAGTTATCCCGGAAAAAGGGTGATCAGTTACCCTGGAAACTGGGCAGTCACTTACCCTGGAAACATGGCAGTCAGTTACCCCGGAAACAAGGCAGTCAGTTACCCTGGAAACAGGGCAGTCAGTTACCCCGGAAACAGGGAGATCAGTTACCTCGGAAACAGGGCGGTTAGATACGCTGGAAACAGGGCAGTCAGTTACCCTGGAAACAGGGCATTCAGTTATCATGGAAACAGGGCGCTCAGTTACCCCGGAAATAGGGCGGTCAGTTACCCCTGAAACAGGGCAGTCAGTTATCCAGGAAACAGGGTGGTCAGTTACCCTGGAAACAGGGTGGTCAGTTACCCCAGAAACAGGGTGATCAGTTATCCTGGTAACAGAGCGGTCACTTAACCCGGAAACAGGGCAGTCAGTTACCCCGGAAACAGGGCGCTCAGTAACCCTGGAAACAAATTAGTCCGTTACCCTGGAAACAGGGCAGTCAGTTACCCCGGAAACAGGGCAGTCAGTTACCCCGGAAACAGGGGGATCAGTAACCCTGGAAACAGGGCAGTCTGTTATCCTGGAAACAGGGAGATCAGTTACCCCGGAAACAGGGCGGTTAGTTACCCTGGAAACAAGGCAGTCAGTTACCCTGGATACAGGGCGGTCAGTTACCCTGGAAAGAGGGCCGTCAGTTATCCCGGAAACAGGGTGATCAGTTACCCTGGAAAATGGGCAGTCAGTTACCACGGAAACAGGGTGGTCATTTACCCTGGAAACAGGGCTGTCAGTTACCTCGGAAACAGTGTGATCAGTTACCCTGGAAACAGGGCAGTCAGTTACCCTGGAAACAGCCAGTCAGTTACCCTGGAAAGAGGGACGTCAGTTATCCCGGAAACAGGGTGATCAGTTAGCCTGGAAACTGGGCAGTCAGTTACCACGTAAACAGGGTGGTCAGTTACCCCAGAAACAGGGCGGTCAGTTATCCCGGAAACAGGGCGGTCAGTTACCGTGGAAACAGGGCAGTCAGTTACCCTGGAAACAGGGCAGTCAGTTATCCTGGAAACAGGGCAGTCAGTTATCCTAGAAACAGGGCGGTCAGTTACCCCGGAAATAGGGCGGTCAGTTATCCTGGAAACAGGGCGGTCAGTTACCCCGGAAACAGGGAGATCAGTTACCCCGGAAACAGGGCGGTTAGTTACCCTGGAAACAGGGCAGTCAGTTATCCTGGAAACAGGGCATTCAGTTATCCTAGAAACAGGGCGGTCAGTTACCCTGGAAACAGGGCATTCAGTTATCCTGGAAACAGGGCGGTCAGTTACCCCGGAAACAGGGAGATCAGTTACACCGGAAACAGGGCAGTCAGTTTTCCTGGAAATAGGGCATTCAGTTATCCTGGAAACAGGGCGGTCAGTTACCCCGGAAACAGGGAGATCAGTTACCCCGGAAACAGGGCAGTCAGTTACCCAGGAAATAGGGCGGTCAGTTATTCTGGAAACAGGGTGGTCAGTTACCCTGGAAACAGTGTGGTCCGTTATCCTGGAAACTGGGCGGTCAGTTACCCTGGAAACAGGGCAGTCAGTTACCCCGGAAACAGGGCGGTCAGTAACCCTGGAAACAGATTAGTCAGTTACCCAGGAAACAGCGTGATCGGTTATCCTGGTAACAGGGCAGTCAGTTACCCCGGAAACAGGGCAGACACTTATCCCGGAAACAGGGCAGTCAGTTATCCAGGAAAAAGGGTGATCAGTTACCCTGGAAACTGGGCAGTCAGTTACCCTGGAAACAGGGCAGTTAGTTACCCCGGAAACAGGGCAGTCAGTTACCCTGGAAACAGGGCAGTCAGTTACCCATGAAACTGGGCAGTCAGTTACCCTGGAAACAGGGCATTCAGTTACCCCGGAAACAGGGTGATCAGTTACCCCGGATAAAGTGCAGTCAGTTCCACTGGAAACAGGGCGGTCAGTTACCCTGGAAACAGGGCAGTCAGTTATCCCGGAAACAGGGTGATCAGTTACCCTGGAAACTGGGCAGTCAGTTATGCTGGAAACAGGGCAGTCAGTTACCCTGGAAACAGGGCAGTCAGTTATCCTGGAAACAGGGCAGACAGTTATCCTGGAAACAGGGTGGTCAGTTACCCCGGATATTGGGCGGTCTGTTATCTTGGAAAAAGGGCGGTCAGTTACCTCGGAAACAGGGAGATCAGTTACCCCGGAAACAGGGCAATCAGTTATCCTGTAAACTGGGCAGTCAGTTACCCCGGAAACAGGGCGGTCAGTTACCCTGGAAGCAGGGTGATGAGTTACCGTGGAAACAGGGCAGTCAGTTACCCTGGAAACAGGGCAGTTAGTTATCCCGGAAACAGGGTGATCAGTTATCCTTGAAACAAGGTGATCAGTTACCGTGGCAACAGGGCAGTCAGTTACCCTGGAAAGAGTGCAGTCAGTTACCCTGGAAACAGGGCAGTCAGTTATCCCGGAAACAGGGTGATCAGTTATCCTGGAAACAGGGCAGTCAGTTACCCCGGAAAAAGGGCAGTCAGTTACCCCGGAAACAGGGCGGTCAGTAACCCTGGAAACAGATTAGTCAGTTACCCCGGAAACAGGGCAGTCAGTTACCCTGGAAACTGGGCAGTCAGTTAATCTGGAAACAGGGCAGTCATTTATCCCGGAAACAGGGTGATCAGTTACGCTGGAAACAGGGCATTCAGTTATCCCGGAACCAGTTCAGTCAGTTATCCCAGAAAAAGTGTGATCAGTTACCCTGAAAACTGGGCAGTCAGTTACCCTGGAAACAGTGCAGTCAGTTACCCTGGAAACAGGGCAGTCAGTTATCCCCGACACCGGGCAGTCAGTTATCCCGGAAACAGGGTGATCAGTTACCCTGGCAACTGGGCAGTCAGTTTTCCTGGAAACAGGGCAGTCAGTTATCCTTGTAACAGGGCGTTCAGTTACCCCGGAAAAAGGGCGGTCAGTTATCCTGGAAACAGGGCGGTCAGTTACCCCGGAAACAGGGAGATCAGTTACCCCAGAAACAGGGCGGTTAGTTACCCTGGAAACAGGGCAGTCAGTTACCCTGGAAATAGGGCAGTCAGTTACCCATGAAACTGGGCAGTCAGTTACCCTGGAAACAGGGCATTCAGTTACCCCGGAAACAGGGTGATCAGTTACCCCGGATACAGGGCAGTCAGTTCCACTGGAAACAGGGCGGTCAGTTACCCTGGAAACAGGGCAGTCAGTTATCCCGGAAACAGGGTGATCAGTTACCCTGGAAACTGGGCAGTCAGTTATGCTGGAAACAGGGCAGTCAGTTACCCTGGAAACAGGGCAGTCAGTTATCCTGGAAACAGGGCAGACAGTTATCCTGGAAACAGGGTGGTCAGTTACCCCGGATATTGGGCGGTCTGTTATCCTGGAAAAAGGGCGGTCAGTTACCTCGGAAACAGGGAGATCAGTTACCCCGGAAACAGGGCAATCAGTTATCCTGTAAACTGGGCAGTCAGTTACCCCGGAAACAGGGCGGTCAGTTACCCTGGAAACAGGGTGATCAGTTACCGTGGAAACAGGGCAGTCAGTTACCCTGGAAACAGGGCAGTCAGTTATCCCGGAAACAGGGTGATCAGTTATCCTTGAAACAAGGTGATCAGTTACCGTGGAAACAGGGCAGTCAGTTACCCTGGAAAGAGTGCACTCAGTTACCCTGGAAACAGGTCAGTCAGTTATCCCGGAAACAGGGTGATCAGTTATCCTGGAAACAGGGCAGTCAGTTACCCCGGAAAAAGGGCAGTCAGTTACCCCGGAAACAGGGCGGTCAGTAACCCTGGAAACAGATTAGTCAGTTACCCCGGAAACAGGGTGATCAGTTACCCTGGAAACAGGGCAGTCAGTTACCCCGGAAACAGGGCAGTCAGTTACCCTGGAAACTGGGCAGTCTGTTAATCTGGAAACAGGGCAGTCATTTATCCCGGAAACAGGGTGATCAGTTACGCTGGAAACAGGGCATTCAGTTATCCCGGAACCAGTTCAGTCAGTTATCCCAGAAAAAGGGTGATCAGTTACCCTGAAAACTGGGCAGTCAGTTACCCTGGAAACAGTGCAGTCAGTTACCCTGGAAACAGGGCGGTTAGTTACCCTGGAAACAGGGCAGTCAGTTACCCTGGAAACAGGGCAGTCAGTTATCCTGGAAACAGGGTGATCAGTTACCCTGGAAACAGGGCAGTCAGTTAACCTGGAAACAGGGTGGTCAGTTACCCCGGAAACAGGGTGATCAGTTATCCTGGAAACAGGGCGGTCAGTTACCCCGGAAACAGGGCAGTCAGTTACCCCGGAAACAGGGCGGTCAGTAACCCTGGAAACAGATTAGTCAGTTACCCCAGAAACAGGGTGATCAGTTATCCTTGAAACAGGGTGATCAGTTACTCTGGAAACAGGGCAGTCAGTTACGCCGGAAACAGTGCAGTCAGTTATCCCGGAAAAAGGGTGATCAGTTACCCTGGAAACTGGGCAGTCACTTACCCTGGAAACATGGCAGTCATTTACCCCGGAAACAGGGCAGTCAGTTACCCTGGAAACAGGGCAGTCAGTTACCCATGAAACTGGGGAGTCAGATACCCTGGAAACAGGGCAGTCAGTCACCCTGGAATCAGGTTAGTCAGTTACCCCGGTAACAGGGTGATCAGTTACCCCGGAAACAGGGCAGTCAGTTCCCCTGGAAACAGGGCAGTCCGTTACCCGGGAAACAGGGCAGTCAGTTATCCCCGAAACCGGGCAGTCTGTTATCCTGGAAACAGGGCGGTCAGTTACCCCGGAAACAGGGAGATCAGTTACCCCGGAAACAGGGCGGTTAGATACGCTGGAAACAGGGCAGTCAGTTACCCTGGAAACAGGGCATTCAGTTATCATGGAAACAGGGCGCTCAGTTACCCCGGAAATAGGGCGGTCAGTTACCCCTGAAACAGGGCCGTCAGTTACCCTGGAAACAGGGTGGTCAGTTACCCTGGAAACAGGGTGGTCAGTTACCCCAGAAACAGGGTGATCAGTTATCCTGGTACCAGGGCGGTCACTTAACCCAGAAACAGGGCAGTCAGTTACACCGGAAACAGGGCGCTCAGTATCCCTGGAAACAAATTAGTCCGTTACCCTGGAAACAGGGCAGTCAGTTACCCCGGAAACAGGGCAGTCAGTTACCCCGGAAACAGGGGGATCAGTAACCCTGGAAACAGGGCAGTCAGTTATCCTGGAAACAGGGAGATCAGTTACCCCGGAAACAGGGCGGTTAGTTACCCTGGAAACAAGGCAGTCAGTTACCCTGGATACAGGGCGGTCAGTTACCCTGGAAACTGGGCAGTCAGTTATCCTGGAAACAGGGTGGTCAGTTACACTGGAAACAGGGTGGTCAGTTACCACGGAAACAGGGTGATCAGTTACCTTGGAAACAGGGCAGTCAGTTACCCCGGAAACAGGACGTTCAGTTACCCCGGAAAAAGGGCGGTTAATTACCCCAGAAACAGGGCCATCAGTTATTCCGGAAACAGTGTGATCAGTTACCCTGTAAACTGGGCAGTCAGTTACCCTGGAAACAGGCAGTCTGTTACCCTGGTAAGAGGGCCGTCAGTTATCCCGGAAACAGGGTGATCAGTTACCCTGGAAACTGGGCAGTCAGTTACCACGGAAACAGGGTGGTCAGTTACCCTGGAAACAGGGCTGTCAGGTACCTCGGAAACAGTGTGATCAGTTACCCTGGAAACAGGGCAGTCAGTTACCCTGGAAACAGCCAGTCAGTTACCCTGGAAAGAGGGACGTCAGTTATCCCGGAAACAGGGTGATCAGTTAGCCTGGAAACTGGGCAGTCAGTTACCACGTAAACAGGGTGGTCAGTTACCCCGGAAACAGGGCGGTCAATTATCCCGGAAACAGGGCGGTCAGTTACCGTGGAAACAGGGCAGTCAGTTACCCTGGAAACAGGGCAGTCAGTTATCCTGGAAACAGGGCGGTCAGTTACCCCTGAAATAGGGCGGTCAGTTATCCTGGAAACAGGGCGGTCAGTTACCCCGGAAACAGGGAGATCAGTTACCCCGGAAACAGGGCGGTTAGTTACCCTGGAAACAGGGCAGTCAGTTATCCTGGAAACAGGGCAGTCAGTTATCCTAGAAACAGGGCGGTCAGTTAACCTGGAAACAGGGCATTCAGTTATCCTGGAAACAGGGCGGTCAGTTACCCCGGAAACAGGGAGATCAGTTACACCGGAAACAGGGCAGTCAGTTATCCTGGAAATAGGGCATTCAGTTATCCTGGAAACAGGGCGGTCAGTTACCCCGGAAACAGGGAGATCAGTTACCCCAGAAACAGGGCGGTTAGTTACCCTGGAAACAGGGCAGTCAGTTACCCTGGAAATAGGGCAGTCAGTTACCCATGAAACTGGGCAGTCAGTTACCCTGGAAACAGGGCATTCAGTTACCCCGGAAACAGGGTGATCAGTTACCCCGGATACAGGGCAGTCAGTTCCACTGGAAACAGGGCGGTCAGTTACCCTGGAAACAGGGCAGTCAGTTATCCCGGAAACAGGGTGATCAGTTACCCTGGAAACTGGGCAGTCAGTTATGCTGGAAACAGGGCAGTCAGTTACCCTGGAAACAGGGCAGTCAGTTATCCTGGAAACAGGGCAGACAGTTATCCTGGAAACAGGGTGGTCAGTTACACCGGATATTGGGCGGTCTGTTATCCTGGAAAAAGGGCGGTCAGTTACCTCGGAAACAGGGAGATCAGTTACCCCGGAAACAGGGCAATCAGTTATCCTGTAAACTGGGCAGTCAGTTACCCCGGAAACAGGGCGGTCAGTTACCCTGGAAACAGGGTGATCAGTTACCGTGGAAACAGGGCAGTCAGTTACCCTGGAAACAGGGCAGTCAGTTATCCCGGAAACAGGGTGATCAGTTATCCTTGAAACAAGGTGATCAGTTACCGTGGAAACAGGGCAGTCAGTTACCCTGGAAAGAGTGCAGTCAGTTACCCTGGAAACAGGGCGTTCAGTTACCCCGGAAAAAGGGCGGTCAGTTATCCTGGAAACAGGGCGGTCAGTTACCCCGGAAACAGGGAGATCAGTTACCCCGGAAACAGGGCGGTTAGTTACCCTGGAAACAGGGCAGTCAGTTACCCTGGAAACAGGGCAGTCAGTTATCCTGGAAACAGGGTGATCAGTTACCCTGGAAACAGGGCAGTCAGTTAACCTGGAAACAGGGTGGTCAGTTACCCCGGAAACAGGGTGATCAGTTATCCTGGAAACAGGGCGGTCAGTTACCCCGGAAACAGGGCAGTCAGTTACCCCGGAAACAGGGCGGTCAGTAACCCTGGAAACAGATTAGTCAGTTACCCCAGAAACAGGGTGATCAGTTATCCTGGAAACAGGGCTGTCAGTGACCCTGGAAACAGGGCAGTCATTTACCCCTGAAACAGGGTGATCAGTTACTCTGGAAACAGGGCAGTCAGTTACGCCGGAAACAGTGCAGTCAGTTATCCCGGAAAAAGGGTGATCAGTTACCCTGGAAACTGGGCAGTCACTTACCCTGGAAACATGGCAGTCATTTACCCCGGAAACAGGGCAGTCAGTTACCCTGGAAACAGGGCAGTCAGTTACCCATGAAACTGGGGAGTCAGATACCCTGGAAACAGGGCAGTCAGTCACCCTGGAATCAGGTTAGTCAGTTACCCCGGTAACAGGGTGATCAGTTACCCCGGAAACAGGGCAGTCAGTTCCCCTGGAAACAGGGCAGTCCGTTACCCGGGAAACAGGGCAGTCAGTTATCCCCGAAACCGGGCAGTCTGTTATCCTGGAAACAGGGCGGTCAGTTACCCCGGAAACAGGGAGATCAGTTACCCCGGAAACAGGGCGGTTAGATACGCTGGAAACAGGGCAGTCAGTTACCCTGGAAACAGGGCATTCAGTTATCATGGAAACAGGGCGCTCAGTTACCCCGGAAATAGGGCGGTCAGTTACCCCTGAAACAGGGCCGTCAGTTACCCTGGAAACAGGGTGGTCAGTTACCCTGGAAACAGGGTGGTCAGTTACCCCAGAAACAGGGTGATCAGTTATCCTGGTACCAGGGCGGTCACTTAACCCGGAAACAGGGCAGTCAGTTACACCGGAAACAGGGCGCTCAGTAACCCTGGAAACAAATTAGTCCGTTACCCTGGAAACAGGGCAGTCAGTTACCCCGGAAACAGGGCAGTCAGTTACCCCGGAAACAGGGGGATCAGTAACCCTGGAAACAGGGCAGTCAGTTATCCTGGAAACAGGGAGATCAGTTACCCCGGAAACAGGGCGGTTAGTTACCCTGGAAACAAGGCAGTCAGTTACCCTGGATACAGGGCGGTCAGTTACCCTGGAAACTGGGCAGTCAGTTATCCTGGAAACAGGGTGGTCAGTTACCCTGGAAACAGGTTGGTCAGTTACCCCGGAAACAGGGTGATCAGTTACCTTGGAAACAGGGCAGTCAGTTACCCCGGAAACAGGACGTTCAGTTACCCCGGAAAAAGGGCGGTTAATTACCCCAGAAACAGGGCCATCAGTTATTCCGGAAACAGTGTGATCAGTTACCCTGTAAACTGGGCAGTCAGTTACCCTGGAAACAGGCAGTCAGTTACCCTGGTAAGAGGGCCGTCAGTTATCCCGGAAACAGGGTGATCAGTTACCCTGGAAACTGGGCAGTCAGTTACCACGGAAACAGGGTGGTCAGTTACCCTGGAAACAGGGCTGTCAGGTACCTCGGAAACAGTGTGATCAGTTACCCTGGAAACAGGGCAGTCAGTTACCCTGGAAATAGGGCAGTCAGTTACCCATGAAACTGGGCAGTCAGTTACCCTGGAAACAGGGCATTCAGTTACCCCGGAAACAGGGTGATCAGTTACCCCGGATACAGGGCAGTCAGTTCCACTGGAAACAGGGCGGTCAGTTACCCTGGAAACAGGGCAGTCAGTTATCCCGGAAACAGGGTGATCAGTTACCCTGGAAACTGGGCAGTCAGTTATGCTGGAAACAGGGCAGTCAGTTACCCTGGAAACAGGGCAGTCAGTTATCCTGGAAACATGGCAGTCATTTACCCCGGAAACAGGGCAGTCAGTTACCCTGGAAACAGGGCAGTCAGTTACCCATGAAACTGGGGAGTCAGATACCCTGGAAACAGGGCAGTCAGTCACCCTGGAATCAGGTTAGTCAGTTACCCCGGTAACAGGGTGATCAGTTACCCCGGAAACAGGGCAGTCAGTTCCCCTGGAAACAGGGCAGTCCGTTACCCGGGAAACAGGGCAGTCAGTTATCCCCGAAACCGGGCAGTCTGTTATCCTGGAAACAGGGCGGTCAGTTACCCCGGAAACAGGGAGATCAGTTACCCCGGAAACAGGGCGGTTAGATACGCTGGAAACAGGGCAGTCAGTTACCCTGGAAACAGGGCATTCAGTTATCATGGAAACAGGGCGCTCAGTTACCCCGGAAATAGGGCGGTCAGTTACCCCTGAAACAGGGCCGTCAGTTACCCTGGAAACAGGGTGGTCAGTTACCCTGGAAACAGGGTGGTCAGTTACCCCAGAAACAGGGTGATCAGTTATCCTGGTACCAGGGCGGTCACTTAACCCGGAAACAGGGCAGTCAGTTACACCGGAAACAGGGCGCTCAGTAACCCTGGAAACAAATTAGTCCGTTACCCTGGAAACAGGGCAGTCAGTTACCCCGGAAACAGGGCAGTCAGTTACCCCGGAAACAGGGGGATCAGTAACCCTGGAAACAGGGCAGTCAGTTATCCTGGAAACAGGGAGATCAGTTACCCCGGAAACAGGGCGGTTAGTTACCCTGGAAACAAGGCAGTCAGTTACCCTGGATACAGGGCGGTCAGTTACCCTGGAAACTGGGCAGTCAGTTATCCTGGAAACAGGGTGGTCAGTTACCCTGGAAACAGGGTGGTCAGTTACCCCGGAAACAGGGTGATCAGTTACCTTGGAAACAGGGCAGTCAGTTACCCCGGAAACAGGACGTTCAGTTACCCCGGAAAAAGGGCGGTTAATTACCCCAGAAACAGGGCCATCAGTTATTCCGGAAACAGTGTGATCAGTTACCCTGTAAACTGGGCAGTCAGTTACCCTGGAAACAGGCAGTCAGTTACCCTGGTAAGAGGGCCGTCAGTTATCCCGGAAACAGGGTGATCAGTTACCCTGGAAACTGGGCAGTCAGTTACCACGGAAACAGGGTGGTCAGTTACCCTGGAAACAGGGCTGTCAGGTACCTCGGAAACAGTGTGATCAGTTACCCTGGAAACAGGGCAGTCAGTTACCCTGGAAACAGCCAGTCAGTTACCCTGGAAAGAGGGACGTCAGTTATCCCGGAAACAGGGTGATCAGTTAGCCTGGAAACTGGGCAGTCAGTTACCACGTAAACAGGGTGGTCAGTTACCCCGGAAACAGGGCGGTCAGTTATCCCGGAAACAGGGCGGTCAGTTACCGTGGAAACAGGGCAGTCAGTTACCCTGGAAACAGGGCAGTCAGTTATCCTGGAAACAGGGCGGTCAGTTACCCCTGAAATAGGGCGGTCAGTTATCCTGGAAACAGGGCGGTCAGTTACCCCGGAAACAGGGAGATCAGTTACCCCGGAAACAGGGCGGTTAGTTACCCTGGAAACAGGGCAGTCAGTTATCCTGGAAACAGGGCAGTCAGTTATCCTAGAAACAGGGCGGTCAGTTAACCTGGAAACAGGGCATTCAGTTATCCTGGAAACAGGGCGGTCAGTTACCCCGGAAACAGGGAGATCAGTTACACCGGAAACAGGGCAGTCAGTTATCCTGGAAATAGGGCATTCAGTTATCCTGGAAACAGGGCGGTCAGTTACCCCGGAAACAGGGAGATCAGTTACCCCAGAAACAGGGCGGTTAGTTACCCTGGAAACAGGGCAGTCAGTTACCCTGGAAATAGGGCAGTCAGTTACCCATGAAACTGGGCAGTCAGTTACCCTGGAAACAGGGCATTCAGTTACCCCGGAAACAGGGTGATCAGTTACCCCGGATACAGGGCAGTCAGTTCCACTGGAAACAGGGCGGTCAGTTACCCTGGAAACAGGGCAGTCAGTTATCCCGGAAACAGGGTGATCAGTTACCCTGGAAACTGGGCAGTCAGTTATGCTGGAAACAGGGCAGTCAGTTACCCTGGAAACAGGGCAGTCAGTTATCCTGGAAACATGGCAGTCATTTACCCCGGAAACAGGGCAGTCAGTTACCCTGGAAACAGGGCAGTCAGTTACCCATGAAACTGGGGAGTCAGATACCCTGGAAACAGGGCAGTCAGTCACCCTGGAATCAGGTTAGTCAGTTACCCCGGTAACAGGGTGATCAGTTACCCCGGAAACAGGGCAGTCAGTTCCCCTGGAAACAGGGCAGTCAGTTATCCTGGAAACAGGGCAGTCAGTTATCCTAGAAACAGGGCGGTCAGTTAACCTGGAAACAGGGCATTCAGTTATCCTGGAAACAGGGCGGTCAGTTACCCCGGAAACAGGGAGATCAGTTACACCGGAAACAGGGCAGTCAGTTATCCTGGAAATAGGGCATTCAGTTATCCTGGAAACAGGGCGGTCAGTTACCCCGGAAACAGGGAGATCAGTTACCCCAGAAACAGGGCGGTTAGTTACCCTGGAAACAGGGCAGTCAGTTACCCTGGAAATAGGGCAGTCAGTTACCCATGAAACTGGGCAGTCAGTTACCCTGGAAACAGGGCATTCAGTTACCCCGGAAACAGGGTGATCAGTTACCCCGGATACAGGGCAGTCAGTTCCACTGGAAACAGGGCGGTCAGTTACCCTGGAAACAGGGCAGTCAGTTATCCCGGAAACAGGGTGATCAGTTACCCTGGAAACTGGGCAGTCAGTTATGCTGGAAACAGGGCAGTCAGTTACCCTGGAAACAGGGCAGTCAGTTATCCTGGAAACAGGGCAGACAGTTATCCTGGAAACAGGGTGGTCAGTTACACCGGATATTGGGCGGTCTGTTATCCTGGAAAAAGGGCGGTCAGTTACCTCGGAAACAGGGAGATCAGTTACCCCGGAAACAGGGCAATCAGTTATCCTGTAAACTGGGCAGTCAGTTACCCCGGAAACAGGGCGGTCAGTTACCCTGGAAACAGGGTGATCAGTTACCGTGGAAACAGGGCAGTCAGTTACCCTGGAAACAGGGCAGTCAGTTATCCCGGAAACAGGGTGATCAGTTATCCTTGAAACAAGGTGATCAGTTACCGTGGAAACAGGGCAGTCAGTTACCCTGGAAAGAGTGCAGTCAGTTACCCTGGAAACAGGGCAGTCAGTTATCCCGGAAACAGGGTGATCAGTTATCCTGGAAACAGGGCAGTCAGTTACCCCGGAAAAAGGGCAGTCAGTTACCCCGGAAACAGGGCGGTCAGTAACCCTGGAAACAGATTAGTCAGTTACCCCGGGAACAGGGTGATCAGTTACCCTGGAAACAGGGCAGTCAGTTACCCCGGAAACAGAGCAGTCAGTTACCCTGGAAACTGGGCAGTCAGTTAATCTGGAAACAGGGCAGTCATTTATCCCGGAAACAGGGTGATCAGTTACGCTGGAAACAGGGCATTCAGTTATCCCGGAACCAGTTCAGTCAGTTATCCCAGAAAAAGGGTGATCAGTTACCCTGAAAACTGGGCAGTCAGTTACCCTGGAAACAGTGCAGTCAGTTACCCTGGAAACAGGGCAGTCAGTTATCCCCGACACCGGGCAGTCAGTTATCCCGGAAACAGGGTGATCAGTTACCCTGGCAACTGGGCAGTCAGTTTTCCTGGAAACTGGGCAGTCAGTTATCCTTGTAACAGGGCGTTCAGTTACCCCGGAAAAAGGGCGGTCAGTTATCCTGGAAACAGGGCGGTCAGTTACCCCGGAAACAGGGAGATCAGTTACCCCGGAAACTGGGCGGTTAGTTACCCTGGAAACAGGGCAGTCAGTTACCCTGGAAACAGGGCAGTCAGTTATCCTGGAAACAGGGTGATCAGTTACCCTGGAAACAGGGCAGTCAGTTACCCTGGAAACAGGGTGGTCAGTTACCCCGGAAACAGGGTGATCAGTTATCCTGGAAACAGGGCGGTCAGTTACCCCGGAAACAGGGCAGTCAGTTACCCCGGAAACAGGGCGGTCAGTAACCCTGGAAACAGATTAGTCAGTTACCCCGGAAACAGGGTGATCAGTTATCCTGGAAACAGGGCTGTCAGTGACCCTGGAAACAGGGCAGTCATTTACCCCGGAAACAGGGTGATCAGTTACTCTGGAAACAGGGCAGTCAGTTACGCCGGAAACAGTGCAGTCAGTTACCCTGGAAACAGGGCAGTCAGTTATCCCGGAAAAAGGGTGATCAGTTACCCTGGAAACTGGGCAGTCACTTACCCTGGAAACATGGCAGTCATTTACCCCGGAAACAGGGCAGTCAGTTACCCTGGAAACAGGGCAGTCAGTTACCCATGAAACTGGGGAGTCAGATACCCTGGAAACAGGGCAGTCAGTCACCCTGGAATCAGGTTAGTCAGTTACCCCGGTAACAGGGTGATCAGTTACCCCGGAAACAGGGCAGTCAGTTCCCCTGGAAACAGGGCAGTCAGTTACCCGGGAAACAGGGCAGTCAGTTATCCCCGAAAGCGGGCATTCTGTTATCCTGGAAACAGGGCGGTCAGTTACCCCGGAAACAGGGAGATCAGTTACCCCGGAAACAGGGCGGTTAGATACGCTGGAAACAGGGCAGTCAGTTACCCTGGAAACAGGGCATTCAGTTATCATGGAAACAGGGCGCTCAGTTACCCCGGAAATAGGGCGGTCAGTTACCCCTGAAACAGGGCCGTCAGTTACCCTGGAAACAGGGTGGTCAGTTACCCTGGAAACAGGGTGGTCAGTTACCCCAGAAACAGGGTGATCAGTTATCCTGGTACCAGGGCGGTCACTTAACCCGGAAACAGGGCAGTCAGTTACACCGGAAACAGGGCGCTCAGTAACCCTGGAAACAAATTAGTCCGTTACCCTGGAAACAGGGCAGTCAGTTGCCCCGGAAACAGGGCAGTCAGTTACCCCGGAAACAGGGGGATCAGTAACCCTGGAAACAGGGCAGTCAGTTATCCTGGAAACAGGGAGATCAGTTACCCCGGAAACAGGGCGGTTAGTTACCCTGGAAACAAGGCAGTCAGTTACCCTGGATACAGGGCGGTCAGTTACCCTGGAAACTGGGCAGTCAGTTATCCTGGAAACAGGGTGGTCAGTTACCCTGGAAACAGGGTGGTCAGTTACCCCGGAAAAAGGGTGATCAGTTATCCTGGAAACAGGGCGGTCAGTTACCCTGGAAACAGGGCAGTCAGTTATCCCGGAAACAGGGCAGTCAGTTATCCCGGAAACAGGGTGATCAGTTACCTTGGAAACAGGGCAGTCAGTTACCCCGGAAACAGGACGTTCAGTTACCCCGGAAACAGGGCGGTTAATTACCCCAGAAACAGGGCCATCAGTTATTCCGGAAACAGTGTGATCAGTTACCCTGGAAACTGGGCAGTCAGTTACCCTGGAAACAGGCAGTCAGTTACCCTGGTAAGAGGGCCGTCAGTTATCCCGGAAACAGGGTGATCAGTTACCCTGGAAACTGGGCAGTCAGTTACCACGGAAACAGGGTGGTCAGTTACCCTGGAAACAGGGCTGTCAGGTACCTCGGAAACAGTGTGATCAGTTACCCTGGAAACAGGGCAGTCAGTTACCCTGGAAACAGCCAGTCAGTTACCCTGGAAAGAGGGACGTCAGTTATCCCGGAAACAGGGTGATCAGTTAGCCTGGAAACTGGGCAGTCAGTTACCACGTAAACAGGGTGGTCAGTTACCCCGGAAACAGGGCGGTCAGTTATCCCGGAAACAGGGCGGTCAGTTACCGTGGAAACAGGGCAGTCAGTTACCCTGGAAACAGGTCAGTCAGTTATCCTGGAAACAGGGCGGTCAGTTACCCCGGAAATAGGGCGGTCAGTTATCCTGGAAACAGGGCGGTCAGTTACCCCGGAAACAGGGAGATCAGTTACCCCGGAAACAGGGTGGTTAGTTACCCTGGAAACAGGGCAGTCAGTTATCCTGGAAACAGGGCAGTCAGTTATCCTAGAAACAGGGCGGTCAGTTAACCTGGAAACAGGGCATTCAGTTATCCTGGAAACAGGGCGGTCAGTTACCCCGGAAACAGGGAGATCAGTTACACCGGAAACAGGGCAGTCAGTTATCCTGGAAATAGGGCATTCAGTTATCCTGGAAACAGGGCGGTCAGTTACCCCGGAAACAGGGAGATCAGTTACCCCGGAAACAGGGCGGTTAGTTACCCTGGAAACAGGGCAGTCAGTTACCCAGGAAATAGGGCGGTCAGTTATCCTGGAAACAGGGTGGTCAGTTACCCTGGAAACAGGGCGGTCAGTTACCCTGGAAACAGGGTGATCAGTTACCGTGGAAACAGGGCAGTCAGTTACCCTGGAAACAGGGCAGTCAGTTATCCCGGAAACAGGGTGATCAGTTATCCTTGAAACAAGGTGATCAGTTACCGTGGAAACAGGGCAGTCAGTTACCCTGGAAAGAGTGCAGTCAGTTACCCTGGAAACAGGGCAGTCAGTTATCCCGGAAACAGGGTGATCAGTTATCCTGGAAACAGGGCAGTCAGTTACCCCGGAAAAAGGGCAGTCAGTTACCCCGGAAACAGGGCGGTCAGTAACCCTGGAAACAGATTAGTCAGTTACCCCGGAAACAGGGTGATCAGTTACCCTGGAAACAGGGCAGTCAGTTACCCCGGAAACAGAGCAGTCAGTTACCCTGGAAACTGGGCAGTCAGTTAATCTGGAAACAGGGCAGTCATTTATCCCGGAAACAGGGTGATCAGTTACGCTGGAAACAGGGCATTCAGTTATCCCGGAACCAGTTCAGTCAGTTATCCCAGAAAAAGGGTGATCAGTTACCCTGAAAACTGGGCAGTCAGTTACCCTGGAAACAGTGCAGTCAGTTACCCTGGAAACAGGGCAGTCAGTTATCCCCGACACCGGGCAGTCAGTTATCCCGGAAACAGGGTGATCAGTTACCCTGGCAACTGGGCAGTCAGTTTTCCTGGAAACAGGGCAGTCAGTTATCCTTGTAACAGGGCGTTCAGTTACCCCGGAAAAAGGGCGGTCAGTTATCCTGGAAACAGGGCGGTCAGTTACCCCGGAAACAGGGAGATCAGTTACCCCGGAAACAGGGCGGTTAGTTACCCTGGAAACAGGGCAGTCAGTTACCCTGGAAACAGGGCAGTCAGTTATCCTGGAAACAGGGTGATCAGTTACCCTGGAAACAGGGCAGTCAGTTACCCTGGAAACAGGGTGATCAGTTATCCTGGAAACAGGGCGGTCAGTTACCCCGGAAACAGGGCAGTCAGTTACCCCGGAAACAGGGCGGTCAGTAACCCTGGAAACAGATTAGTCAGTTACCCCGGAAACAGGGTGATCAGTTATCCTGGAAACAGGGCTGTCAGTGACCCTGGAAACAGGGCAGTCATTTACCCCGGAAACAGGGTGATCAGTTACTCTGGAAACAGGGCAGTCAGTTACGCCGGAAACAGTGCAGTCAGTTACCCTGGAAACAGGGCAGTCAGTTATCCCGGAAAAAGGGTGATCAGTTACCCTGGAAACTGGGCAGTCACTTACCCTGGAAACATGGCAGTCATTTACCCCGGAAACAGGGCAGTCAGTTACCCTGGAAACAGGGCAGTCAGTTACCCATGAAACTGGGGAGTCAGATACCCTGGAAACAGGGCAGTCAGTCACCCTGGAATCAGGTTAGTCAGTTACCCCGGTAACAGGGTGATCAGTTACCCCGGAAACAGGGCAGTCAGTTCCCCTGGAAACAGGGCAGTCAGTTACCCGGGAAACAGGGCAGTCAGTTATCCCCGAAACCGGGCAGTCTGTTATCCTGGAAACAGGGCGGTCAGTTACCCCGGAAACAGGGAGATCAGTTACCCCGGAAACAGGGCGGTTAGATACTCTGGAAACAGGGCAGTCAGTTACCCTGGAAACAGGGCATTCAGTTATCATGGAAACAGGGCGCTCAGTTACCCCGGAAATAGGGCGGTCAGTTACCCCTGAAACAGGGCCGTCAGTTACCCTGGAAACAGGGTGGTCAGTTACCCTGGAAACAGGGTGGTCAGTTACCCCAGAAACAGGGTGATCAGTTATCCTGGTACCAGGGCGGTCACTTAACCCGGAAACAGGGCAGTCAGTTACACCGGAAACAGGGCGCTCAGTAACCCTGGAAACAAATTAGTCCGTTACCCTGGAAACAGGGCAGTCAGTTGCCCCGGAAACAGGGCAGTCAGTTACCCCGGAAACAGGGGGATCAGTAACCCTGGAAACAGGGCAGTCAGTTATCCTGGAAACAGGGAGATCAGTTACCCCGGAAACAGGGCGGTTAGTTACCCTGGAAACAAGGCAGTCAGTTACCCTGGATACAGGGCGGTCAGTTACCCTGGAAACTGGGCAGTCAGTTATCCTGGAAACAGGGTGGTCAGTTACCCTGGAAACAGGGTGGTCAGTTACCCCGGAAACAGGGTGATCAGTTATCCTGGAAACAGGGCGGTCAGTTACCCTGGAAACAGGGCAGTCAGTTATCCCGGAAACAGGGCAGTCAGTTATCCCGGAAACAGGGTGATCAGTTACCTTGGAAACAGGGCAGTCAGTTACCCCGGAAACAGGACGTTCAGTTACCCCGGAAACAGGGCGGTTAATTACCCCAGAAACAGGGCCATCAGTTATTCCGGAAACAGTGTGATCAGTTACCCTGGAAACTGGGCAGTCAGTTACCCTGGAAACAGGCAGTCAGTTACCCTGGTAAGAGGGCCGTCAGTTATCCCGGAAACAGTGTGATCAGTTACCCTGGAAACTGGGCAGTCAGTTATCCTGGAAACAGGCAGTCAGTTACCCTGGTAAGAGGGCCGTCAGTTATCCCGGAAACAGGGTGATCAGTTACCCTGGAAACTGGGCAGTCAGTTACCACGGAAACAGGGTGGTCAGTTACCCTGGAAACAGGGCTGTCAGGTACCTCGGAAACAGTGTGATCAGTTACCCTGGAAACAGGGCAGTCAGTTACCCTGGAAACAGCCAGTCAGTTACCCTGGAAAGAGGGACGTCAGTTATCCCGGAAACAGGGTGATCAGTTAGCCTGGAAACTGGGCAGTCAGTTACCACGTAAACAGGGTGGTCAGTTACCCCGGAAACAGGGCGGTCAGTTATCCCGGAAACAGGGCGGTCAGTTACCGTGGAAACAGGGCAGTCAGTTACCCTGGAAACAGGGCAGTCAGTTATCCTGGAAACAGGGCGGTCAGTTACCCCGGAAATAGGGCGGTCAGTTATCCTGGAAACAGGGCGGTCAGTTACCCCGGAAACAGGGAGATCAGTTACCCCGGAAACAGGGCGGTTAGTTACCCTGGAAACAGGGCAGTCAGTTATCCTGGAAACAGGGCAGTCAGTTATCCTAGAAACAGGGCGGTCAGTTAACCTGGAAACAGGGCATTCAGTTATCCTGGAAACAGGGCGGTCAGTTACCCCGGAAACAGGGAGATCAGTTACACCGGAAACAGGGCAGTCAGTTATCCTGGAAATAGGGCATTCAGTTATCCTGGAAACAGGGCGGTCAGTTACCCCGGAAACAGGGAGATCAGTTACCCCGGAAACAGGGCGGTTAGTTACCCTGGAAACAGGGTGGTCCGTTATCCTGGAAACTGGGCGGTCAGTTACCCCGGAAACAGGGCAGTCAGTTACCCCGGAAACAGGGCGGTCAGTAACCCTGGAAACAGATCAGTCAGTTACCCAGGAAACAGCGTGATCAGTTATCCTGGAAACAGGGCAGTCAGTTACCCCGGAAACAGGGCAGACACTTATCCCGGAAACAGGGCAGTCAGTTATCCCGGAAAAAGGGTGATCAGTTACCCTGGAAACTGGGCAGTCAGTTACCCTGGAAACCGGGCAGTCAGTTACCCCGGAAACAGGGCAGTCAGTTACCCTGGAAACAGGGCAGTCAGTTACCCATGAAACTGGGCAGTCAGTTACCCTGGAAACAGGGCATTCAGTTACCCCGGAAACAGGGTGATCAGTTACCCCGGATACAGGGCAGTCAGTTCCACTGGAAACAGGGCGGTCAGTTACCCTGGAAACAGGGCAGTCAGTTACCCTGGAAACAGGGCAGTCAGTTATCCTGGAAACAGGGCAGACAGTTATCCTGGAAACAGGGTGTTCAGTTACCCCAGATATTGGGCGGTCAGTTATCCTGGAAAAAGGGCGGTCAGTTATCCCGGAAATAGGGTGATCAGTTACGCTGGAAACAGGGCATTCAGTTATCCCGGAACCAGTTCAGTCAGTTATCCCAGAAAAAGGGTGATCAGTTACCCTGAAAACTGGGCAGTCAGTTACCCTGGAAACAGTGCAGTCAGTTACCCCGGAAACAGGGCAGTCAGTTACACTGTTAACAGGGCAGTCAGTTACCCATGAAACTGGGCAGTCAGTTACCCTGGAAACAGGGCAGTCAGTCACCCTGGAAACAGGTTAGTCATTTCCCCCGGAAACAGGGTGATCAGTTACCCCGGATACAGGGCACTCAGTTCCCCTGGAAACAGGGCAGTCAGTTACCCTGGAAACAGGGCAGTCAGTTATCCCCGAAACCGGGCAGTCAGTTATCCCGGAAACAGGGTGATCAGTTAACCTGGAAACTGGGCAGTCAGTTACGCCGGAAACAGGGCAGTCAGTTACCCTGGAAACAGGGCAGTCAGTTATCCTGTTAAAAGGGTGATCAGTTACCCTGGAAACTGGGCAGTCACTTCCCCTGGAAACTGGGCAGTCAGTTACCCCGGAAACAGGGCAGTCAGTTACCCTGGAAACAGGGCAGTCAGTCACCCTGGAAACAGGGCAGTCAGTTATCCAGGAAACAGGGTGGTCAGTTACCCTGGAAACAGGGTGGTCAGTTACCCCGGAAACAGTGTGATCAGTTATACTGGAAACAGGGCGGTCAGTTAACCCGGAAACAGGGCGGTTATTTACCCCGGAAACAGGGCGGTCAGTAACCCTGGAAAAAAATTAGTCAGTTACCCTGGAAACAGGGCAGTCAGTTATCCCGGAAACAGGGCAGTCAGTTGTCCCGGAAACAGAGTGATCAGTTACCTTAAAAACAGGGCAGTCAGTTACCCCGGAAACAGGGCAGTCAGTTATCCCAGAAAAAGGGTGATCAGTTACCCTGGAAACTGGGCAGTCAGTTATCCATGAAACTGGGCAGTCAGATACCATGGAAACAGGGCAGTCAGTCACCCTGGAAACAGGTTAGTCATTTCCCCCGGAAACAGGGAGATCAGTTACCCCGGATACAGGGCAGTCAGTTCCCCTGGAAGCAGGGCAGTCAGTTACCCTGGAAACAGGGCAGTCAGTTATCCCCGAAACTGGGCAGTCAGTTATCCCGGAAACAGGGTGATCAGTTACCCTGGAAACCGGGCAGTCAGTTACGCCGGACACAGGGCAGTCAGTTACCCTGGACACAGGGCAGTCAGTTATCCCGGAAAAAGGGTGATCGGTTACCCTGGAAACTGGGCAGTCACTTCCCCTGGAAACTGGGCAGTCAGTTACCCCGGAAACAGGGCAGTCAGTTACCCTGGAAACAGGGCAGTCAGTTACCCCGGAAACAGGGCAGTCAGTTACACTGTTAACAGGGCAGTCAGTTACCCATGAAACTGGGCAGTCAGTTACCCTGGAAACAGGGCAGTCAGTCACCCTGGAAACAGGTTAGTCATTTCCCCCGGAAACAGGGTGATCAGTTACCCCGGATACAGGGCACTCAGTTCCCCTGGAAACAGGGCAGTCAGTTACCCTGGAAACAGGGCAGTCAGTTATCCCCGAAACCGGGCAGTCAGTTATCCCGGAAACAGGGTGATCAGTTAACCTGGAAACTGGGCAGTCAGTTACGCCGGAAACAGGGCAGTCAGTTACCCTGGAAACAGGGCAGTCAGTTATCCTGTTAAAAGGGTGATCAGTTACCCTGGAAACTGGGCAGTCAGTTATCCTGGAAACAGGCAGTCAGTTACCCTGGTAAGAGGGCCGTCAGTTATCCCGGAAACAGGGTGATCAGTTACCCTGGAAACTGGGCAGTCAGTTACCACGGAAACAGGGTGGTCAGTTACCCTGGAAACAGGGCTGTCAGGTACCTCGGAAACAGTGTGATCAGTTACCCTGGAAACAGGGCAGTCAGTTACCCTGGAAACAGCCAGTCAGTTACCCTGGAAAGAGGGACGTCAGTTATCCCGGAAACAGGGTGATCAGTTAGCCTGGAAACTGGGCAGTCAGTTACCACGTAAACAGGGTGGTCAGTTACCCCGGAAACAGGGCGGTCAGTTATCCCGGAAACAGGGCGGTCAGTTACCGTGGAAACAGGGCAGTCAGTTACCCTGGAAACAGGGCAGTCAGTTATCCTGGAAACAGGGCGGTCAGTTACCCCGGAAACAGGGAGATCAGTTACCCCGGAAACAGGGCGGTTAGTTACCCTGGAAACAGGGCAGTCAGTTATCCTGGAAACAGGGCAGTCAGTTATCCTAGAAACAGGGCGGTCAGTTAACCTGGAAACAGGGCATTCAGTTATCCTGGAAACAGGGCGGTCAGTTACCCCGGAAACAGGGAGATCAGTTGCACCGGAAACAGGGCAGTCAGTTATCCTGGAAATAGGGCATTCAGTTATCCTGGAAACAGGGCGGTCAGTTACCCCGGAAACAGGGAGATCAGTTACCCCGGAAACAGGGCGGTTAGTTACCCTGGAAACAGGGTGGTCCGTTATCCTGGAAACTGGGCGGTCAGTTACCCCGGAAACAGGGCAGTCAGTTACCCCGGAAACAGGGCGGTCAGTAACCCTGGAAACAGATCAGTCAGTTACCCAGGAAACAGCGTGATCAGTTATCCTGGAAACAGGGCAGTCAGTTACCCCGGAAACAGGGCAGACACTTATCCCGGAAACAGGGCAGTCAGTTATCCCGGAAAAAGGGTGATCAGTTACCCTGGAAACTGGGCAGTCAGTTACCCTGGAAACAGGGCAGTCAGTTACCCCGGAAACAGGGCAGTCAGTTACCCTGGAAACAGGGCAGTCAGTTACCCATGAAACTGGGCAGTCAGTTACCCTGGAAACAGGGCATTCAGTTACCCCGGAAACAGGGTGATCAGTTACCCCGGATACAGGGCAGTCAGTTCCACTGGAAACAGGGCGGTCAGTTACCCTGGAAACAGGGCAGTCAGTTACCCTGGAAACAGGGCAGTCAGTTATCCTGGAAACAGGGCAGACAGTTATCCTGGAAACAGGGTGTTCAGTTACCCCAGATATTGGGCGGTCAGTTATCCTGGAAAAAGGGCGGTCAGTTATCCCGGAAATAGGGTGATCAGTTACGCTGGAAACAGGGCATTCAGTTATCCCGGAACCAGTTCAGTCAGTTATCCCAGAAAAAGGGTGATCAGTTACCCTGAAAACTGGGCAGTCAGTTACCCTGGAAACAGTGCAGTCAGTTACCCCGGAAACAGGGCAGTCAGTTACACTGTTAACAGGGCAGTCAGTTACCCATGAAACTGGGCAGTCAGTTACCCTGGAAACAGGGCAGTCAGTCACCCTGGAAACAGGTTAGTCATTTCCCCCGGAAACAGGGTGATCAGTTACCCCGGATACAGGGCACTCAGTTCCCCTGGAAACAGGGCAGTCAGTTACCCTGGAAACAGGGCAGTCAGTTATCCCCGAAACCGGGCAGTCAGTTATCCCGGAAACAGGGTGATCAGTTAACCTGGAAACTGGGCAGTCACTTCCCCTGGAAACTGGGAAGTCAGTTACCCCGGAAACAGGGCAGTCAGTTACCCTGGAAACAGGGCAGTCAGTCACCCTGGAAACAGGGCAGTCAGTTATCCAGGAAACAGGGTGGTCAGTTACCCTGGAAACAGGGTGGTCAGTTACCCCGGAAACAGTGTGATCAGTTATACTGGAAACAGGGCGGTCAGTTAACCCGGAAACAGGGCGGTCATTTACCCCGGAAACAGGGCGGTCAGTAACCCTGGAAACAAATTAGTCAGTTACCCTGGAAACAGGGCAGTCAGTTATCCCGGAAACAGGGCAGTCAGTTGTCCCGGAAACAGAGTGATCAGTTACCTTAAAAACAGGGCAGTCAGTTACCCCGGAAACAGGGCAGTCAGTTATCCCAGAAAAAGGGTGATCAGTTACCCTGGAAACTGGGCAGTCAGTTATCCATGAAACTGGGCAGTCAGATACCATGGAAACAGGGCAGTCAGTCACCCTGGAAACAGGTTAGTCATTTCCCCCGGAAACAGGGAGATCAGTTACCCCGGATACAGGGCAGTCAGTTCCCCTGGAAGCAGGGCAGTCAGTTACCCTGGAAACAGGGCAGTCAGTTATCCCCGAAACCGGGCAGTCAGTTATCCCGGAAACAGGGTGATCAGCTACCCTGGAAACCGGGCAGTCAGTTACGCCGGACACAGGGCAGTCAGTTACCCTGGACACAGGGCAGTCAGTTATCCCGGAAAAAGGGTGATCGGTTACCCTGGAAACTGGGCAGTCACTTCCCCTGGAAACTGGGCAGTCAGTTACCCCGGAAACAGGGCAGTCAGTTACCCTGGAAACAGGGCAGTCAGTTACCCCGGAAACAGGGCAGTCAGTTACACTGTTAACAGGGCAGTCAGTTACCCATGAAACTGGGCAGTCAGTTACCCTGGAAACAGGGCAGTCAGTCACCCTGGAAACAGGTTAGTCATTTCCCCCGGAAACAGGGTGATCAGTTACCCCGGATACAGGGCACTCAGTTCCCCTGGAAACAGGGCAGTCAGTTACACTGGAAACAGGGCAGTCAGTTATCCCCGAAACCGGGCAGTCAGTTATCCCGGAAACAGGGTGATCAGTTAACCTGGAAACTGGGCAGTCAGTTACGCCGGAAACAGGGCAGTCAGTTACCCTGGAAACAGGGCAGTCAGTTATCCTGTTAAAAGGGTGATCAGTTACCCTGGAAACTGGGCAGTCAGTTATCCTGGAAACAGGCAGTCAGTTACCCTGGTAAGAGGGCCGTCAGTTATCCCGGAAACAGGGTGATCAGTTACCCTGGAAACCGGGCAGTCAGTTACCACGGAAACAGGGTGGTCAGTTACCCTGGAAACAGGGCTGTCAGGTACCTCGGAAACAGTGTGATCAGTTACCCTGGAAACAGGGCAGTCAGTTACCCTGGAAACAGCCAGTCAGTTACCCTGGAAAGAGGGACGTCAGTTATCCCGGAAACAGGGTGATCAGTTAGCCTGGAAACTGGGCAGTCAGTTACCACGTAAACAGGGTGGTCAGTTACCCCGGAAACAGGGCGGTCAGTTATCCCGGAAACAGGGCGGTCAGTTACCGTGGAAACAGGGCAGTCAGTTACCCTGGAAACAGGGCAGTCAGTTATCCTGGAAACAGGGCGGTCAGTTACCCCGGAAATAGGGCGGTCAGTTATCCTGGAAACAGGGCGGTCAGTTACCCCGGAAACAGGGAGATCAGTTACCCCGGAAACAGGGCGGTTAGTTACCCTGGAAACAGGGCAGTCAGTTATCCTGGAAACAGGGCAGTCAGTTATCCTAGAAACAGGGCGGTCAGTTAACCTGGAAACAGGGCATTCAGTTATCCTGGAAACAGGGCGGTCAGTTACCCCGGAAACAGGGAGATCAGTTACACCGGAAACAGGGCAGTCAGTTATCCTGGAAATAGGGCATTCAGTTATCCTGGAAACAGGGCGGTCAGTTACCCCGGAAACAGGGAGATCAGTTACCCCGGAAACAGGGCGGTTAGTTACCCTGGAAACAGGGCAGTCAGTTACCCAGGAAATAGGGCGGTCAGTTATCCTGGAAACAGGGTGGTCAGTTACCCTGGAAACAGGGTGGTCCGTTATCCTGGAAACTGGGCGGTCAGTTACCCCGGAAACAGGGCAGTCAGTTACCCCGGAAACAGGGCGGTCAGTAACCCTGGAAACAGATCAGTCAGTTACCCAGGAAACAGCGTGATCAGTTATCCTGGAAACAGGGCAGTCAGTTACCCCGGAAACAGGGCAGACACTTATCCCGGAAACAGGGCAGTCAGTTATCCCGGAAAAAGGGTGATCAGTTACCCTGGAAACTGGGCAGTCAGTTACCCTGGAAACAGGGCAGTCAGTTACCCCGGAAACAGGGCAGTCAGTTACCCTGGAAACAGGGCAGTCAGTTACCCATGAAACTGGGCAGTCAGTTACCCTGGAAACAGGGCATTCAGTTACCCCGGAAACAGGGTGATCAGTTACCCCGGATACAGGGCAGTCAGTTCCACTGGAAACAGGGCGGTCAGTTACCCTGGAAACAGGGCAGTCAGTTACCCTGGAAACAGGGCAGTCAGTTATCCTGGAAACAGGGCAGACAGTTATCCTGGAAACAGGGTGTTCAGTTACCCCAGATATTGGGCGGTCAGTTATCCTGGAAAAAGGGCGGTCAGTTATCCCGGAAATAGGGTGATCAGTTACGCTGGAAACAGGGCATTCAGTTATCCCGGAACCAGTTCAGTCAGTTATCCCAGAAAAAGGGTGATCAGTTACCCTGAAAACTAGGCAGTCAGTTACCCTGGAAACAGTGCAGTCAGTTACCCCGGAAACAGGGCAGTCAGTTACACTGTTAACAGGGCAGTCAGTTACCCATGAAACTGGGCAGTCAGTTACCCTGGAAACAGGGCAGTCAGTCACCCTGGAAACAGGTTAGTCATTTCCCCCGGAAACAGGGTGATCAGTTACCCCGGATACAGGGCACTCAGTTCCCCTGGAAACAGGGCAGTCAGTTACCCTGGAAACAGGGCAGTCAGTTATCCCCGAAACCGGGCAGTCAGTTATCCCGGAAACAGGGTGATCAGTTAACCTGGAAACTGGGCAGTCAGTTACGCCGGAAACAGGGCAGTCAGTTACCCTGGAAACAGGGCAGTCAGTTATCCTGTTAAAAGGGTGATCAGTTACCCTGGAAACTGGGCAGTCACTTCCCCTGGAAACTGGGCAGTCAGTTACCCTGGAAACAGGGCAGTCAGTTACCCTGGAAACAGGGCAGTCAGTCACCCTGGAAACAGGGCAGTCAGTTATCCAGGAAACAGGGTGGTCAGTTACCCTGGAAACAGGGTGGTCAGTTACCCCGGAAACAGTGTGATCAGTTATACTGGAAACAGGGCGGTCAGTTAACCCGGAAACAGGGCGGTCATTTACCCCGGAAACAGGGCGGTCAGTAACCCTGGAAACAAATTAGTCAGTTACCCTGGAAACAGGGCAGTCAGTTATCCCGGAAACAGGGCAGTCAGTTGTCCCGGAAACAGAGTGATCAGTTACCTTAAAAACAGGGCAGTCAGTTACCCCGGAAACAGGGCAGTCAGTTATCCCAGAAAAAGGGTGATCAGTTACCCTGGAAACTGGGCAGTCAGTTATCCATGAAACTGGGCAGTCAGATACCATGGAAACAGGGCAGTCAGTCACCCTGGAAACAGGTTAGTCATTTCCCCCGGAAACAGGGAGATCAGTTACCCCGGATACAGGGCAGTCAGTTCCCCTGGAAGCAGGGCAGTCAGTTACCCTGGAAACAGGGCAGTCAGTTATCCCCGAAACCGGGCAGTCAGTTATCCCGGAAACAGGGTGATCAGTTACCCTGGAAACCGGGCAGTCAGTTACGCCGGACACAGGGCAGTCAGTTACCCTGGACACAGGGCAGTCAGTTATCCCGGAAAAAGGGTGATCGGTTACCCTGGAAACTGGGCAGTCACTTCCCCTGGAAACAGGGCAGTCAGTTACCCCGGAAACAGGGCAGTCAGTTACCCTGGAAACAGGGCAGTCAGTTACCCCGGAAACAGGGCAGTCAGTTACACTGTTAACAGGGCAGTCAGTTACCCATGAAACTGGGCAGTCAGTTACCCTGGAAACAGGGCAGTCAGTCACCCTGGAAACAGGTTAGTCATTTCCCCCGGAAACAGGGTGATCAGTTACCCCGGATACAGGGCACTCAGTTCCCCTGGAAACAGGGCAGTCAGTTACCCTGGAAACAGGGCAGTCAGTTATCCCCGAAACCGGGCAGTCAGTTATCCCGGAAACAGGGTGATCAGTTAACCTGGAAACTGGGCAGTCAGTTACGCCGGAAACAGGGCAGTCAGTTACCCTGGAAACAGGGCAGTCAGTTATCCTGTTAAAAGGGTGATCAGTTACCCTGGAAACTGGGCAGTCACTTCCCCTGGAAACTGGGCAGTCAGTTACCCCGGAAACAGGGCAGTCAGTTACCCTGGAAACAGGGCAGTCAGTCACCCTGGAAACAGGGCAGTCAGTTATCCAGGAAACAGGGTGGTCAGTTACCCTGTAAACAGGGTGGTCAGTTACCCCGGAAACAGTGTGATCAGTTATACTGGAAACAGGGCGGTCAGTTAACCCGGAAACAGGGCGGTCATTTACCCCGGAAACAGGGCGGTCAGTAACCCTGGAAACAAATTAGTCAGTTACCCTGGAAACAGGGCAGTCAGTTATCCCGGAAACAGGGCGGTCAGTAACCCTGGAAACAAATTAGTCAGTTACCCTGGAAACAGGGCAGTCAGTTATCCCGGAAACAGGGCAGTCAGTTGTACCGGAAACAGAGTGATCAGTTACCTTAAAAACAGGGCAGTCAGTTACCCCGGAAACAGGGCAGTCAGTTATCCCAGAAAAAGGGTGATCAGTTACGCTGGAAACTGGGCAGTCAGTTATCCATGAAACTGGGCAGTCAGATACCATGGAAACAGGGCAGTCAGTCACCCTGGAAACAGGTTAGTCATTTCCCCCGGAAACAGGGAGATCAGTTACCCCGGATACAGGGCAGTCAGTTCCCCTGGAAGCAGGGCAGTCAGTTACCCTGGAAACAGGGCAGTCAGTTATCCCCAAAACCGGGCAGTCAGTTATCCCGGAAACAGGGTGATCAGTTACCCTGGAAACCGGGCAGTCAGTTACGCCGGACACAGGGCAGTCAGTTACCCTGGACACAGGGCAGTCAGTTATCCCGGAAAAAGGGTGATCAGTTACCCTGGAAACTGGGCAGTCACTTCCCCTGGAAACTGGGCAGTCAGTTACCCCGGAAACAGGGCAGTCAGTTACCCTGGAAACAGGGCAGTCAGTCACCCTGGAAACAGGGCAGTCAGTTATCCAGGAAACAGGGTGGTCAGTTACCCTGGAAACAGGGTGGTCAGTTACCCCGGAAACAGTGTGATCAGTTATACTGGAAACAGGGCGGTCAGTTAACCCGGAAACAGGGCGGTCATTTACCCCGGAAACAGGGCGGTCAGTAACCCTGGAAACAAATTAGTCAGTTACCCTGGAAACAGGGCAGTCAGTTATCCCGGAAACAGGGCAGTCAGTTGTCCCGGAAACAGGGTGATCAGTTACCTTAAAAACAGGGCAGTCAGTTACCCCGGAAACAGGGCAGTCAGTTATCCCGGAAAAAGGGTGATCAGTTACCCTGGAAACTGGGCAGTCAGTTACCCTGGAAACAGGGCAGTCAGTTACCCCTGGAAACAGGGCAGTCAGTTACCCATGAAACTGGGCAGTCAGATACCATGGAAACAGGGCAGTCAGTCACCCTGGAAACAGGTTAGTCATTTCCCCCGGAAACAGGGAGATCAGTTACCCCGGATACAGGGCAGTCAGTTCCCCTGGAAGCAGGGCAGTCAGTTACCCTGGAAACAGGGCAGTCAGTTATCCCCGAAACCGGGCAGTCAGTTATCCCGGAAACAGGGTGATCAGTTACCCTGGAAACCGGGCAGTCAGTTACGCCGGAAACAGGGCAGTCAGTTACCCTGGACACAGGGCAGTCATTTATCCCGGAAAAAGGGTGATCAGTTACCCTGGAAACTGGGCAGTCACTTCCCCTGGAAACTGGGCAGTCAGTTACCCCGGAAACAGGGCAGTCAGTTACCCTGGAAACAGGGCAGTCAGTCACCCTGGAAACAGGGCAGTCAGTTATCCAGGAAACAGGTTGGTCAGTTACCCTGGAAACAGGCTGGTCAGTTACCCCGGAAACAGGGTGATCAGTTATCCTGGAAACAGGGCGATCAGTAACCCTGGAAACAAATTAGTCAGTTACCCTGGAAATAGGGCAGTCAGTTATCCCGGAAACAGGGCAGTCAGTTGTCCCGGAAACAGGGTGATCAGTTACCTTGGAAACAGGGCAGTCAGTTACCCCGGAAACAGGGCAGTCAGTTATCCCGGAAAAAGGGTGATCAGTTACCCTGGAAACTGGGCAGTCAGTTACCCTGGAAACAGGGCAGTCAGTTACCCCTGGAAACAGGGCAGTCAGTTACCCATGAAACTGGGCAGTCAGATACCATGGAAACAGGGCAGTCAGTCACCCTGGAATCAGGTCAGTCAGTTCCCCCGGTAACAGGGAGATCTGTTACCCCGGAAACAGGGCAGTCAGTTCCCCTGGAAACAGGGCAGTCAGTTACCCTGGAAACAGGGCAGTCAGTTATCCCCGACACCGGGCAGTCAGTTATCCCGGAAACAGGGCAGTCAGTTATCCTGGAAACAGGGCGGTCAGTTACCCCGGAAAAAGGGCGGTCAGTTATCCTGGAAACAGGGCGGTCAGTTACCCCGGAAAAAGGGCGGTCAGTTATCCTGGAAACAGGGCGGTCTGTTACCCCGGAAACAGGGAGATCAGTTACCCCGGAAACAGGGCGGTTAGTTACCCTGGAAACAGGGCAGTCAGTTACCCTCGAAACAGGGCAGTCAGTTATCCTGGAAACAGGGTGATCAGTTACCCTGGAAACAGGGCAGTCAGTTACCCTGGAAACAGGGTGGTCAGTTACCCCGGAAACAGGGTGATCAGTTATCCTGGAAACAGGGCGGACAGTTACCCCGGAAACAGGGCAGTCAGTTACCCCGGAAACAGGGCGTTCAGTAACCCTGGAAACCGATTAGTCAGTTACCCCGGAAACAGGGTGATCAGTTATCCTGGAAACAGGGCTGTCAGTGAGCCTGGAAACAGGGCAGTCATTTACCCCGGAAACAGGGTGATCAGTTACCCTGGAAACAGGGCAGTCAGTTATCCCAGAAAAAGGGTGATCAGTTACCCTGGAAACTGGGCAGTCACTTACCCTGGAAACATGGCAGTCAGTTACCCCGGAAACAGGGCAGTCAGTTACCCTGGAAGCAGGGCAGTCAGTTACCCATGAAACTGGGGAGTCAGATACCCTGGAAACAGGGCAGTCAGTCACCCTGGAATCAGGTTAGTCAGTTACCCCGGTAATAGGGTGATCAGTTACCCCGGAAACAGGGCAGTCAGTTCCCCTGGAAACAGGGCAGTCAGTTACCCTGGAAACAGGGCAGTCAGTTATCCCCGAAACCGGGCAGTCAGTTATCCTGGAAACAGGGCGGTCAGTTACCCCGGAAACAGGGAGATCAGTTACCCCGGAAACAGGGCGGTTAGATACGCTGGAAACAGGGCAGTCAGTTACCCTGGAAACAGGGCATTCAGTTATCATGGAAACAGGGCGCTCAGTTACCCCGGAAATAGGGCTGTCTGTTACCCCTGAAACAGGGCAGTCAGTTACCCTGGAAACAGGGTGGTCAGTTACCCTGGAAACAGTGTGGTCAGTTACCTCAGAAACAGGGTGATCAGTTATCCTGGTAACAGGGCGGTCACTTAACCCGGAAACAGGGCAGTCAGTTACCCCGGAAATTGGGCGCTCAGTAAACCTGGAAACAAATTAGTCCGTTACCCTGGAAACAGGGCAGTCACTTACCCCGGAAACATTGCAGTCAGTTACCCCGGAAACAGGGGGATCAGTAACCCTGGAAACAGGGCAGTCAGTTATCCTGGAAACAGGGAGATCAGTTACCCCGGAAACAGGGCGGTTAGTTACCCTGGAAATAAGGCAGTCAGTTACCCTGGATACAGGGCGGTCAGTTACCCTGGAAACAGGGCAGTCAGTTATCCTGGAAACAGGCTGGTCAGTTACCCTGGAAACAGGGTGGTCAGTTACCCCGGAAACAGGGTGATCAGTTATCCTGGAAACAGGGCGGTCAGTTACCCTGGAAACAGGGCAGTCAGTTATCCCGGAAACAGGGCAGTCAGTTATCCCGGAAACAGGGTGATCAGTTACCTTGGAAACAGGGCAGTCAGTTACCCCGGAAACAGGACGTTCAGTTACCCCGGAAACAGGGTGGTTAATTACCCCAGAAACAGGGCGATCAGTTACCCTGGAAACAGGGTGATCAGTTACCCTGGAAACTGGGCAGTCAGTTACCCTGGAAACAGGGCAGTCAGTTATTCCGGAAAGACTGTGATCAGTTACCCTGGAAACAGGGCAGTCAGTTACCCTGGAAACAGGCAGTCAGTTACCCTGGAAAGAGGGACGTCAGTTATCCCGGAAACAGGGTGATCAGTTACCCTGGAAACTGGGCAGTCAGTTTCCACGGAAACAGGGTGGTCAGTTACCCTGGAAACAGGGCAGTCAGTTACCTCGGAAACAGTGTGATCAGTTACCCTGGAAACAGGGCAGTCAGTTACCCTGGAAACAGCCAGTCAGTTACCCTGGAAAGAGGGACGTCAGTTATCCCGGAAACAGGGTGATCAGTTACCCTGGAAACTGGGCAGTCAGTTACCACGGAAACAGGGTGGTCAGTTACCCCGGAAACAGGGCGGTCAGTTATCCCGGAAACAGGGCGGTCAGTTACCGTGGAAACAGGGCAGTCAGTTACCCTGGAAACAGGGCAGTCAGTTATCCTGGAAACAGGGAAGTCAGTTATCCTGGAAACAGGGCGGTCAGTTACCCCGGAAATAGGGCGGTCAGTTATCCTGGAAACAGGGCGGTCAGTTACCCAGGAAACAGGGAGATCAGTTACCCCGGAAACAGGGCGGTTAGTTACCCTGGTAACAGGGCAGTCAGTTATCCTGGAAACAGGGCAGTCAGTTATCCTAGAAACAGGGCGGACAGTTACACTGGAAACAGGGCAGTCAGTTATCCCCGAAACCGGGCAGTCAGTTATCCCGGAAACAGGGTGATCAGTTACCCTGGAAACTGGGCAGTCAGTTATGCTGGAAACAGGGCAGTCATTTACCCTGGAAACAGGGCAGTCAGTTATCCTGGAAACAGGGCAGACAGTTATCCTGGAAACAGGGTGGTCAGTTACCCCGGATATTGGGCGGTCAGTTATCCTGGAAAAAGGGCGGTCAGTTACCTCGGAAACAGGGAGATCAGTTACCCCGGAAACAGGGCAATCAGTTATCCTGTAAACTGGGCAGTCAGTTACCCCGGAAACAGGGCGGTCAGTCACCCTGGAATCAGGTTAGTCAGTTACCCCGGTAATAGGGTGATCAGTTACCCCGGAAACAGGGCAGTCAGTTCCCCTGGAAACAGGGCAGTCAGTTACCCTGGAAACAGGGCAGTCAGTTATCCCCGAAACCGGGCAGTCAGTTATCCTGGAAACAGGGCGGTCAGTTACCCCGGAAACAGGGAGATCAGTTACCCCGGAAACAGGGCGGTTAGATACGCTGGAAACAGGGCAGTCAGTTACCCTGGAAACAGGGCATTCAGTTATCATGGAAACAGGGCGCTCAGTTACCCCGGAAATAGGGCTGTCTGTTACCCCTGAAACAGGGCAGTCAGTTACCCTGGAAACAGGGTGGTCAGTTACCCTGGAAACAGTGTGGTCAGTTACCTCAGAAACAGGGTGATCAGTTATCCTGGTAACAGGGCGGTCACTTAACCCGGAAACAGGGCAGTCAGTTACCCCGGAAATTGGGCGCTCAGTAAACCTGGAAACAAATTAGTCCGTTACCCTGGAAACAGGGCAGTCACTTACCCCGGAAACATTGCAGTCAGTTACCCCGGAAACAGGGGGATCAGTAACCCTGGAAACAGGGCAGTCAGTTATCCTGGAAACAGGGAGATCAGTTACCCCGGAAACAGGGCGGTTAGTTACCCTGGAAATAAGGCAGTCAGTTACCCTGGATACAGGGCGGTCAGTTACCCTGGAAACAGGGCAATCAGTTATCCTGTAAACTGGGCAGTCAGTTACCCCGGAAACAGGGCGGTCAGTTACCCTGGAAACAGGGTGATCAGTTACCATGGAAACAGGGCAGTCAGTTACCCTGGAAACAGGGCAGTCAGTTATCCCGGAAACAGGGTGATCAGTTACCCCGCAAGCAGGGCAGTCAGTTCCCCTGGAAGCAGGGCAGTCAGTTAACCTGGAAACAGGGCAGTCAGTTATCCTTGAAACAAGGTGATCAGTTACCGTGGAAACAGGGCAGTCAGTTACCCTGGAAACAGTGCAGTCAGTTACCCTGGAAACAGGGCAGTCAATTATCCCGGAAACAGGGTGATCAGTTATCCTGGAAACTGGGCAGTCAGTTACCCCGGAAAAAGGGCAGTCAGTTACCCCGGAAACAGGGCGGTCAGTAACCCTGGAAACAGATTAGTCAGTTACCCCGGAAACAGGGTGATCAGTTACCCTGGAAACAGGGCAGTCAGTTACCCCGGAAACAGGGCAGTCAGTTACCCTGGAAACTGGGCAGTCAGTTAATCTGGAAACAGGGCAGTCATTTATCCCGGAAACAGGGTGATCAGTTACCCTGGAAACAGGGCAGTCAGTTATCCCGGAACCAGTTCAGTCAGTTATCCCAGAAAAAGGGTGATCAGTTACCCTGAAAACTGGGCAGTCAGTTACCCTGGAAACAGGGCAGTCAGTTACCCCGGAAACAGGGCAGTCAGTTACCCTGTTAACAGGGCAGTCAGTTACCCATGTAACTGGGCAGTCAGTTACCCTGGAAACAGGGCAGTCAGTCACCCTGGAAACAGGTTAGTCAGTTACCCCGGAAACAGGGTGATTAGTTACCCCGGATACAGGGCAGTCAGTTCCCCTGGAAACAGGGCAGTCAGTTACCCTGGAAACAGAGCAGTCAGTTACCCTGGAAACAGGGCAGTCAATTATCCCGGAAACAGGGTGATCAGTTATCCTGGAAACTGGGCAGTCAGTTACCCCGGAAAAAGGGCAGTCAGTTACCCCGGAAACAGGGCGGTCAGTAACCCTGGAAACAGGGTGATCAGTTACCCTGGAAACTGGGCAGTCAGTTGCGCCGGAAACAGGGCAGTCAGTTACCCTGGAAACAGGGCAGTCAGTTATCCCGGAAAAAGGGTGATCAGTTACCCTGGAAACTGGGCAGTCACTTCCCCTGGAAACTGGGCAGTCAGTTACCCCGGAATCAGAGCAGTCAGTTACCCTGGAAACAGGGCAGTCAGTCACCCTGGAATCAGGTTAGTCAGTTACTCCGGTAACAGGGTGATCAGTTTTTCCGGAAACAGGGCAGTCAGTTCCCCTGGAAACAGGGCAGTCAGTTACCCTGGAAACTGGGCAGTCAGTTATCCCCGAAACCGGGCAGTCAGTTATCCTGGAAACAGGGCGGTCAGTTACCCCGGAAACAGGGAGATCTGTTACCCCGGAAACAGGGCGCATATATACGCTGGAAACAGGGCAGTCAGTTACCCTGGAAACAGGGCATTCAGTTATCATGGAAACAGGGCGCTCAGTGACCCCGGAAATAGGGCGGTCAGTTACCCCTTAAACAGGGCAGTCAGTTACCCTGGAAACAGGGCAGTCAGTTATCCAGGAAACAGGGTGGTCAGTTACCCTGGAAACTGGGTGGTCAGTTACCCCGGAAACAGGGTGATCAGTTATCCTGGAAACAGGGCGGTCACTTAACCCGGAAACAGGGCAGTCAGTTACCCCGGAAACAGGGCGCTCAGTAACCCTGGAAACAAATTAGTCCGTTGCCCTGGAAACAGGGCAGTCAGTTATCCCTAAAACAGGGCAGTCAGTGATCACGGAAACAGGGTGATCAGTTACCCTGGAAACAGGGCAGTCAGTTATCCTGGAAACAGGGCATTCAGTTATCATGGAAACAGGGCGCTCAGTTACCACGGAAATAGGGCGTTCAGTTACCCCGGAAACAGGGCAGTCAGTTATCCAGGAAACAGGGTGGTCAGTTACCCTGGAAACAGGGTGGTCAGGTACCCCGGAAACAGGGTGATCAGTTATCCTGGAAACAGCGCGGTCATTTAACCCGGAAACAGGGCAGTCATTTACCCCGGAAACAGGGCGGTCAGTAACCCTGGAAACAAATTAGTCAGTTACCCTGGAAACAGGGCAGTCAGTTATCCCGGAAACAGGGCAGTCAGTTGTCCCGGAAACAGCGTGATCAGTTACCTTGGAAACAGGGCAGTCAGTTACCCCGGAAACAGGGCAGTCAGTTATCCCGGAAAAAGGGTGATCAGTTACCCTGGAAACTGGGCAGTCACTTACCCTGGAAACATGGCAGTCAGTTACCCCGGAAACAGGGCAGTCAGTTACCCTGGAATCAGGGCAGTCAGTTACCCATGAAACTGGTCAGTCAGATACCCTGGAAACAGGGCAGTCAGTCACCCTGGAATCAGGTTAGTCAGGTACCCCGGTAACAGGGTGATCTGTTACATCGGAAACAGGGCAGTCAGTTCCCCTGGAAACAGGGCAGTCAGTTACCCTGGAAACAGGGCAGTCAGTTATCCCCGACACCGGGCAGTCAGTTATCCCGGAAACAGGGTGTTCAGTTACCCTGGCAACTGGGCAGTCAGTTTTCCTGGAAACAGGGCAGTCAGTTATCCTGGTAACAGGGCGTTCAGTTACCCTGGAAAAAGGGCGGTCAGTTATCCTGGAAACAGGGCGGTCAGTTACCCCGGAAACAGGGCGGTTAGTTACCCTGGAAACAGGGCAGTCAGTTACCCTGGAAACAGGGCAGTCAGTTATCCTGGAAGCAGGGTAATCAGTTACCCTGGAAACAGGGCAGTCAGTTACCCTGGAAACAGGGTGGTCAGTTACCCCGGAAACAGGGTGATCAGTTATCCTGGAAACAGGGCGGTCAGTTACCCCGGAAACAGGGCAGTCAGTTACCCCGGAAACAGGGCAGTCAGTTACCCTGGAAACAGGGCAGTCAGTTATCCAGGAAACAGGGTGGTCAGTTACCCTGGAAACTGGGTGGTCAGTTACCCCGGAAACAGGGTGATCAGTTATCCTGGAAACAGGGCGGTCACTTAACCCGGAAGCAGGGCAGTCAGTTACCCCGGAAACAGGGCGCTCAGTAACCCTGGAAACAAATTAGTCCGTTGCCCTGGAAACAGGGCAGTCAGTTATCCCGAAAACAGGGCAGTCAGTTATCACGGAAACAGGGTGATCAGTTACCCTGGAAACAGGGCAGTCAGTTATCCTGGAAACAGGGCATTCAGTTATCATGGAAACAGGGCGCTCAGTTACCACGGAAATAGGGCGGTCAGTTACCCCGGAAACAGGGAGATCAGTTACCCCTGAAACAGGGCAGTCAGTTACCCTGGAAACAGGGCAGTCAGTTATCCAGGAAACAGTGTGGTCAGTTACCCTGGAAACAGGGTGGTCAGGTACCCCGGAAACAGGGTGATCAGTTATCCTGGAAACAGCGCGGTCATTTAACCCGGAAACAGGGCAGTCATTTACCCCGGAAACAGGGCGTTCAGTAACCCTGGAAACAAATTAGTCAGTTACCCTGGAAACAGAGCAGTCAGTTATCCCGGAAACAGGGCAGTCAGTTGTCCCGGAAACAGGGTGATCAGTTACCTTGGAAACAGGGCAGTCAGTTACCCCGGAAACAGGGCAGTCAGTTATCCCGGAAAAAGGGTGATCAGTTACCCTGGAAACTGGGCAGTCAGTTTCCCTAGAAACAGGGCAGTCAGTTACCCCTGAAACAGGGCAGTCAGTTACCCTGGAAACAGGTCAGTCAGTTACCCATGAAACTGGGCAGTCAGATACCCTGGAAACAGGGCAGTCAGTCACCCTGGAATCAGGTTAGTCAGGTACCCCGGTAACAGGGTGATCTGTTACCCCGGAAACAGGGCAGTCAGTTCCCCTGGAAACAGGGCAGTCAGTTACCCTGGAAACAGGGCAGTCAGTTATCCCCGACACCGGGCAGTCAGTTATCCCGGAAAAAGTGTGATCAGTTACCCTGGCAACTGGGCAGTCAGTTTTCCTGGAAACAGGGCAGTCAGTTATCCTGGTAACAGGGCGTTCAGTTACCCTGGAAAAAGGGCGGTCAGTTATCCTGGAAACAGGGCGGTCAGTTACCCCGGAAACAGGCTGGTTAGTTACCCTGGAAACAGGGCAGTCAGTTACCCTGGAAACAGGGCAGTCAGTTATCCTGGAAACAGGGTGATCAGTTACCCTGGAAACAGGGCAGTCAGTTACCCTGGAAACAGGGTGGTCAGTTACCCCGGAAACAGGGTGATCAGTTATCCTGGAAACAGGGCGGTCAGTTACCCCGGAAACAGGGCAGTCAGTTACCCCGGAAACAGGGCGGTCAGTAACCCTGGAAACAGATTAGTCCGTTACCCCGGAAACAGGGTGATCAGTTATCCTGGAAACAGGGCTGTCAGTGACCCTGGAAACAGGGCAGTCATTTACCCCGGAAACAGGGTGATCAGTTACTCTGGAAACAGGGCAGTCAGTTACGCCGGAAACAGTGCAGTCAGTTACCCTGGAAACAGGGCAGTCAGTTATCCCGGAAAAAGGGTGATCAGTTACCCTGGAAACTGGGCAGTCACTTACCCTGGAAACATGGCAGTCAGTTACCCCGGAAACAGGGCAGTCAGTTACCCTGGAAACAGGGCAGTCAGTTACCCATGAAACTGGGGAGTCAGATACCCTGGAAACAGGGCAGTCAGTCACCCTGGAATCAGGTTAGTCAGTTACCCCGGTAACAGGGTGATGAGTTACCCCGGAAACAGGGCAGTCAGTTCCCCTGGAAACAGGGCAGTCAGTTACCCGGGAAACAGGACAGTCAGTTATCCCCGAAACCGTGCAGTCAATTATCCTGGAAACAGGGCGGTCAGTTACCCCAGAAACAGGGAGATCAGTTACCCCGGAAACAGGGCGGTTAGATACGCTTGAAACAGGGCAGTCAGTTACCCTGGAAACAGGGCATTCAGTTATCATGGAAACAGGGCGCTCAGTTACCCCGGAAATAGGGCGGTCAGTTACCCCTGAAACAGGGCCGTCAGTTACCCTGGAAACAGGGTGGTCAGTTACCCTGGAAACAGGGTGGTCAGTTACCCCAGAAACAGGGTGATCAGTTATCCTGGTAACAGGGCGGTCACTTAACCCGGAAACAGGGCAGTCAGTTACCCCGGAAACAGGGCGCTCAGTAACCCTGGAAACAAATTAGTCCGTTACCCTGGAAACAGGGCAGTCAGTTACCCCGGAAACAGGGCAGTCAGTTACCCCGGAAACAGGGGGATCAGTAACCCTGGAAACAGGGCAGTCAGTTATCCTGGAAACAGGGAGATCAGTTACCCCGGAAACAGGGCGGTTAGTTACCCTGGAAACAAGGCAGTCAGTTACCCTGGATAAAGGGCGGTCAGTTACCCTGGAAACTGGGCAGTCAGTTATCCTGGAAACAGGGTGGTCAGTTACCCCGGAAACAGGGTGATCAGTTATCCTGGAAACAGGGCGGTCAGGTAGCCTGGAAACAGGGCAGTCAGTTATCCCGGAAACAGGGCCGTCAGTTATCCCGGAAACAGGGTGATCAGTTACCTTGGAAACAGGGCAGTCAGTTACCCCGGAAACAGGACGTTCAGTTACCCCGGAAACAGGGCGGTTAATTACCCCAGAAACAGGGCGATCAGTTATTCCGGAAACAGTGTGATCAGTTACCCTGGAAACTGGGCAGTCAGTTACCCTGGAAACAGGCAGTCAGTTACCCTGGAAAGAGGGCCGACAGTTATCCCGGAAACAGGGTGATCAGTTACCCTGGAAACTGGGCAGTCAGTTACCACGGAAACAGGGTGGTCAGTTACCCTGGAAACAGGGCTGTCAGTTACCTCGGAAACAGTGTGATCAGTTCCCCTGGAAACAGGGCAGTCAGTTACCCTGGAAACAGCCAGTCAGTTACCCTGGAAAGAGGGACGTCAGTTATCCCGGAAACAGGGTGATCAGTTAGCCTGGAAACTGGGCAGTCAGTTACCACGTAAACAGGGTGGTCAGTTACACCGGAAACAGGGCGGTCAGTTATCCCGGAAACAGGGCGGTCAGTTACCGTGGAAACAGGGCAGTCAGTTACACTGGAAAAAGGGCAGTCAGTTATCCTGGAAACAGGGCAGTCAGTTATCCTAGAAACAGGGCGGTCAGTTACCCCGGAAATAGGGCGGTCAGTTATCGTAGAAACAGGGCGGTCAGTTACCCCGGAAACAGGGAGATCAGTTACCCCGGAAACAGGGCGGTTTGTTACCCTGGAAACAGGGCAGTCAGTTATCCTGGAAACAGGGCAGTCAGTTATCCTAGAAACAGGGCGGTCAGTTACCCTGGAAACAGGGCATTCAGTTATCCTGGAAACAGGGCGGTCAGTTACCCCGGAAACAGGGAGATCAGTTACACCAGAAACAGGGCAGTCAGTTATCCTGGAAATAGGGCATTCAGTTATCCTGGAAACAGGGCGGTCAGTTACCCCGGAAACATGGAGATCAGTTACCCCGGAAACAGGGCGGTTAGTTACCCTAGAAACAGGGTGGTCAGTTACCCTGGAAACAGGTTGGTCCGTTATCCTGGAAACAGGGCGGTCAGTTACCACGGAAACAGGGCAGTCAGTTATCCCGGAAACAGGGCGGTCAGTAACCCTGGAAACAGATTAGTCAGTTACCCAGGAAACAGCGTGATCAGTTGTCCTGGAAACAGGGCAGTCAGTTACCCCGGAAACAGGGCAGACAGTTATCCCGGAAACAGGGCAGTCAGTTATCCCGGAAAAAGGGTGATCAGTTACCCTGGAAACTGGGCAGTCAGTTACCCTGGAAACAGGGCAGTCAGTTACCCCGGAAACAGGGCAGTCAGTTACCCTGGAAACAGGGCAGTCAGTTACCCATGAAACTGGGCAGTCAGTTACCCTGGAAACAGGGCATTCAGTTACCCCGGAAACAGGGTGATCAGTTACCCCGGATACAGGGCAGTCAGTTCCACTGGAAACAGGGCGGTCAGTTACCCTGGAAACAGGGCAGTCAGTTATCCCGGAAACAGGGTGATCAGTTACCCTGGAAACTGGGCAGTCAGTTATGCTGGAAACAGGGCAGTCAGTTACCCTGGAAACAGGGCGGTCAGTTATCCTGGAAACAGGGCAGACAGTTATCCTGGAAACAGGGTGGTCAGTTACCCCGCATATTGGGCGGTCAGTTATCCTGGAAAAAGGGCGGTCAGTTACCTCGGAAACAGGGAGATCAGTTACCCCGGATGCAAGGCAATCAGTTATCCTGTAAACTGGGCAGTCAGTTACCCCGGAAACAGGGCGGTCAGTTACCCTGGAAACAGGGTGATCAGTTACCGTGGAAACAGGGCAGTCAGTTACCCTGGAAACAGGGCAGTCAGTTATCCCGGGAACAGGGTGATCAGTTACCCCGGAAGCAGGGCAGTCAGTTCCCCTGGAAGCAGGGCAGTCAGTTACCCTGGAAACAGTGCAGTCAGTTATGCTGGAAACAGGGCAGTCAGTTACCCTGGAAACAGGGCATTCAGTTATCATGGAAACAGGGCGCTCAGTTACCCCGGAAATAGGGCGGTCAGTTACCCCTTAAACAGGGCAGTCAGTTACCCTGGAAACAGGGCAGTCAGTTATCCAGGAAACAGGGTGGTCAGTTACCCTGGAAACAGGGTGGTCAGTTACCCCAGAAACAGGGTCATCAGTTATCCTGGAAACAGGGCGGTCAGTTAACCCGGAAACAGGGCAGTCAGTTACCCCGGAAACAGGGCGCTCAGTAACCCTGGAAACAAATTAGTCCGTTACCCTGGAAACAGGGTGATCAGTTATCCTGGAAACAGGGCAGTCAGTTATCCCGGAAACAGGGTGATCAGTTATCCTGGAAACAGGGCAGTCAGTTATCCTGGAAACAGGGCATTCAGTTATCATGGAAACAGGGCGCTCAGTTACCCCGGAAATAGGGCGGTCAGTTACCCCGGAAACAGGGAGATCAGTTACCCCTGAAACAGGGCAGTCAGTTACCCTGGAAACAGGGCAGTCAGTTATCCAGGAAACAGGTTGGTCAGTTACCCTGGAAACAGGGTGGTCAGTTACCCCAGAAACAGGGTGATCAGTTATCCTGGAAACAGGGCGGTCAGTTAATCCGGAAACATGGCAGTCAGTTACCCCAGAAACAGGGCGGTCAGTAACCCTGGAAACAAATTAGTCAGTTACCCTGGAAACAGGACAGTCAGTTATCCCGGAAGCAGGGCAGTCAGTTATCCCGGAAACAGTGTGATCAGTTACCTTGGAAACAGGGCAGTCAGTTACCCCGGAAACAGGACGTTCAGTTATCCCGGAAACAGCGCGGTTAATTACCCCTGGAACAGGGCGATCAGTTACCCTGGAAACAGGGTGATCAGTTACCCTGGAAACTGGGCACTCAGTTACCCTGGAAACAGGGCAGTCAGTTATTCCGGAAACAGGGTGATCATTTACCCTGGAAACTGGGCAGTCAGTTACCCTGGAAGCAGCCACTCAGTTGCCCTGGAAAGAGGGACGTCAGTTATCCCGGAAACAGGGTGATCAGTTACCCTGGAAGCTGGGCAGTCAGTTACCACGGAAACAGGGTGGTCAGTTACCCTAGAAACAGGGCAGTCAGTTACCCCGGGAACAGGGTGGTCAGTTACCCTGGAAACAGGGCAGTCAGTTACCTCTGAAACAGTGTGATCAGTTACCCTGGAAACTGAGCTGTCAGTTATCCCGGAAACAGGGCGGTCAGTTACCGTGGAAACAGGGCAGTCAGTTACCCCGGAAACAGGGCGGTTAATTACCCCAGAAACAGGGCGATCAGTTACCCTGGAAACAGGGTGATCAGTTACCCTGGAAACTGGGCACTCAGTTACCCTGGAAACAGGGCAGTCAGTTATTCCGGAAACAGGGTGATCAGTTACCCTGGAAACTGGGCAGTCAGTTACCCTGGAAACAGCCAGTCAGTTACCCTGGAAAGAGTGACGTCAGTTATCCCGGAAACAGGGTGATCAGTTACCCTGGAAACTGGGCAGTCAGTTATCCCGGAAACAGGGCGGTCATTTACCGTGGAAACAGGGCAGTCAGTTACCCTGGAAACAGGGCAGTCAGTTACCCTGGAAACAGGGCAGTCAGTTATCCTAGAAACAGGACAGTCAGTTACCCCGGAAATAGGGCGGTCAGTTATCCTGGAAACAGGGCATTCAAGTTATCCTGGAAACAGCGCGGTCAGTTACCCTGGAAACTTTGCGGTCAGTTAGTCCGGAAACAGGGAAATCAGTTACACCGGAAACAGGGCGGTTAGTTACCCTGGAAACAGGGCAGTCAGTTACCCTGGACACAGAGCAGCCAGTTAACCTGGAAACAGGGCAGTCAGTTATCCTGGAAACAGGGCATTCAAGTTATCCTGGAAACAGGGCGGTCAGTTACCCTGGAAATAGGGCGGTCAGTCACCCGGGAAACAGAGCAGTCAGTTATCCTGGAAACAGGGTGGTCAGTTACCCTGGAAACAGGGTGGTCAGTTACCCCGGAAACAGGGTGATCAGTTATCCTGGAAACAGGGCGGTCAGTTACCCCAGAAACAGGGCAGTCAGTTACCCTGGAAACAGGGCGGTCAGTCAGCCTGGAAACAGATTAGTCAGTTACTCCGGAAACAGGGCGGTCAGTTACCCTGGAAACAGGGTGATCAGTTATCCCGGAAACAGGGTGATCAGTTACCCCGGAAACAGGGCAGTCAGTTCCCCTGGAAGCTGGGCAGTCAGTTCACCTGGAAACAGGGCAGTCAGTTATCCTTGAAACAAGGTGATCAGTTACCGTGGAAACAGGGCAGTCAGTTACCCTGGAAACAGTGCAGTCAGTTACCCTGGAAACAGGGCAGTCAGTTATCCCGGAAACAGGGTGATCAGTTATCCTGGAAACATGGCAGTCAGTTACCCCGGAAAAGGTGCAGTCAGTTACCCCGGAAACAGGGTGATCAGTTACCCTGGAAACAGGGCAGTCTGTTACCCCAGAAACAGGGCAGTCAGTTACCCTGGAAACTGGGCAGTCAGTTAATCTGGAAACAGGGCAGTCATTTATCCCGGAAACAGGGTGATCAGTTACCCTGGAAACAGGGCAGTCAGTTATCCCGGAACCAGGGCAGTCAGTTATCCCAGACAAAGGATGATCAGTTACCCTGGAAACTGGGCAGTCAGTTACCCTGGAAACAGGGCAGTCAGTTACCCCGGAAACAGCCAGTCAGTTAACCTGGAAACAGGGCAGTCTGTTACCCATGAAACTGGGCAGTCAGTTACCCTGGAAACAGGGCAGTCAGTTTCCCTGGAAACAGGTTAGTCAGTTACCGCGGAAACAGGGTGATCAGTTACCCCGGAAACAGGGCAGTCAGTTCCCCTGGAAACAGGGCAGTCATTTAACCTGGAAACAGGGCAGTCAGTTATCCCCGAAACCGGGCAGTCAGTTATCCCGGAAACAGGGTGATCAGTTACCCTGGAAACTGGGCTGTCAGTTACGCCGGAAACAGGGCAGTCAGTAACCCTGGAAACAGGGCAGTCAGTTATCCTGGAAAAAGGGTGATCAGTTACACTGGAAACTGGGCAGTCACTTACCCTGGAAACTGGGCAGTCAGTTACCCCGGAAACAGGGCAGTCAGTTACCCTGGAAACAGGGAAGTCAGTTACCCATGAAACTGGGGAGTCAGATACCCTGGAAACAGGGCAGTCAGTCACCCTGGAATCAGGTTAGTCAGTAACCCCGGTAACAGGGTGATCAGGTACCCCGGAAACAGGGCAGTCAGTTCCCCTGGAAACAGGGCAGTCAGTTACCCTGGAAACAGGGCGGTCAGTTACCCCGGAAACAGGGAGATCTGTTACCCCGGAAACAGGGCGCATAGATACGCTGGAAACAGGGCTGTCAGTTACCCTGGAAACAGGGCATTCAGTTATCATGGAAACAGGGCGCTCAGTTACCCCGGAAATAGGGCGGTCAGTTACCCCTTAAACAGTGCAGTCAGTTACCCTGGAAACAGTGCAGTCAGTTACCCTGGAAACACGGCAGTCAGTTATCCAGGAAACAGGGTGGTCAGTTACCCTGGAAACAGGGTGGTCAGTTACCCCGGAAACAGGGTGATCAGTTATCCTGGAAACAGGGCGGTCAGTTAACCCGGAAACAGGGCAGTCAGTTACCCCGGAAACAGGGCGCTCAGTAACCCTGGAAACAAATTAGTCCGTTACCCTGGAAACAGGGCAGTCAGTTATCCCGGAAACAGGGCAGTCAGTTATCCCGGAAACAGGGTGATCAGTTACCCTGGAAACAGGGCAGTCAGTTATCCTGGAAACAGGGCATTCAGTTATCATGGAAACAGGGCGCTCAGTTACCCCGGAAATAGGGCAGTCAGTTACCCTGGAAACAGGGAGATCAGTTACCCCTGAAACAGGGCAGTCAGTTACCCTGGAAACAGGGCAGTCAGTTATCCAGGAAACAGGGTGGTCAGTTACCCTGGAAACTGGGTGGTCAGTTACCCCGGAAACAGGGTGATCAGTTATCCTGGAAACAGGGCGGTCAGTTAATCCGAAACAGGGCAGTCATTAACCCCGGAAACAGGGCGGTCAGCAACCCTGGAAACAAATTAGTCAGTTACCCTGGAAACAGGGCAGTCAGTTATCCCGGAAACAGGGCAGTCAGTTATCCCGGGAACAGGGTGATCAGTTACCTTGGAAACAGGGCAGTCAGTTACCCCGGAAACAGGACGTTCAGTTACCCCAGAAACAGGGCGGTTAATTACCCCAGAAACAGGGCGATCTGTTACCCTGGAAACAGGGTGATCAGTTACCCTGGAAACTGGGCAGTCAGTTACCCTGGAAACAGGGCAGTCAGTTATTCCGGAAACAGGGTGATCAGTTACCCTGGAAACTGGGCAGTCAGTTACCCTGGAAACAGCCAGTCAGTTACCCAGGAAAGAGGGACGTCAGTTATCCCGGAAACAGGGTGATCAGTTACCCTGGAAACTGGGCAGTCAGTTACCACGGGAACAGGGTGGTCAGTTACCCTGGAAACAGTGCAGTCAGTTTCCCCGGAAACAGGGTGGTCAGTTACCCTGGAAACAGGGCAGTCAGTTACCTCGGAAACAGTGTGATTAGTTACCTTGGAAACTGGGCAGTCAGTTATCCCGGAAACAGGGCGGCCAGTTACCGTGGAAACAGGGCAGTCAGTTACCCTGGAAACAGGGCAGTCAGTTACCCTGGAAACAGGGCAGTCAGTTATCCCGGAACCAGGGCAGTCAGTTATCCCAGACAAAGGATGATCAGTTACCCTGGAAACTGGGCAGTCAGTTACCCTGGAAACAGGGCAGTCAGTTACCCCGGAAACAGCCAGTCAGTTAACCTGGAAACAGGGCAGTCTGTTACCCATGAAACTGGGCAGTCAGTTACCCTGGAAACAGGGCAGTCAGTTTCCCTGGAAACAGGTTAGTCAGTTACCGCGGAAACAGGGTGATCAGTTACCCCGGAAACAGGGCAGTCAGTTCCCCTGGAAACAGGGCAGTCATTTAACCTGGAAACAGGGCAGTCAGTTATCCCCGAAACCGGGCAGTCAGTTATCCCGGAAACAGGGTGATCAGTTACCCTGGAAACTGGGCTGTCAGTTACGCCGGAAACAGGGCAGTCAGTAACCCTGGAAACAGGGCAGTCAGTTATCCTGGAAAAAGGGTGATCAGTTACACTGGAAACTGGGCAGTCACTTACCCTGGAAACTGGGCAGTCAGTTACCCCGGAAACAGGGCAGTCAGTTACCCTGGAAACAGGGAAGTCAGTTACCCATGAAACTGGGGAGTCAGATACCCTGGAAACAGGGCAGTCAGTCACCCTGGAATCAGGTTAGTCAGTAACCCCGGTAACAGGGTGATCAGGTACCCCGGAAACAGGGCAGTCAGTTCCCCTGGAAACAGGGCAGTCAGTTACCCTGGAAACAGGGCGGTCAGTTACCCCGGAAACAGGGAGATCTGTTACCCCGGAAACAGGGCGCATAGATACGCTGGAAACAGGGCTGTCAGTTACCCTGGAAACAGGGCATTCAGTTATCATGGAAACAGGGCGCTCAGTTACCCCGGAAATAGGGCGGTCAGTTACCCCTTAAACAGTGCAGTCAGTTACCCTGGAAACAGTGCAGTCAGTTACCCTGGAAACACGGCAGTCAGTTATCCAGGAAACAGGGTGGTCAGTTACCCTGGAAACAGGGTGGTCAGTTACCCCGGAAACAGGGTGATCAGTTATCCTGGAAACAGGGCGGTCAGTTAACCCGGAAACAGGGCAGTCAGTTACCCCGGAAACAGGGCGCTCAGTAACCCTGGAAACAAATTAGTCCGTTACCCTGGAAACAGGGCAGTCAGTTATCCCGGAAACAGGGCAGTCAGTTATCCCGGAAACAGGGTGATCAGTTACCCTGGAAACAGGGCAGTCAGTTATCCTGGAAACAGGGCATTCAGTTATCATGGAAACAGGGCGCTCAGTTACCCCGGAAATAGGGCGGTCAGTTACCCTGGAAACAGGGAGATCAGTTACCCCTGAAACAGGGCAGTCAGTTACCCTGGAAACAGGGCAGTCAGTTATCCAGGAAACAGGGTGGTCAGTTACCCTGGAAACTGGGTGGTCAGTTACCCCGGAAACAGGGTGATCAGTTATCCTGGAAACAGGGCGGTCAGTTAATCCGAAACAGGGCAGTCATTAACCCCGGAAACAGGGCGGTCAGCAACCCTGGAAACAAATTAGTCAGTTACCCTGGAAACAGGGCAGTCAGTTATCCCGGAAACAGGGCAGTCAGTTATCCCGGGAACAGGGTGATCAGTTACCTTGGAAACAGGGCAGTCAGTTACCCCGGAAACAGGACGTTCAGTTACCCCAGAAACAGGGCGGTTAATTACCCCAGAAACAGGGCGATCTGTTACCCTGGAAACAGGGTGATCAGTTACCCTGGAAACTGGGCAGTCAGTTACCCTGGAAACAGGGCAGTCAGTTATTCCGGAAACAGGGTGATCAGTTACCCTGGAAACTGGGCAGTCAGTTACCCTGGAAACAGCCAGTCAGTTACCCAGGAAAGAGGGACGTCAGTTATCCCGGAAACAGGGTGATCAGTTACCCTGGAAACTGGGCAGTCAGTTACCACGGGAACAGGGTGGTCAGTTACCCTGGAAACAGTGCAGTCAGTTTCCCCGGAAACAGGGTGGTCAGTTACCCTGGAAACAGGGCAGTCAGTTACCTCGGAAACAGTGTGATTAGTTACCTTGGAAACTGGGCAGTCAGTTATCCCGGAAACAGGGCGGCCAGTTACCGTGGAAACAGGGCAGTCAGTTACCCTGGAAACAGGGCAGTCAGTTATCCGGGAAACAGGGCAGTCAGTTATCCTAGAAACAGGGCGGTCAGTTACCCCGGAAATAGGGCGGTCAGTTATCCTGGAAACAGGGCATTCAAGTTATCCTGGAAACAGCGCGGTCAGTTACCCTGGAAACAGGGCGGTCAGTTACCCCGGAAACAGAGAGATCAGTTACACCGGAAGCAGGGCGGTTAGTTACCCTGGAAACAGGGCAGTCAGTTACCCTGGACACAGAGCAGTCAGTTAACCTGGAAACAGGGCAGTCAGTTATCCTGGAAACAGGGCATTCAAGTTATCCTGGAAACAGGGCGGTCAGTTACCCTGGAAATAGGGCGGTCAGTCACCCGGGAAACAGGGAGATCAGTTACCCCTGAAACAGGGCAGTCAGTTACCCTGGAAACAGGGCAGTCAGTTATCCTGGAAACAGGGTGGTCAGTTACCCTGGAAACAGGGTGGTCAGTTACCCCGGAAACAGGGTGATCACTTATCCTGGAAACAGGGCGGTCAGTTACCCCAGAAACAGGGCAGTCAGTTACCCCGGAAACAGGGCGGTCAGTAAGCCTGGAAACAGATGAGTCAGTTACCCCGGAAACAGGGTGATCAGTTATCCTGGAAACAGGGCAGTCAGTTAGCCTGGAAACAGGGCAGTCAGTTATCCCGGAAACAGGGCAGTCAGTTATCCCGGAAACAGGGTGATCAGTTACTCTGGAAACAGGGCAGTCAGTCACCCTGGAAACAGAGCAGTCAGTTATCCCGGAAACAGGGCAGTCAGTTATTCCGGAAACAGGGCAGTCAGTTATTCCGGAAACAGGGTGATCAGTTACCCTGGAAACTGGGCAGTCAGTTACCCTGGAAACAGCCAGTCAGTTACCCAGGAAAGAGGGACGTCAGTTATCCCGGAAACAGGGTGATCAGTTACCCTGGAAACTGGGCAGTCAGTTACCACGGGAACAGGGTGGTCAGTTACCCTGGAAACAGTGCAGTCAGTTTCCCCGGAAACAGGGTGGTCAGTTACCCTGGAAACAGGGCAGTCAGTTACCTCGGAAACAGTGTGATTAGTTACCTTGGAAACTGGGCAGTCAGTTATCCCGGAAACAGGGCGGCCAGTTACCGTGGAAACAGGGCAGTCAGTAACCCTGGAAACAGGGCAGTCAGTTATCCGGGAAACAGGGCAGTCAGTTATCCTAGAAACAGGGCGGTCAGTTACCCCGGAAATAGGGCGGTCAGTTATCCTGGAAACAGGGCATTCAAGTTATCCTGGAAACAGCGCGGTCAGTTACCCTGGAAACAGGGCGGTCAGTTACCCCGGAAACAGAGAGATCAGTTACACCGGAAGCAGGGCGGTTAGTTACCCTGGAAACAGGGCAGTCAGTTACCCTGGACACAGAGCAGTCAGTTAACCTGGAAACAGGGCAGTCAGTTATCCTGGAAACAGGGCATTCAAGTTATCCTGGAAACAGGGCGGTCAGTTACCCTGGAAATAGGGCGGTCAGTCACCCGGGAAACAGGGAGATCAGTTACCCCTGAAACAGGGCAGTCAGTTACCCTGGAAACAGGGCAGTCAGTTATCCTGGAAACAGGGTGGTCAGTTACCCTGGAAACAGGGTGGTCAGTTACCCCGGAAACAGGGTGATCACTTATCCTGGAAACAGGGCGGTCAGTTACCCCAGAAACAGGGCAGTCAGTTACCCCGGAAACAGGGCGGTCAGTAAGCCTGGAAACAGATGAGTCAGTTACCCCGGAAACAGGGTGATCAGTTATCCTGGAAACAGGGCAGTCAGTTAGCCTGGAAACAGGGCAGTCAGTTATCCCGGAAACAGGGCAGTCAGTTATCCCGGAAACAGGGTGATCAGTTACTCTGGAAACAGGGCAGTCAGTCACCCTGGAAACAGAGCAGTCAGTTATCCCGGAAACAGGGCAGTCAGTTATCCCGGAAACAGGGTGATCAATTACCCTGGAAACTGGGCAGTCAGTTACCCTGGAAAAAGGGTGGTCAGTTACCCTGGAAACTGGGCAGTCAGTGAATCTGGAAACAGGGCAATCTGTTATCCCAGAAACAGGGTGATCAGTTACCCTGGAAACAGGGCAGTCAGTTATCCCGGAAACAGGGTGATCAGTTACTCTGGAAACTGGGAAGTCAGTTACCCTGGAAACAGGGCAGTCAGTTACCCTGGAAACTGGGCAGCCAGTTGACCTGGAAGCAAAGCAGTCAGTTATCCCGGAAACAGGGTGATCAGTTACCCTGGAAACAGGGCGGTTAATTACCCCAGAAACAGGGCGATCTGTTACCCTGGAAACAGGGTGATCAGTTACCCTGGAAACTGGGCAGTCAGTTACCCTGGAAACAGGGCAGTCAGTTATTCCGGAAACAGGGTGATCAGTTACCCTGGAAACTGGGCAGTCAGTTACCCTGGAAACAGCCAGTCAGTTACCCTGGAAAGAGGGACGTCAGTTATCCCGGAAACAGGGTGATCAGTTACCCTGGAAACTGGGCAGTCAGTTACCACGGAAACAGGGTGGTCAGTTACCCTGGAAGCAGGGCAGTCAGTTACCCCGGAAACAGGGTGGTCAGTTACCCTGGAAACAGGGCAGTCAGTTACCTCGGAAACAGTGTGATCAGTTACCTTGGAAACTGGGCAGTCAGTTATCCCGGAAACAGGGTGGTCAGTTACCGTGGAAACAGGGCAATCAGTTACCCTGGAAACAGGGCAGTCAGTTATCCTGGAAACGGGCAGTCAGTTATCCTAGAAACAGGGCGGTCAGTTACCCCGGAAATAGGGCGGTCAGTTATCCTGGAAACAGGGCATTCAAGTTATCCTGGAAACAGCGCGGTCAGTTACCATGGAAACAGGGCGGTCAGTTACCCCGGAAACAGGGAGATCAGTTACACCGGAAGCAGGGCGGTTAGTTACCCTGGAAACAGGGCAGTCAGTTACCCTGGACACAGAGCAGTCAGTTAACCTGGAAACAGGGCAGTCAGTTATCCTGGAAACAGGGCATTCAAGTTATCCTGGAAACAGGGCGGTCAGTTACCCTGGAAATAGGGCGGACAGTCACCCGGGAAACAGGGAGATCAGTTACCCCTGAAACAGGGCAGTCAGTTACCCTGGAAACAGGGCAGTCAGTTATCCTGGAAACAGGGTGGTCAGTTACCCTGGAAACAGGGTGGTCAGTTACCCCGCAAACAGGGTGATCAGTTATCCTGGAAACAGGGCGGTCAGTTACCCCAGAAACAGGGCAGTCAGTTACCCCGGAAACAGGGCGGTCAGTAAGCCTGGAAACAGATGAGTCAGTTACCCCGGAAACAGGGTGATCAGTTATCCTGGAAACAGGGCAGTCAGTTAGCCTGGAAACAGGGCAGTCAGTTATCCCGGAAATAGGGCAGTCAGTTATCCCGGAAACAGGGTGATCAGTTACTCTGGAAACTGGGCAGTCAGTTACCCTGGAAGCAGCCACTCAGTTGCCCTGGAAAGAGGGACGTCAGTTATCCCGGAAACAGGGTGATCAGTTACCCTGGAAACTGGGCAGTCAGTTACCACGGAAACAGGGTGGTCAGTTACCCTAGAAACAGGGCAGTCAGTTACCCCGGGAACAGGGTGGTCAGTTACCCTGGAAACAGGGCAGTCAGTTACCTCTGAAACAGTGTGATCAGTTACCCTGGAAACTGGGCTGTCAGTTATCCCGGAAACAGGGCGGTCAGTTACCGTGGAAACAGGGCAGTCAGTTACCCCGGAAACAGGGCGGTTAATTACCCCAGAAACAGGGCGATCAGTTACCCTGGAAACAGGGTGATCAGTTACCATGGAAACTGGGCACTCAGTTACCCTGGAAACAGGGCAGTCAGTTATTCCGGAAACAGGGTGATCAGTTACCCTGGAAACTGGGCAGTCATTTACCCTGGAAACAGCCAGTCAGTTACCCTGGAAAGAGTGACGTCAGTTATCCCGGAAACAGGGTGATCAGTTACCCTGGAAACAGGGCAGTCAGTTATCCCGGAAACAGGGCGGTCATTTACCGTGGAAACAGGGCAGTCAGTTACCCTGGAAACAGGGCAGTCAGTTACCCTGGAAACAGGGCAGTCAGTTATCCTAGAAACAGGGCGGTCAGTTACCCCGGAAATAGGGCGGTCAGGTATCCTGGAAACAGGGCATTCAAGTTATCCTGGAAACAGCGCGGTCAGTTACCCTGGAAACTTTGCGGTCAGTTAGTCCGGAAACAGGGAAATCAGTTACACCGGAAACAGGGCGGTTAGTTACCCTGGAAACAGGGCAGACAGTTACCCTGGACACAGAGCAGCCAGTTAACCTGGAAACAGGGCAGTCAGTTATCCTGGAAACAGGGCATTCAAGTTATCCTGGAAACAGGGCGGTCAGTTACCCTGGAAATAGGGCGGTCAGTCACCCGGGAAACAGAGCAGTCAGTTATCCTGGAAACAGGGTGGTCAGTTACCCTGGAAACAGGGTGGTCAGTTACCCCGGAAACAGGGTGATCAGTTATCCTGGAAACAGGGCGGTCAGTTACCCCAGAAATAGGGCAGTCAGTTACCCTGGAAACAGGGCGGTCAGTCAGCCTGGAAACAGATTAGTCAGTTACTCCGGAAACAGGGCGGTCAGTTACCCTGGAAACAGGGTGATCAGTTATCCCGGAAACAGGGTGATCAGTTACCCCGGAAACAGGGCAGTCAGTTCCCCTGGAAGCAGGGCAGTCAGTTCACCTGGAAACAGGGCAGTCAGTTATCCTTGAAACAAGGTGATCAGTTACCGTGGAAACAGGGCAGTCAGTTACCCTGGAAACAGTGCAGTCAGTTACCCTGGAAACAGGGCAGTCAGTTATCCCGGAAACAGGGTGATCAGTTATCCTGGAAACATGGCAGTCAGTTACCCCGGAAAAAGTGCAGTCAGTTACCCCGGAAACAGGGTGATCAGTTACCCTGGAAACAGGGCAGTCTGTTACCCCAGAAACAGGGCAGTCAGTTACCCTGGAAACTGGGCAGTCAGTTAATCTGGAAACAGGGCATTCATTTATCCCGGAAACAGGGTGATCAGTTACCCTGGAAACAGGGCAGTCAGTTATCCCGGAACCAGGGCAGTCAGTTATCCCAGACAAAGGATGATCAGTTACCCTGGAAACTGGGCAGTCAGTTACCCTGGAAACAGGGCAGTCAGTTACCCCGGAAACAGGGCAGTCAGTTAACCTGGAAACAGGGCAGTCTGTTACCCATGAAACTGGGCAGTCAGTTACCCTGGAAACAGGGCAGTCAGTTTCCCTGGAAACAGGTTAGTCAGTTACCGCGGAAACAGGGTGATCAGTTACCCCGGAAACAGGGCAGTCAGTTCCCCTGGAAACAGGGCAGTCATTTAACCTGGAAACAGGGCAGTCAGTTATCCCCGAAACCGGGCAGTCAGTTATCCCGGAAACAGGGTGATCAGTTACCCTGGAAACTGGGCTGTCAGTTACGCCGGAAACAGGGCAGTCAGTAACCCTGGAAACAGGGCAGTCAGTTATCCTGGAAAAAGGGTGATCAGTTACACTGGAAACTGGGCAGTCACTTACCCTGGAAACTGGGCAGTCAGTTACCCCGGAAACAGGGCAGTCAGTTACCCTGGAAACAGGGAAGTCAGTTACCCATGAAACTGGGGAGTCAGATACCCTGGAAACAGGGCAGTCAGTCACCCTGGAATCAGGTTAGTCAGTAACCCCGGTAACAGGGTGATCAGGTACCCCGGAAACAGGGCAGTCAGTTCCCCTGGAAACAGGGCAGTCAGTTACCCTGGAAACAGGGCAGTCAGTTATCCCCGAAACCGGGCAGTCAGTTATCCTGGAAACAGGGCGGTCAGTTACCCCGGAAACAGGGAGATCTGTTACCCCGGAAACAGGGCGCATAGATACGCTGGAAACAGGGCAGTCAGTTACCCTGGAAACAGGGCATTCAGTTATCATGGAAACAGGGCGCTCAGTTACCCCGGAAATAGGGCGGTCAGTTACCCCTTAAACAGTGCAGTCAGTTACCCTGGAAACAGTGCAGTCAGTTACCCTGGAAACACGGCAGTCAGTTATCCAGGAAACAGGGTGGTCAGTTACCCTGGAAACAGGGTGGTCAGTTACCCCGGAAACAGGGTGATCAGTTATCCTGGAAACAGGGCGGTCAGTTAACCCGGAAACAGGGCAGTCAGTTACCCCGGAAACAGGGCGCTCAGTAACCCTGGAAACAAATTAGTCCGTTACCCTGGAAACAGGGCAGTCAGTTATCCCGGAAACAGGGCAGTCAGTTATCCCGGAAACAGGGTGATCAGTTACCCTGGAAACAGGGCAGTCAGTTATCCTGGAAACAGGGCATTCAGTTATCATGGAAACAGGGCGCTCAGTTACCACGGAAATAGGGCGGTCAGTTACCCTGGAAACAGGGAGATCAGTTACCCCTGAAACAGGGCAGTCAGTTACCCTGGAAACAGGGCAGTCAGTTATCCAGGAAACAGGGTGGTCAGTTACCCTGGAAACTGGGTGGTCAGTTACCCCGGAAACAGGGTGATCAGTTATCCTGGAAACAGGGCGGTCAGTTAATCCGAAACAGGGCAGTCATTAACCCCGGAAACAGGGCGGTCAGCAACCCTGGAAACAAATTAGTCAGTTACCCTGGAAACAGGGCAGTCAGTTATCCCGGAAACAGGGCAGTCAGTTATCCCAGGAACAGGGTGATCAGTTACCTTGGAAACAGGGCAGTCAGTTACCCCGGAAACAGGACGTTCAGTTACCCCAGAAACAGGGCGGTTAATTACCCCAGAAACAGGGCGATCTGTTACCCTGGAAACAGGGTGATCAGTTACCCTGGAAACTGGGCAGTCAGTTACCCTGGAAACAGGGCAGTCAGTTATTCCGGAAACAGGGTGATCAGTTACCCTGGAAACTGGGCAGTCAGTTACCCTGGAAACAGCCAGTCAGTTACCCAGGAAAGAGGGACGTCAGTTATCCCGGAAACAGGGTGATCAGTTACACTGGAAACTGGGCAGTCAGTTACCACGGGAACAGGGTGGTCAGTTACCCTGGAAACAGTGCAGTCAGTTACCCCGGAAACAGGGTGGTCAGTTACCCTGGAAACAGGGCAGTCAGTTACCTCGGAAACAGTGTGATTAGTTACCTTGGAAACTGGGCAGTCAGTTATCCCGGAAACAGGGCGGCCAGTTACCGTGGAAACAGGGCAGTCAGTTACCCTGGAAACAGGGCAGTCAGTTATCCGGGAAACAGGGCAGTCAGTTATCCTAGAAACAGGGCGGTCAGTTACCCCGGAAATAGGGCGGTCAGTTATCCTGGAAACAGGGCATTCAAGTTATCCTGGAAACAGCGCGGTCAGTTACCCTGGAAACAGGGCGGTCAGTTACCCCGGAAACAGAGAGATCAGTTACACCGGAAGCAGGGCGGTTAGTTACCCTGGAAACAGGGCAGTCAGTTACCCTGGACACAGAGCAGTCAGTTAACCTGGAAACAGGGCAGTCAGTTATCCTGGAAACAGGGCATTCAAGTTATCCTGGAAACAGCCAGTCAGTTACCCTGGAAAGAGGGACGTCAGTTATCCCGGAAACAGGGTGATCAGTTACCCTGGAAACTGGGCAGTCAGTTACCACGGAAACAGGGTGGTCAGTTACCCTGGAAGCAGGGCAGTCAGTTACCCCGGAAACAGGGTGGTCAGTTACCCTGGAAACAGGGCAGTCAGTTACCTCGGAAACAGTGTGATCAGTTACCTTGGAAACTGGGCAGTCAGTTATCCCGGAAACAGGGCGGTCAGTTACCGTGGAAACAGGGCAATCAGTTACCCTGGAAACAGGGCAGTCAGTTATCCCGGAAACAGGGCGGTCAGTTATCCTGGAAACAGGGCAGTCAGTTATCCTAGAAACAGGGCGGTCAGTTACCCCGGAAATAGGGCGGTCAGTTATCCCGGAAACAGGGCGGTCAGTTATCCTGGAAACAGGGCAGTCAGTTATCCTGGAAACAGGGCAGTCAGTTATCCTAGAAACAGGGCGGTCAGTTACCCCGGAAATAGGGCGGTCAGTTATCCTGGAAACAGGGCATTCAAGTTATCCTGGAAACAGTGCGGTCAGTTACCATGGAAACAGGGCGGTCAGTTACCCCGGAAACAGGGAGATCAGTTACACCGGAAGCTGGGCGGTTAGTTACCCTGGAAACAGGGCAGTCAGTTACCCTGGACACAGAGCAGTCAGTTAACCTGGAAACAGGGCAGTCAGTTATCCTGGAAACAGGGCATTCAAGTTATCCTGGAAACAGGGCGGTCAGTTACCCTGGAAATAGGGCGGACAGTCACCCGGGAAACAGGGAGATCAGTTACCCCTGAAACAGGGCAGTCAGTTACCCTGGAAACAGGGCAGTCAGTTATCCTGGAAACAGGGTGGTCAGTTACCCTGGAAACAGGGTGGTCAGTTACCCCGGAAACAAGGTGATCAGTTTTCCTGGAAACAGGGCGGTCAGTTACCCCAGAAACAGGGCAGTCAGTTACCCCGGAAACAGGGCGGTCAGTAAGCCTGGAAACAGATGAGTCAGTTACCCCGGAAACAGGGTGATCAGTTATCCTGGAAACAGGGCAGTCAGTTAGCCTGGAAACAGGGCAGTCAGTTATCCCGGAAATAGGGCAGTCAGTTATCCCGGAAACAGGGTGATCAGTTACTCTGGAAACAGGGCAGTCAGTCACCTCGGAAACAGGGCAGTCAGTTATCCCGGAAACAGGGCAGTCAGTTATCCCGGAAACAGGGTGATCAGTTACCCTGGAAACTGGGCAGACAGTTACCCTGGAAACAGGATGGTCAGTTACCCTGGAAACTGGGCAGTCAGTGAATCTGGAAACAGGGCAATCAGTTATCCCAGAAACAGGGTGATCAGTTACCCTGGAAACAGGGCAGTCAGTTATCCCGGAAACAGGGTGAACAGTTACCCTGGAAACTGGGAAGTCAGTTACCCTGGAAACAGGGCGGTCAGTTACCCTGGAAACTGGGCAGCCAGTTACCCTGGAAGCAATGCAGTCAGTTATCCCGGAAACAGGGTGATCAGTTACCCTGGAAACAGGGCGTTTAATTACCCCAGAAACAGGGCGATCTGTTACCCTGGAAACAGGGTGATCAGTTACCCTGGAAACTGGGCAGTCAGTTACCCTGGAAACAGGGCAGTCAGTTATTCCGGAAACAGGGTGATCAGTTACCCTGGAAACTGGGCAGTCAGTTACCCTGGAAACAGCCAGTCAGTTACCCTGGAAAGAGGGACGTCAGTTATCCCGGAAACAGGGTGATCAGTTACCCTGGAAACTGGGCAGTCAGTTACCACGGAAACAGGGTGGTCATTTACCCTGGAAACAGGGCAGTCAGTTACCCCGGAAACAGGGTGGTCAGTTACCCTGGAAACAGGGCAGTCAGTTACCCTGGAAACAGGGCAGTCAGTTACCCTGGAAACTGGGCAGCCAGTTACCCTGGAAGCAATGCAGTCAGTTATCCCGGAAACAGCGCAGTCAGTAAACATGGAAACAGGGCGGTCAGTTACCCCGGAAACAGGGAGATCAGTTACAACGGAAGCAGGGCGGTTAGTTACCCTGGAAACAGGGCAGTCAGTTACCCTGGACACAGAGCAGTCAGTTAACCTGGAAACAGGGCAGTCAGTTATCCTGGAAACAGGGCATTCAAGTTATCCTGGAAACAGGGCGGTCAGTTACCCTGGAAATAGGGCGGACAGTCACCCGGGAAACAGGGAGATCAGTTACCCCTGAAACAGGGCAGTCAGTTACCCTGGAAACAGGGCAGTCAGTTATCCTGGAAACAGGGTGGTCAGTTACCCTGGAAACAGGGTGGTCAGTTACCCCGGAAACAGGGTGATCACTTATCCTGGAAACAGGGCGGTCTGTTACCCCAGAAACAGGGCAGTCAGTTACCCCGGAAACAGGGCGGTCAGTAAGCCTGGAAACAGATGAGTCAGTTACCCCGGAAACAGGGTGATCAGTTATCCTGGAAACAGGGCAGTCAGTTAGCCTCTAAACAGGGCAGTCAGTTATCCCGGAAATAGGGCAGTCAGTTATCCCGGAAACAGGGTGATCAGTTACTCTGGAAACAGGGCAGTCAGTCACCCCGGAAACAGAGCAGTCAGTTATCCCGGAAACAGGGCAGTCAGTTATCCCGGAAACAGGGTGATCAGTTACCCTGGAAACTGGGCAGTCAGTTACCCTGGAAACAGGGTGGTCAGTTACCCTGGAAACTGGGCAGTCAGTGAATCTGGAAACAGGGCAATCAGTTATCCCAGAAACAGGGTGATCATTTACCCTGGAAACAGGGCAGTCAGTTATCCCGGAAACAGGGTGAACAGTTACCCTGGAAACTGGGAAGTCAGTTACCCTGGAAACCGGGCAGTCAGTTACCCTGGAAACTGGGCAGCCAGTTACCCTGGAAGCAATGCAGTCAGTTATCCCGGAAACAGGGTGATCAGTTACCCTGGAAACAGGGCGTTTAATTACCCCAGAAACAGGGCGATCTGTTACCCTGGAAACAGGGTGATCAGTTACCCTGGAAACTGGGCAGTCAGTTACCCTGGAAACAGGGCAGTCAGTTATTCCGGAAACAGGGTGATCAGTTACCCTGGAAACTGGGCAGTCAGTTACCCTGGAAACAGCCAGTCAGTTACCCTGGAAAGAGGGACGTCAGTTATCCCGGAAACAGGGTGATCAGTTACCCTGGAAACTGGGCAGACAGTTACCACGGAAACAGGGTGGTCAGTTACCCTGGAAACAGGGCAGTCAGTTACCCCGGAAACAGGGTGGTCAGTTACCCTGGAAACAGGGCAGTCAGTTACCCTGGAAACAGGGCAGTCAGTTACCCTGGAAACTGGGCAGCCAGTTCCCCTGGAAGCAATGCAGTCAGTTATCCCGGAAACAGGGTGATCAGTTACCCTGGAAACAGGGCGGTTAATTACCCCAGAAACAGGGCGATCTGTTACCCTGGAAACAGGGTGATCAGTTACCCTGGAAACTGGGCAGTCAGTTACCCTGGAAACAGGGCAGTCAGTTATTCCGGAAACAGGGTGATCAGTTACCCTGGAAACTGGGCAGTCAGTTACCCTGGAAACAGCCAGTCAGTTACCCTGGAAAGAGGGACGTCAGTTATCCCGGAAACAGGGTGATCAGTTACCCTGGAAACTGGGCAGTCAGTTACCACGGAAACAGGGTGGTCAGTTACCCTGGAAACAGGGCAGTCAGTTACCCCGGAAACAAGGTGGTCAGTTACCCTGGAAACAGGGCAGTCAGTTACCTCGGAAACAGTGTGATCAGTTACCTTGGAAACTGGGCAGTCAGTTATCCCGGAAACAGGGCGGTCAGTTACCGTGGAAACAGGGCAGTCAGTTACCCTGGAAACAGGGCAGTCAGTTACCTCGGAAACAGTGTGATCAGTTACCTTGGAAACTGGGCAGTCAGTTATCCCGGAAACAGGGCGGTCAGTTACCGTGGAAACAGGGCAGTCAGTTACCCTGGAAACAGGGCAGTCAGTTATCCGGGAAATAGGGCGGTCAGTTATCCTGGAAACAGGGCATTCAAGTTATCCTGGAAACAGCGCGGTCAGTTACCCTGGAAACAGGGCAGTCAGTTACCCCGGAAACAGGGCAGTCAGTTCCCCTGGAAACAGGGCAGTCAGTTACCCATGAGACTGGGCAGTCAGATACCCTGGAAACAGGGCAGTCAGTCACCCTGGAATCAGGTTAGTCAGTTACCACGGTTACAGGCTGATCTGTTACCCCGGAAAGAGGGCAGTCAGTTCCCCTGGAAACTGGGCAGTCAGGTACCCTGGAAACAGGGCAGTCAGTTATCCCCGGAAACAGTGCAGTCAGTTATCCCGGAAACAGGGTGATCAGTTACCCTGGAAACTGGGCCGTCAGTGTTCCTGGAAACAGGGCAGTCAGTTATCCTGGAAACAGGGCGGTCAGTTACCCCATTAAAAGGGCGGTCAGTTATCCTGGAAACAGGGCGGTCAGTTACCCCGGAAACAGGGTGATCAGTTATCCTGGAAACAGGGCACTCTGTTACCCCGGAAAAAGGGCAGCCACTTATCCTAGAAACAGGGCAGTCAGTTACCCTGGAAACAGGGCAGTCAGTTATCCCCGAAACCGGGCAGTCAGTTATCCTGGAAACAGGGCGGTCAGTTACCCCGGAAACAGGGAGATCTGTTACCCCGGAAACAGGGCGCATAGATACGCTGGAAACAGGGCAGTCAGTTACCCTGGAAACAGGGCATTCAGTTATCATGGAAACAGGGCGCTCAGTTCCCCGGAAATAGGGAGGTCAGTTACCCCTTAAACAGGGCAGTCAGTTACCCTGGAAACAGGGCAGTCAGTTACCCTGGAAACAGGGCAGTCAGTTATCCAGGAAACAGGGTGGTCAGTTACCCTGGAAACAGGGTGGTCAGTTACCCCGGAAACAGGGTGATCAGTTATCCTGGAAACAGGGCGGTCAGTTAACCCGGAAACAGGGCAGTCAGTTACCCCGGAAACAGGGCGCTCAGTAACTCTGGAAACAAATTAGTCCGTTACCCTGGAAACAGGGCAGTCAGTTACTCCGGAAACAGGGTGATCAGTTACCCTGGAAACTGGGCAGTCAGTTACCCTGGAAACAGCCAGTCAGTTACCCCGGAAACAGGGTGATCAGTTATCCCGGAAACAGGGTGATCAGCTACCCTGGAAACTGGGCAGTCAGTTACCACGGAAACAGGGTGGTCAGTTACCCTGGAAACAGGGCAGTCAGTTACCCCGGAAACAGGGTGGTCAGTTACCCTGGAAACAGGGCAGTCAGTTACCTCGGAAACAGTGCGATCAGTTACCTTGGAAACTGGGCAGTCAGTTATCCCGGAAACAGGGCTGTCAGTTACCGTGGAAACAGGGCAGTCAGTTACCCTGGAAACAGGGCAGTCAGTTATCCTGGAAACAGGGCAGTCAGTTATCCGAGAAACAGGGCGGTCAGTTACCCCGGAAATTGGGCGGTCAGTTATCCTGGAAACAGGGCATTCAAGTTATCCTGGAAACAGCGCGGTCAGTTACCCTGGAAACAGGGCGGTCAGTTACCCCGGAAACAGGGAGATCAGTTATACCGGAAACAGGGCGGTTAGTTACCCTGGAAACAGGGCAGTCAGTTACCCTGGACACAGAGCAGTCAGTTAACCTGGAAACAGGGCAGTCAGTTATCCTGGAAACAGGGCATTCAAGTTATCCTGGAAACAGGGCGGTCAGTTACCCTGGAAATAGGGCGGTCAGTCACCCGGGAAACAGGGAGATCAGTTACCCCTGAAACAGGGCAGTCAGTTACCCTGGAAACAGGGCAGTCAGTTATCCTGGAAACAGGGTGGTCAGTTACCCTGGAAACAGGGTGGTCAGTTACCCCGGAAACAGGGTGATCAGTTATCCTGGAAACAGGGCGGTCAGTTACCCCAGAAACAGGGCAGTCAGTTACCCCGGAAACAGGGCGATCAGTAAGCCTGGAAACAGATTAGTCAGTTACCCCGGAAACAGGGTGATCAGTTATCCTGGAAACAGGGCAGTCAGTTAGCCTGGAAACAGGGCAGTCAGTTATCCCGGAAACAGGGCAGTCAGATATCCCGGAAACAGGGTGATCAGTTACTCTGGAAACAGGGCAGTCAGTTACCCCGGAAACAGGGCAGTCAGTTATCCCGGAAACAGGGCAGTCAGTTATCCCGGAAACAGGGTGATCAGTTACCCTGGAAACTGGGCAGTCAGTTACCCTGGAAACAGGGCAGTCAGTTACCCTGGAAACTGGGCAGTCAGTGAATCTGGAAAAAGGGCAGTCAGTTATCCCAGAAACAGGGTGATCAGTTACCCTGGAAACAGGGCAGTCAGTTACCCCGGAAACAGTGTGGTCAGTTACCCTGGAAACAGGGCAGTCAGTTACCTCGGAAACAGTGTGATCAGTTACCTTGGAAACTGGGCAGTCAGTTATCCCGGAAACAGGGCGGTCAGTTACCGTGGAAACAGGGCAGTCAGTTACCCTGGAAACAGGGCAGTCAGTTATCCTGGAAACAGAGCAGTCAGTTATCCGAGAAACAGGGCGGTCAGTTACCCCGGAAATAGGGCGGTCAGTTATCCTGGAAACAGGGCATTCAAGTTATCCTGGAAACAGCGCGGTCAGTTACCCTGGAAACAGGGCGGTCAGTTACCCCGGAAACAGGGAGATCAGTTACACCGGAAACAGGGCGGTTAGTTACCCTGGAAACAGGGCAGTCAGTTACCCTGGACACAGAGCAGTCAGTTAACCTGGAAACAGGGCAGTCAGTTATCCTGGAAACAGGGCATTCAAGTTATCCTGGAAACAGGGCGGTCAGTTACCCTGGAAATAGGGCGGTCAGTCACCCGGGAAACAGGGAGATCAGTTACCCCTGAAACAGGGCAGTTAGTTACCCTGGAAACAGGGCAGTCAGTTATCCTGGAAACAGGGTGGTCAGTTAGCCTGGAAACAGGGTGGTCAGTTACCCCGGAAACAGGGTGATCAGTTATCCTGGAAACAGGGCGGTCAGTTACCCCAGAAACAGGGCAGTCAGTTACCCCGGAAACAGGGCGGTCAGTAAGCCTGGAAACAGATTAGTCAGTTACCTCGGAAACAGGGTGATCAGTTATCCTGGAAACAGGGCAGTCAGTGAGCCTGGAAACAGGGCAGTCAGTTATCCCGGAAACAGGGCAGTCAGTTATCCCAGAAACAGGGTGATCAGTTACTCTGGAAACAGGGCAGTCAGTTACCCCGGAAACAGGGCAGTCAGTTATCCCGGAAACAGGGCAGTCAGTTATCCCGGAAACAGGGTGATCAGTTACCCTGGAAACAGGGCAGTCAGTTACCCTGGAAACAGGGCAGTCAGTTACCCTGGAAACTGGGCAGTCAGTGAATCTGGAAACAGGGCAGTCAGTTATCCCAGAAACAGGGTGATCAGTTACCCTGGAAACAGGGCAGTCAGTTATCCCGGAAACAGGGCAGTCAGTTATCCCAGAAAAAGGCAGATCAGTTACCCTGGAAACTGGGAAGTCAGTTACCCTGGAAACAGGGCAGTCAGTTACCCTGGAAACTGGGCAGCCAGTTACCCTGGAAGCAATGCAGTCAGTTATCCCGGAAACAGGGTGATCAGTTACCCTGGAAACAGGGCAGTCAGTTATCCCGGAAACAGGGCAGTCAGTTATCCCGGAAAAAGGGTGATCAGTTACCCTGGAAACTGGGCAGTCAGTTACCCTGGAAACAGGGCAGTCAGTTACCCCGGAAACAGGGCAGTCAGTTACCCATGAAACTGGGCAGTCAGATACCCTGGAAACAGGGCAGTCAGTCACCCTGGAATCAGGTTAGTCAGTTACCCCGGTAACAGGGTGATCTGTTACCCCGGAAACAGGGCAGTCAGTTCCCCTGGAAACAGGGCAGTCAGTTACCCTGGAAGCAGGGCAGTCAGTTATCCCCGGAAACAGTGCAGTCAGTTATCCCGGAAACAGGGCAGTCAGTTACCCCGGAAAAAGGGCGGTCAGTTATCCTGGAAACAGGGCGGTCAGTTACCCCGGAAACAGGGTGATCAGTTATCCTGGAAACAGGGCAGTCAGTTACCCCGGAAAAAGGGCAGTCAGTTATCCTAGAAACAGGGCGGTCAGTTACCCTGGAAATAGGGCGGGCAGTTATCCTGGAAACAGGGCATTCAAGTTATCCTGGAAACAGCGCGGTCAGTTACCCTGGAAACAGGGCGGTCAGTTACCCCGGAAACAGGGAGATCAGTTACACCGGAAACAGGGCGGTTAGTTACCCTGGAAACAGGGCAGTCAGTTACCCTGGACACAGAGCAGTCAGTTAACCTGGAAACAGGGCAGTCAGTTATCCTGGAAACATGGCATTCAAGTTATCCTGGAAACAGGGCGGTCAGTTACCCTGGAAATAGGGCGGTCAGTCACCCGGGAAACAGGGTGATCAGTTACCCTGGAAACTTGGCGGTCAGTTCCCCTGGAAACAGGGCACTCAGTTACCCCGGAAGCAGGTCTGTCAGTTACCCTGGAAACAGAACAGTCAGTTACCCCGGAAACTGGGCTGTCAGTTACCCTGGAAACAGGGCAGTCAGTCACCCTGGAAACAGGTTAGTCAGTTACCCCGGAAACAGGGTGATCAGTTACCCCGGAAACAGGGCAGTCAGTTCCCCTGGAAACAGGGCAGTCAGTAACCCTGGAAACAGGGCAGTCAGTTATCCCGGAAACAGGGTAGTCAGTTATCCCGGAAACAGGGTGATCAGTTACCCTGGAAACTGGGCAGTCAGTTACCCTGGAAACAGGGCGGTCAGTTACCATGGAAACAGCGCAGTCAGTTATCCTGGAAACAGGGCGGTCAGTTATCCTGGATACAGGGCATTCAGTTATCCCGGAAACAGGGCAGTCAGTTATCCCGGAAAAAGGGTGAGCAGTTACCCTGGAAACAGGGCAGCCAATTACCCTGGAAACAGGGCAGTCAGTTTCCCCGGAAACAGGGCAGTCAGTTACGCTGGAAACAGGGCAGTCAGTTTGCCGGGAAACTGGGCAGTCAGTTACCCTGGAAACCGGGCAGTCAGTCACACTGGAAACAGGTTGGTCAGTTACCCCGGAAACAGGGTGATCAGTTACCCCGTAAAGAGGGCAGTCAGTTCCCCTGGAACCAGGGCAGTCAGTTACCCTGGAAACAGGGCAGTGAGCTATCCCGGAAAAAGGGCAGTCAGTTATCCCGGAAACAGGGTGAACAGTTACCCTGGAAACTGGGCAGTCAGTTACCCTGGAAACAGAGCGGCCAGTTACCCTGGAAACAGGGCAGTCAGTTATCCTGGAAACAGGGTGATCAGTTACCCTGGAAAATGTTCAGTCAGTTACCCTGTAAACAGGGCAGTCAGTTATCCTGGAAACAGGGCGGTCAGTTATCCTGGAAACAGGGCGGTCAGATAACCCGGAAATAGGGCGGTCAGTTATCCTGGAAACAGGGCGGTCAGTAACATCGTAAGCAGGGAGATCAGTTACCCGGAAACAGGGCGGTCAGTTACCCTGGAAGCAGGGCAGTCAGTTTCCCTAAAAACAGGGCAGTCAGTTATCCCGAAAAAAGTGTGATCATTTACCTGGAAACTGGGAAGTCAGTTACCCTGGAAATAGGGCAGTCAGTTTCCCCGGAAACAGGTCTGTCAATTTCCCCGGAAACAGGGCTGTCAGTTATCCTAGAAACAGGGCGGTCAGTTACCCTGGAAACAGGGCGGTCAGTTACCCCGGAAACAGGGTGATCAGTTATCCTGGAAACAGGGCAGTCAGTTACCCCGGAAAAAGGGCAGTCAGTTATCCTAGAAACAGGGCGGTCAGTTACCCTGGAAATAGGGCGGGCAGTTATCCTGGAAACAGGGCATTCAAGTTATCCTGGAAACAGCGCGGTCAGTTACCCTGGAAACAGGGCGGTCAGTTACCCCGGAAACAGGGAGATCAGTTACACCGGAAACAGGGCGGTTAGTTACCCTGGAAACAGGGCATTCAGTTACCCTGGACACAGAGCAGTCAGTTAACCTGGAAACAGGGCAGTCAGTTATCCTGGAAACATGGCATTCAAGTTATCCTGGAAACAGGGCGGTCAGTTACCCTGGAAATAGGGCGGTCAGTCACCCGGGAAACAGGGTGATCAGTTACCCTGGAAACTTGGCGGTCAGTTCCCCTGGAAACAGGGCACTCAGTTACCCCGGAAGCAGGTCTGTCAGTTACCCTGGAAACAGAACAGTCAGTTACCCCGGAAACTGGGCTGTCAGTTACCCTGGAAACAGGGCAGTCAGTCACCCTGGAAACAGGTTAGTCAGTTACCCCGGAAACAGGGTGATCAGTTACCCCGGAAACAGGGCAGTCAGTTCCCCTGGAAACAGGGCAGTCAGTAACCCTGGAAACAGGGCAGTCAGTTATCCCGGAAACAGGGTAGTCAGTTATCCCGGAAACAGGGTGATCAGTTACCCTGGAAACTGGGCAGTCAGTTACCCTGGAAACAGGGCGGTCAGTTACCATGGAAACAGCGCAGTCAGTTATCCTGGAAACAGGGCGGTCAGTTATCCTGGATACAGGGCATTCAGTTATCCCGGAAACAGGGCAGTCAGTTATCCCGGAAAAAGGGTGAGCAGTTACCCTGGAAACAGGGCAGCCAATTACCCTGGAAACAGGGCAGTCAGTTTCCCCGGAAACAGGGCAGTCAGTTACGCTGGAAACAGGGCAGTCAGTTTGCCGGGAAACTGGGCAGTCAGTTACCCTGGAAACCGGGCAGTCAGTCACACTGGAAACAGGTTGGTCAGTTACCCCGGAAACAGGGTGATCAGTTACCCCGTAAAGAGGGCAGTCAGTTCCCCTGGAACCAGGGCAGTCAGTTACCCTGGAAACAGGGCAGTGAGCTATCCCGGAAAAAGGGCAGTCAGTTATCCCGGAAACAGGGTGAACAGTTACCCTGGAAACTGGGCAGTCAGTTACCCTGGAAACAGAGCGGCCAGTTACCCTGGAAACAGGGCAGTCAGTTATCCTGGAAACAGGGTGATCAGTTACCCTGGAAAATGTTCAGTCAGTTACCCTGTAAACAGGGCAGTCAGTTATCCTGGAAACAGGGCGGTCAGTTATCCTGGAAACAGGGCGGTCAGATACCCCGGAAATAGGGCGGTCAGTTATCCTGGAAACAGGGCGGTCAGTAACATCGTAAGCAGGGAGATCAGTTACCCGGAAACAGGGCGGTCAGTTACCCTGGAAGCAGGGCAGTCAGTTTCCCTAAAAACAGGGCAGTCAGTTATCCCGAAAAAAGTGTGATCATTTACCTGGAAACTGGGAAGTCAGTTACCCTGGAAATAGGGCAGTCAGTTTCCCCGGAAACAGGTCTGTCAATTTCCCCGGAAACAGGGCTGTCAGTTACCCTGGAAACAGGGCAGTCAGTTATCCCGGAAACAGGGTGATCAGTTGCCCTGGAAAGAGGGCAGTCAGTTACACCGGAAACAGGGCAGTCAGTTTCCCTGGAAACAGGGCAGTGAGCTATTCCGGAAACAGGGCAGTCAGTTATCCCGGAAACAGGGTGAACAATTACCCTGGAAACTGGGCAGACAGTTACCCTGGAAACACGGCAGTCAGTTACCCTGGAAACAGGGCAGTCAGTTATCCTGGAAACAGGGCAGTCAGTTATCCTGGAAACAGGGCGGTCAGATACCCCGGAAATAGGGCGGTCTGTTATCCTAGAAACAGGGCGGTCAGTTACCCAGGAAACAGGGAGATCAGTTACCCCGGAAACAGGGCGGTCAGTTACCATGGAAACAGGGCAGTCAGTTATCCCGGAAACAGGGCAGTCATTTACCCCGGAAACAGGGCAGTCAGTTACCCCGGAAACAGGGCAGTCAGTTACCCTGGAAACAGGGCAGTCAGTTATCCCGGAAACAGGGCAGTCAGTTATCCAGGAAACAGGGTGATCAGTTACCCTGGAAACTGGGCAGTCAGTTACCCTGGAAACAGGGCAGTCAGTTACCCCGGAAACAGGGCAGTCAATTACCCTGGAAACTGGGCAGTCAGTTACCCTGGAAACAGGGCAGACAGTTATCCCGGAAACAGGGTGATCAGTTACCCTGGAAACAGGGCAGTCAGATATCCCGGAAACAGGGCAGTCAGTTACCCCGGAAAAAGGGTGATCAGTTCCCCTGGATACTGGGCGGTCTCTTCCCCTGGAAACTGGGCAGTCAGTTACCCTGGAAACAGGGCAGACAGTTATCCCGGAAACAGGGTGATCATTTACCCTGGAAACAGGGCAGTCAGTTATCCCGGAAACAGGGCAGTCAGTTACCCCGGAAAAAGGGTGATCAGTTATGCTGGAAACTGGGCGGTCTGTTATCCTGGAAACAGGGCGGTCAGTTACCCAGGAAACAGGTCTGTCAGTTACCCTGGAAACAGAACAGTCAGTTACCTTGGAAACACGGCGGTCAGTTACCCTGGAAACAGGGCAGTCAGTTATCCTGGAAACAGGGCAGTCAGTTATCCTGGAAACAGGGCGGTCAGATACCCCGGAAATAGGGCGGTCTGTTATCCTGGAAACAGGGCGGTCAGTTACCCAGGAAACAGGGAGATCAGTTACCCCGGAAACAGCGCGGTCAGTTACCATGGAAACAGGGCAGTCAGTTATCCCGGAAACAGGGCAGTCATTTACCCCGGAAACAGGGCAGTCAGTTACCCCGGAAACAGGGCAGTCAGTTACCCTGGAAACAGGGCAGTCAGTAATCCCGGAAACAGGGCAGTCAGTTATCCAGGAAACAGGGTGATCAGTTACCCTGGAAACTGGGCAGTCAGTTACCCTGGAAACAGGGCAGTCAGTTACCCCGGAAACAGGGCAGTCAATTACCCTGGAAACTGGGCAGTCAGTTACCCTGGAAACAGGGCAGACAGTTATCCCGGAAACAGGGTGATCAGTTACCCTGGAAACAGGGCAGTCAGTTATCCCGGAAACAGGGCAGTCAGTTACCCCGGAAAAAGGGTGATCAGTTACCCTGGAAACTGGGCGGTCTCTTCCCCTGGAAACAGGGCACTCAGTTACCCCGGAAGCAGGTCTGTCAGTTACCCTGGAAACAGAACAGTCAGTTACCCCGGAAACTGGGCTGTCAGTTACCCTGGAAACAGAGCAGTCAGTTATCCCAGAAACAGGGCAGTCATTTACCCCGGAAACAGGGCAGACAGTTACCCCGGAAACAGGGAGATCAGTTACCCCGGAAACAGGGCAGTTAGTTACCCTGGAAACAGGGCAGTCAGTTATCCTGGAAACAGGGTGATCAGTGACCCTGGAAACAGGGTGGTCAGTTACCCCGGAAACAGGGTGATCAGTTATCCTGGAAACAGGGCGGTCAGTAAACCCAGAAACAGGGCAGTCATTTACCCCGGAAACAGGGTGATCAGTTATCCTGGAAACAGGGCAGTCAGTTAGCCTGGAAACAGGGCAGTCAGTTACCCCGGAAACAGGGCAGTCAGTTACCCTGGAAACAGGGCAGTCAGTTATCCCGGAAACAGGGCAGTCAGTTATCCAGGAAACAGGGTGATCAGTTACCCTGGAAACTGGGCAGTCAGTTACCCTGGAAACAGGGCAGTCAGTTACCCCGGAAACAGGACAGTCAATTACCCTGGAAACTGGGCAGTCAGTTACCCTGGAAACAGGGCAGACAGTTATCCCGGAAACAGGGTGATCAGTTACCCTGGAAACAGGGCAGTCAGTTATCCCGGAAACAGGGCAGTCAGTTACCCCGGAAAAAGTGTGATCAGTTACTCTGGAAACTGGGCGGTCTCTTCCCCTGGAAACAGGGCACTCAGTTACCCCGGAAGCAGGTCTGTCAGTTACCCTGGAAACAGAACAGACAGTTACCCCGGAAACTGGGCTGTCAGTTACCCTGGAAACAGGGCAGTCAGTTATCACGGAAACAGGGCAGTCATTTACCCCGGAAACAGGGCAGTCAGTTACCCCGGAAACAGGGAGATCAGTTACCCCGGAAACAGGGCAGTTAGTTAACCTGGAAACAGGGCAGTCAGTTATCCTGGAAACAGGGTGATCAGTGACCCTGGAAACAGGGTGGTCAGTTACCCCGGAAACAGGGTGATCAGTTATCCTGGAAACAGGGCGGTCAGTAAACCCAGAAACAGGGCCGTCATTTACCCCGGAAACAGGGTGATCAGTTATCCTGGAAACAGGGCAGTCAGTTAGCCTGGAAACAGGGCAGTCAGTTACCCCGGAAACAGGGCAGTCAGTTACCCTGGAAACAGGGCAGTCAGTTATCCCGGAAACAGGGCAGTCAGTTATCCAGGAAACAGGGTGATCAGTTACCCTGGAAACTGGGCAGTCAGTTACCCTGGAAACAGGGCAGTCAGTTACCCCGGAATCAGGGCAGTCAATTACCCTGGAAACTGGGCAGTCAGTTACCCTGGAAACAGGGCAGACAGTTATCCCGGAAACAGGGTGATCAGTTACCCTGGAAACAGGGCGGTCAGTTCCCCTGGAAACAGGGCACTCAGTTACCCCGGAAGCAGGTCTGTCAGTTACCCTGGAAACAGAACAGTCAGTTACCCCGGAAACTGGGCTGTCAGTTACCCTGGAAACAGGGCAGTCAGTCGCCCTGGAAACAGGTTAGTCAGTTACCCCGGAAACAGGGTGATCAGTTACCCCGGAAACAGGGCAGTCAGTTCCCCTGGAAACAGGGCAGTCAGTTACCCTGGAAACAGGGCAGTCAGTTATCCCGGAAACGGGGCAGTCAGTTATCCCGGAAACAGGGTGATCAGTTACCCTGGAAACTGGGCAGTCAGTTACCCTGGAAACAGGGCGGTCAGTTACCATGGAAACAGCGCTGTCAGTTATCCTGGAAACAGGGGGATCAGTTACCCTGGAAAGTGGGCAGTCAGTTACCCTGGAAACAGGGCAGTCAGTTATCCTGGAAACAGGGCGGTCAGTTACCCTGGAAATAGGTTAATCAGTTACCCCGGAAACAGGGTGATCAGTTACCGCGGAAACAGGGCAGTCAGTTACTCTGGAAACAGGGCATTCAGTTATACCGGAAAAAGGGTGATCAGTTACCCTGAAAACTGGGCAGTCACTTAGCCTGGAGACAGGGCAGTCAGCTTCCCCGGTAACAGGGCAGTCAGTTACCCTGGAAACAGGGCATTCATTTACCCCGGAAACTGGGCAGTCAGTTACCCTGGAAACAGGGCAGTCAGTCACCCTGGAAACAGGTTATTCAGTTACACCGGAAACAGGGCAGTCAGTTCCCCTGGAAACAGGGCAGTCAGTTACCCTGGAAACAGGGCAGTGAGCTATCCTGGAAGCAGGGCAGTCAGTAATCCTGGAAACAGGTTTAACAGTTCCCCTGGAAACTGGGCAGTCAGTTACCCTGGAAAAAGGGCGATCAGTTACCCTGGAAACAGGGCAGTCAGTTATCCTGGGAACAGGGCAGTCAGATACCCCGGAAATATGGCGGTCAGTTATCCTGGAAACAGGGCGGTCAGTTACCCCAGAAACAGGGAGATCAGTTACCCCGGAAACAGGGCGGTCAGTTACCCTGGAAACAGGGCAGTCAGTTACCCTGGAAACCGGGCAGTCAGTTACCCTGGAAACAGGGCAGTCAGTTACCCCGGAAACAGGGCAGTCAATTACCCTGGAAACTGGGCAGTCAGTTACCCTGGAAACAGGGCAGACAGTTATCCCGGAAACAGGGTGATCAGTTATTCTGGAAACAGGGCAGTCAGATATCCCGGAAACAGGGCAGTCAGTTACCCCAGAAAAAAGGTGATCAGTTCCCCTGGATACTGGGCGGTCTCTTCCCCTGGAAACAGGGCACTCAGTTACCCCAGAAGCAGGTCTGTCAGTTACCCTGGAAACAGAACAGTCAGTTACCTTGGAAACACGGCGGTCAGTTACCCTGGAAACAGGGCAGTCAGTTATCCTGGAAACAGGGCAGTCAGTTATCCTGGAAACAGGGCGGTCAGATACCCCGGAAATAGGGCGGTCTGTTATCCTGGAAACAGGGCGGTCAGTTACCCTGGAAACAGGGAGATCAGTTACCCCGGAAACAGGGCGGTCAGTTACCATGGAAACAGGGCAGTCAGTTATCCCGGAAACAGGGCAGACATTTACCCCGGAAACAGGGCAGCCAGTTACCCCGGAAACAGGGCAGTCAGTTACCCTGGAAACAGGGCAGTCAGTTATCCCGGAAACAGGGCAGTCAGTTATCCAGGAAACAGGGTGATCAGTTACCCTGGAAACTGGGCAGTCAGTTACCCTGGAAACAGGGCAGTCAGTTACCCCGGAAACAGGGCAGTCAATTACCCTGGAAACTGGGCAGTCAGTTACCCTGGAAACAGGGCAGTCAGTTATCCCGGAAACAGGGCAGTCAGTTACCCCGGAAAAAGGGTGATCAGTTACCCTGGAAACTGGGCGGTCTCTTCCCCTGGAAACAGGGCACTCAGTTACCCCGGAAGCAGGTCTGTCAGTTACCCTGGAAACAGAACAGTCAGTTACCCCGGAAACTGGGCTGTCAGTTACCCCGGAAACAGGGAGATCAGTTACCCCGGAAACAGGGCAGTTAGTTACCCTGGAAACAGGGCAGTCAGTTATCCTGGAAACAGGGTGATCAGTGACCCTGGAAACAGGGTGGTCAGTTACCCCGGAAACAGGGTGATCAGTTATCCTGGAAACAGGGCGGTCAGTAAACCCAGAAACAGGGCAGTCATTTACCCCGGAAACAGGGTGATCAGTTATCCTGGAAACAGGGCAGTCAGTTAGCCTGGAAACAGGGCAGTCAGTTACCCCAGAAACAGGGCAGTCAGTTACCCTGGAAACAGGGCAGTCAGTTATCCCGGAAACAGGGCAGTCAGTTATCCAGGAAACAGGGTGATCAGTTACCCTGGAAACTGGGCAGTCAGTTACCCTGGAAACAGGGCAGTCAGTTACCCTGGAAACTGGGCAGTCAGTTACCCTGGAAACAGGGCAGACAGTTATCCCGGAAACAGGGTGATCAGTTACCCTGGAAACAGGGCAGTCAGTTATCCCGGAAACAGGGCAGTCAGTTACCCCGGAAAAAGGGTGATCAGTTACCCTGGAAACTGGGCGGTCTCTTCCCCTGGAAACAGGGCACTCAGTTACCCCGGAGGCAGGTCTGTCAGTTACCCTGGAAACAGAACAGTCAGTTACCTTGGAAACACGGCGGTCAGTTACCCTGGAAACAGGGCAGTCAGTTATCCTGGAAACAGGGCAGTCAGTTATCCTGGAAACAGGGCGGTCAGATACCCCGGAAATAGGGCGGTCTGTTATCCTGGAAACAGGGCGGTCAGTTACCCAGGAAACAGGAAGATCAGTTACCCCGGAAACAGGGCGGTCAGTTACCATGGAAACAGGGCAGTCAGTTATCCCGGAAACAGGGCAGTCATTTACCCCGGAAACAGGGCAGTCAGTTACCCCGGAAACAGGGCAGTCAGTTACCCTGGAAACAGGGCAGTCAGTTATCCCGGAAACAGGGCAGTCAGTTATCCAGGAAACAGGGTGATCAGTTACCCTGGAAACTGGGCAGTCAGTTACCCTGGAAACAGGGCAGTCAGTTACCCCGGAAACAGGGCAGTCAATTACCCTGGAAACTGGGCAGTCAGTTACCCTGGAAACAGGGCAGACAGTTATCCCGGAAACAGGGTGATCAGTTACCCTGGAAACAGGGCAGTCAGTTACCCCGGAAACAGGGCAGTCAGTTACCCCGGAAAAAGGGTGATCAGTTACCCTGGAAACTGGGCGGTCTCTTCCCCTGGAAACAGGGCACTCAGTTACCCCGGAAGCAGGTCTGTCAGTTACCCTGGAAACAGAACAGTCAGTTACCCCGGAAACTGGGCTGTCAGTTACCCTGGAAACAGGGCAGTCAGTTATCCCGGAAACAGGGCAGTCATTTACCCCAGAAACAGGGCAGTCAGTTACCCCGGAATCAGGGAGATCAGTTACCCCGGAAACAGGGCAGTTAGTTACCCTGGAAACAGGGCAGTCAGTTATCCTGGAAACAGGGTGATCAGTGACCCTGGAAACAGGGTGGTCAGTTACCCCGGAAACAGGGTGATCAGTTATCCTGGAAACAGGGCGGTCAGTAAACCCAGAAACAGGGCAGTCATTTACCCCGGAAACAGGGTGATCAGTTATCCTGGAAACAGGGCAGTCAGTTAGCCTGGAAACAGGGCAGTCAGTTACCCCGGAAACAGGGCAGTCAGTTACCCTGGAAACAGGGCAGTCAGTTATCCCGGAAACAGGGCAGTCAGTTATCCAGGAAACAGGGTGATCAGTTACCCTGGAAACTGGGCAGTCAGTTACCCTGGAAACAGGGCAGTCAGTTACCCCGGAAACTGGGCAGTCAATTACCCTGGAAACTGGGCAGTCAGTTACCCTGGAAACAGGGCAGACAGTTATCCCGGAAACAGGGTGATCAGTTACCCTGGAAACAGGGCAGTCAGTTATCCCGGAAACAGGGCAGCCAGTTACCCCGGAAAAAGGGTGATCAGTTACCCTGGAAACTGGGCGGTCTCTTCCCCTGGAAACAGGGCACTCAGTTACCCCGGAAGCAGGTCTGTCAGTTACCCTGGAAACAGAACAGTCAGTTACCCCGGAAACTGGGCTTTCAGTTACCCTGGAAACAGGGCAGTCAGTTACCCCGGAAACAGGGAGATCAGTTACCCCGGAAACAGGGCAGTTAGTTACCCTGGAAACAGGGCAGTCAGTTATCCTGGAAACAGGGTGGTCAGTGACCCTGGAAACAGGGTGGTCAGTTACCCCGGAAACAGGGTGATCAGTTATCCTGGAAACAGGGCGGTCAGTAAACCCAGAAACAGGGCAGTCATTTACCCCGGAAACAGGGTGATCAGTTATCCTGGAAACAGGGCAGTCAGTTAGCCTGGAAACAGGGCAGTCAGTTACCCCGGAAACAGGGCAGTCAGTTACCCTGGAAACAGGGCAGTCAGTTATCCAGGAAACAGGGTGATCAGTTACCCTGGAAACTGGGCAGTCAGTTACCCTGGAAACAGGGCAGTCAGTTACCCCGGAAACAGGGCAGTCAATTACCCTGGAAACTGGGCAGTCAGTTACCCTGGAAACAGGGCAGACAGTTATCCCGGAAACAGGGTGATCAGTTACCCAGGAAACAGAGCAGTCAGTTATCCCGGAAACAGGGCAGTCAGTTACCCCGGAAAAAGGGTGATCAGTTACCCTGGAAACAGGGCGGTCAGTTCCCCTGGAAACAGGGCACTCAGTTACCCCGGAAGCAGGTCTGTCAGTTACCCTGGAAACAGAACAGTCAGTTACCCCGGAAACTGGGCTGTCAGTTACCCTGGAAACAGGGCAGTCAGTCACCCTGGAAACAGGTTAGTCAGTTACCCCGGAAACAGGGTGATCAGTTACCCCGGAAACAGGGCAGTCAGTTCCCCTGGAAACAGGGCAGTCAGTTACCCTGGAAACAGGGCAGTCAGTTATCCCGGAAACAGGGCAGTCAGTTATCCCGGAAACAGGGTGATCAGTTACCCTGGAAACTGGGCAGTCAGTTACCCTGGAAACAGGGCGGTCAGTTACCATGGAAACAGCGCAGTCAGTTATCCTGGAAACAGGGGGATCAGTTACCCTGGAAAGTGGGCAGTCAGTTACCCTGGAAACAGGGCAGTCAGTTATCCTGGAAACAGGGCGGTCAGTTCCCCTGGAAATAGGTTAATCAGTTACCCCGGAAACAGGGTGATCAGTTACCCCGGAAACAGGGCAGTCAGTTACTCTGGAAACAGGGCATTCAGTTATACCGGAAAAAGGGTGATCAGTTACCCTGAAAACTGGGCAGTCACTTAGCCTGGAAACAGGGCAGTCAGTTTCCCCGGTAACAGGACAGTCAGTTACCCTAGAAACAGGGCATTCATTTACCCCGGAAACTGGGCAGTCAGTTACCCTGGAAACAGGGCAGTCAGTCACCCTGGAAACAGGTTATTCAGTTACACCGGAAACAGGGCAGTCAGTTCCCCTGGAAACAGGGCAGTCAGTTACCCTGGAAACAGGGCAGTGAGCTATCCCGGAAGCAGGGCAGTCAGTAATCCTGGAAACAGGTTTAACAGTTACCCTGGAAACTGGGCAGTCAGTTACCCTGGAAAAAGGGCGATCAGTTACCCTGGAAACAGGGCAGTCAGTTATCCTGGGAACAGGGCAGTCATATACCCCGGAAATAGGGCGGTCAGTTATCCTGGAAACAGGGCGGTCAGTTACCCCAGAAACAGGGAGATCAGTTACCCCGGAAACAGGGCGGTCAGTTACCCTGGAAACAGGGCAGTCAGTTACCCTGGAAACAGGGCAGTCAGTTAACCTGGAAACAGGGCAGTCAGTTATCCCGGAAACAGGGCAGTCAGTTATCCCGGAAACAGGGTGATCAGTTACCCTGGAAACTGGGCAGACAGTTACCCTGGAAACAGGGCTGTCAGTTACCCCAGAAACAGGGCAGTCAGTTACCCTGTAAACAGGGCAGTCAGTTATCCCGGAAACAGGGTGATCAGTCACCCTGGAAACAGGGCAGTCAGTTATCCCGGAAACAGGCAGTCAGTTACCCTGGAAACAGGACAGTCAGTTACCCCGGAAACTGGGCAGTCAGTTACTCTGGAAACATAGCAGTCAGTCACCCTGGAAACAGGTTAGTCAGTTACCCCGGAAACAGGGTGATCAGTTACCCCAGAAACAGGGCAGTCAGTGCCCCTGGAAACAGGGCGGTCAGTTACCCTGGAAACAGGGCAGTCAGTTATCCCGGAAACAGGGCAGTCAGTTATCCCGGAAACAGGGCGATCAGTTAACCTGGAAACTGGGCAGTCTGTTACCCTGGAAACAGGGCGGTCAGTTACCCTGGAAACTGGGCAGTCAGTTACCCCGGAAACAGGGCCGTCAGTTACCCTGTAAACTGGGCAGTCAGTTACCCTGGAAAAAGTGCGATCAGTTACCCTGGAAACAGGGCAGTCAGTTATCCTGGGAACAGGGCAGTCAGATACCCCGGAAATAGGGCGGTCAGTTATCCTGGAAACAGGGCGGTCAGTTACCCCAGAAACAGGGAGATCAGTTACCCCGGAAACAGGGCGGTCAGTTACCCTGGAAACAGAGCAGTCATTTACCCTGGAAACAGGGCAGTCAGTTAACCTGGAAACAGGGCAGTCAGTTATCCCGGAAACAGGGCAGTCAGTTATCCCGGAAACAGGGTAATCAGTTACCCTGGAAACTGGGCAGACAGTTACCCTGGAAACAGGGCTGTCAGTTACCCCAGAAACAGGGCAGTCAGTTACCCTGGAAACAGGGCAGTCAGTTATCCCGGAAACAGGGTGATCAGTCACCCTGGAAACAGGGCAGTCAGTTATCCCGGAAACAGGCAGTCAGTTACCCTGGAAACAGGACAGTCAGTTACCCCGGAAACTGGGCAGTCAGTTACTCTGGAAACATAGCAGTCAGTCACCCTGGAAACAGGTTAGTCAGTTACCCCGGAAACAGGGTGATCAGTTACCCCAGAAACAGGGCAGTCAGTGCCCCTGGAAACAGGGCGGTCAGTTACCCTGGAAACAGGGCAGTCAGTTATCCCGGAAACAGGGCAGTCAGTTATCCCGGAAACAGGGCGATCAGTTAACCTGGAAACTGGGCAGTCTGTTACCCTGGAAACAGGGCGGTCAGTTACCCTGGAAACTGGGCAGTCAGTTACCCCGGAAACAGGGCCGTCAGTTACCCTGTAAACTGGGCAGTCAGTTACCCTGGAAAAAGGGCGATCAGTTACCCTGGAAACAGGGCAGTCAGTTATCCTGGGAACAGGGCAGTCAGATACCCCGGAAATAGGGCGGTCAGTTATCCTGGAAACAGGGCGGTCAGTTACCCCAGAAACAGGGAGATCAGTTACCCCGGAAACAGGGCGGTCAGTTACCCTGGAAACAGAGCAGTCATTTACCCTGGAAACAGGGCAGTCAGTTAACCTGGAAACAGGGCAGTCAGTTATCCCGGAAACAGGGCAGTCAGTTATCCCGGAAACAGGGTGATCAGTTACCCTGGAAACTGGGCAGACAGTTACCCTGGAAACAGGGCAGTCAGTTACCCCAGAAACAGGGCAGTCAGTTACCCTGGAAACAGGGCAGTCAGTTATCCCGGAAACAGGGTGATCAGTCACCCTGGAAACAGGGCAGTCAGTTATCCCGGAAACAGGCAGTCAGTTACCCTGGAAACAGGACAGTCAGTTACCCCGGAAACTGGGCAGTCAGTTACTCTGGAAACATAGCAGTCAGTCACCCTGGAAACAGGTTAGTCAGTTACCCCGGAAACAGGGTGATCAGTTACCCCAGAAACAGGGCAGTCAGTGCCCCTGGAAACAGGGCGGTCAGTTACCCTGGAAACAGGGCAGTCAGTTATCCCGGAAACAGGGCAGTCAGTTATCCCGGAAACAGGGCGATCAGTTAACCTGGAAACTGGGCAGTCTGTTACCCTGGAAACAGGGCGGTCAGTTACCCTGGAAACTGGGCAGTGAGTTACCCCGGAAACAGGGCCGTCAGTTACCCTGTAAACAGGGCAGTCAGTTACCCTGGAAACAAGGCGATCAGTTAACGTGGAAACATGGCAGTCTGTTACCCTGTAAACAGGGCAGTCAGTTACCCCAGAAACAGGGCAGTCAGTTACCCTGGAAACAGGGCAGTCAGTTATCCCGGAAACAGGGTGATCAGTCACCCTGGAAACAGGGCAGTCAGTTATCCCGGAAACAGGCAGTCAGTTACCCTGGAAACAGGACAGTCAGTTACCCCGGAAACTGGGCAGTCAGTTACTCTGGAAACATAGCAGTCAGTCACCCTGGAAACAGGTTAGTCAGTTACCCCGGAAACAGGGTGATCAGTTACCCCAGAAACAGGGCAGTCAGTGCCCCTGGAAACAGGGCGGTCAGTTACCCTGGAAACAGGGCAGTCAGTTATCCCGGAAACAGGGCAGTCAGTTATCCCGGAAACAGGGCGATCAGTTAACCTGGAAACTGGGCAGTCTGTTACCCTGGAAACAGGGCGGTCAGTTACCCTGGAAACTGGGCAGTCAGTTACCCCGGAAACAGGGCCGTCAGTTACCCTGTAAACTGGGCAGTCAGTTACCCTGGAAAAAGGGCGATCAGTTACCCTGGAAACAGGGCAGTCAGTTATCCTGGGAACAGGGCAGTCAGATACCCCGGAAATAGGGCGGTCAGTTATCCTGGAAACAGGGCGGTCAGTTACCCCAGAAACAGGGAGATCAGTTACCCCGGAAACAGGGCGGTCAGTTACCCTGGAAACAGAGCAGTCATTTACCCTGGAAACAGGGCAGTCAGTTAACCTGGAAACAGGGCAGTCAGTTATCCCGGAAACAGGGCAGTCAGTTATCCCGGAAACAGGGTGATCAGTTACCCTGGAAACTGGGCAGACAGTTACCCTGGAAACAGGGCTGTCAGTTACCCCAGAAACAGGGCAGTCAGTTACCCTGGAAACAGGGCAGTCAGTTATCCCGGAAACAGGGTGATCAGTCACCCTGGAAACAGGGCAGTCAGTTATCCCGGAAACAGGCAGTCAGTTACCCTGGAAACAGGACAGTCAGTTACCCCGGAAACTGGGCAGTCAGTTACTCTGGAAACATAGCAGTCAGTCACCCTGGAAACAGGTTAGTCAGTTACCCCGGAAACAGGGTGATCAGTTACCCCAGAAACAGGGCAGTCAGTGCCCCTGGAAACAGGGCGGTCAGTTACCCTGGAAACAGGGCAGTCAGTTATCCCGGAAACAGGGCAGTCAGTTATCCCGGAAACAGGGCGATCAGTTAACCTGGAAACTGGGCAGTCTGTTACCCTGGAAACAGGGCGGTCAGTTACCCTGGAAACTGGGCAGTCAGTTACCCCGGAAACAGGGCCGTCAGTTACCCTGTAAACTGGGCAGTCAGTTACCCTGGAAAAAGGGCGATCAGTTACCCTGGAAACAGGGCAGTCAGTTATCCTGGGAACAGGGCAGTCAGATACCCCGGAAATAGGGCGGTCAGTTATCCTGGAAACAGGGCGGTCAGTTACCCCAGAAACAGGGAGATCAGTTACCCCGGAAACAGGGCGGTCAGTTACCCTGGAAACAGAGCAGTCATTTACCCTGGAAACAGGGCAGTCAGTTAACCTGGAAACAGGGCAGTCAGTTATCCCGGAAACAGGGCAGTCAGTTATCCCGGAAACAGGGTGATCAGTTACCCTGGAAACTGGGCAGACAGTTACCCTGGAAACAGGGCAGTCAGTTACCCCAGAAACAGGGCAGTCAGTTACCCTGGAAACAGGGCAGTCAGTTATCCCGGAAACAGGGTGATCAGTCACCCTGGAAACAGGGCAGTCAGTTATCCCGGAAACAGGCAGTCAGTTACCCTGGAAACAGGACAGTCAGTTACCCCGGAAACTGGGCAGTCAGTTACTCTGGAAACATAGCAGTCAGTCACCCTGGAAACAGGTTAGTCAGTTACCCCGGAAACAGGGTGATCAGTTACCCCAGAAACAGGGCAGTCAGTGCCCCTGGAAACAGGGCGGTCAGTTACCCTGGAAACAGGGCAGTCAGTTATCCCGGAAACAGGGCAGTCAGTTATCCCGGAAACAGGGCGATCAGTTAACCTGGAAACTGGGCAGTCTGTTACCCTGGAAACAGGGCGGTCAGTTACCCTGGAAACTGGGCAGTGAGTTACCCCGGAAACAGGGCCGTCAGTTACCCTGTAAACAGGGCAGTCAGTTACCCTGGAAACAAGGCGATCAGTTAACGTGGAAACATGGCAGTCTGTTACCCTGTAAACAGGGCAGTCAGTTACCCCAGAAACAGGGCAGTCAGTTACCCTGGAAACAGGGCAGTCAGTTATCCCGGAAACAGGGTGATCAGTCACCCTGGAAACAGGGCAGTCAGTTATCCCGGAAACAGGCAGTCAGTTACCCTGGAAACAGGACAGTCAGTTACCCCGGAAACTGGGCAGTCAGTTACTCTGGAAACATAGCAGTCAGTCACCCTGGAAACAGGTTAGTCAGTTACCCCGGAAACAGGGTGATCAGTTACCCCAGAAACAGGGCAGTCAGTGCCCCTGGAAACAGGGCGGTCAGTTACCCTGGAAACAGGGCAGTCAGTTATCCCGGAAACAGGGCAGTCAGTTATCCCGGAAACAGGGCGATCAGTTAACCTGGAAACTGGGCAGTCTGTTACCCTGGAAACAGGGCGGTCAGTTACCCTGGAAACTGGGCAGTCAGTTACCCCGGAAACAGGGCCGTCAGTTACCCTGTAAACTGGGCAGTCAGTTACCCTGGAAAAAGGGCGATCAGTTACCCTGGAAACAGGGCAGTCAGTTATCCTGGGAACAGGGCAGTCAGATACCCCGGAAATAGGGCGGTCAGTTATCCTGGAAACAGGGCGGTCAGTTACCCCAGAAACAGGGAGATCAGTTACCCCGGAAACAGGGCGGTCAGTTACCCTGGAAACAGAGCAGTCATTTACCCTGGAAACAGGGCAGTCAGTTAACCTGGAAACAGGGCAGTCAGTTATCCCGGAAACAGGGCAGTCAGTTATCCCGGAAACAGGGTGATCAGTTACCCTGGAAACTGGGCAGACAGTTACCCTGGAAACAGGGCTGTCAGTTACCCCAGAAACAGGGCAGTCAGTTACCCTGGAAACAGGGCAGTCAGTTATCCCGGAAACAGGGTGATCAGTCACCCTGGAAACAGGGCAGTCAGTTATCCCGGAAACAGGCAGTCAGTTACCCTGGAAACAGGACAGTCAGTTACCCCGGAAACTGGGCAGTCAGTTACTCTGGAAACATAGCAGTCAGTCACCCTGGAAACAGGTTAGTCAGTTACCCCGGAAACAGGGTGATCAGTTACCCCAGAAACAGGGCAGTCAGTGCCCCTGGAAACAGGGCGGTCAGTTACCCTGGAAACAGGGCAGTCAGTTATCCCGGAAACAGGGCAGTCAGTTATCCCGGAAACAGGGCGATCAGTTAACCTGGAAACTGGGCAGTCTGTTACCCTGGAAACAGGGCGGTCAGTTACCCTGGAAACTGGGCAGTCAGTTACCCCGGAAACAGGGCCGTCAGTTACCCTGTAAACTGGGCAGTCAGTTACCCTGGAAAAAGGGCGATCAGTTACCCTGGAAACAGGGCAGTCAGTTATCCTGGGAACAGGGCAGTCAGATACCCCGGAAATAGGGCGGTCAGTTATCCTGGAAACAGGGCGGTCAGTTACCCCAGAAACAGGGAGATCAGTTACCCCGGAAACAGGGCGGTCAGTTACCCTGGAAACAGAGCAGTCATTTACCCTGGAAACAGGGCAGTCAGTTAACCTGGAAACAGGGCAGTCAGTTATCCCGGAAACAGGGCAGTCAGTTATCCCGGAAACAGGGTGATCAGTTACCCTGGAAACTGGGCAGACAGTTACCCTGGAAACAGGGCAGTCAGTTACCCCAGAAACAGGGCAGTCAGTTACCCTGGAAACAGGGCAGTCAGTTATCCCGGAAACAGGGTGATCAGTCACCCTGGAAACAGGGCAGTCAGTTATCCCGGAAACAGGCAGTCAGTTACCCTGGAAACAGGACAGTCAGTTACCCCGGAAACTGGGCAGTCAGTTACTCTGGAAACATAGCAGTCAGTCACCCTGGAAACAGGTTAGTCAGTTACCCCGGAAACAGGGTGATCAGTTACCCCAGAAACAGGGAAGTCAGTGCCCCTGGAAACAGGGCGGTCAGTTACCCTGGAAACAGGGCAGTCAGTTATCCCGGAAACAGGGCAGTCAGTTATCCCGGAAACAGGGCGATCAGTTAACCTGGAAACTGGGCAGTCTGTTACCCTGGAAACAGGGCGGTCAGTTACCCTGGAAACTGGGCAGTGAGTTACCCCGGAAACAGGGCCGTCAGTTACCCTGTAAACAGGGCAGTCAGTTACCCTGGAAACAAGGCGATCAGTTAACGTGGAAACATGGCAGTCTGTTACCCTGTAAACAGGGCAGTCAGTTACCCCAGAAACAGGGCAGTCAGTTACCCTGGAAACAGGGCAGTCAGTTATCCCGGAAACAGGGTGATCAGTCACCCTGGAAACAGGGCAGTCAGTTATCCCGGAAACAGGCAGTCAGTTACCCTGGAAACAGGACAGTCAGTTACCCCGGAAACTGGGCAGTCAGTTACTCTGGAAACATAGCAGTCAGTCAGCCTGGAAACAGGTTAGTCAGTTACCCCGGAAACAGGGTGATCAGTTACCCCAGAAACAGGGCAGTCAGTGCCCCTGGAAACAGGGCGGTCAGTTACCCTGGAAAGTGGGCAGTCAGTTACCCTGGAAACAGGGCTTTCAGTTATCATGGAAACAGGGCGCTCAGTTCCCCGGAAATAGGGCGGTCAGTTACCCCTTAAACAGGGCAGTCAGTTACCCTGGAAACAGGGCAGTCAGTTACCCTGGAAGCAGGGCAGTCAGTTATCCAGGAAACAGGGTGGTCAGTTACCCTGGAAACAGGGTGGTCAGTTACCCCGGAAACAGGGTGATCAGTTATCCTGGAAACAGGGCGGTCAGTTAACCCGGAAACAGGGCAGTCAGTCACCCCGGAAACAGGGCGCTCAGTAACTCTGGAAACAAATTAGTCCGTTACCCTGGAAACAGGGCAGTCAGTTATCCCGGAAACAGGGCAGTCAGTTATCCCGGAAACAGGGTGATCAGTTACCCTGGAAACAGGGCAGTCAGTTATCCTGGAAACAGGGCATTCAGTTATCATGGAAACAGGTCGCTCAGTTACCCCGGAAATGGGGCGGTCAGTTGCCCCGGAAACAGGGAGATCAGTTACCCCTGAAACAGGGCAGTCAGTTACCCTGGAAACAGGGCAGTCAGTTATCCAGGAAACAGGGTTGTCAGTTACCCTGGAAACTGGGTGGTCAGTTACCTCGGAAACAGGGTGATCAGTTACCCTGGAAACAGGGCGGTCAGTTAATCCGAAACAGGGCAGTCAGTTACCCCGGAAACAGGGCGGTCAGTAACCCTGGAAACAAATTAGTCAGTTACCCTGGAAACAGGGCAGTCAGTTATCCCGGAAACAGGGCAGTCAGTTATCCCGGAAACAGGGTGATCAGTTACCTTGGAAACAAGGCAGTCAGTTACCCGGGAAACAGGACGTTCAGTTACCCCGGAAACAGGGCGGTTAATTACCCCAGAAACAGGGCGATCAGTTACCCTGGAAACAGGGTGATCAGTTACCCTGGAAACTGGGCAGTCAGTTACCCTGGAAACAGGGCAGTCAGTTACTCCGGAAACAGGGTGATCAGTTACCCTGGAAACTGGGCAGTCAGTTACCCTAGAAACAGCCAGTCAGTTACCCTGGAAAGAGGGACGTCAGTTATCCCGGAAACAGGGTGATCAGCTACCCTGGAAACTGGGCAGTCAGTTACCACGGAAACAGGTTGGTCAGTTACCCTGGAAACAGGGCAGTCAGTTACCCCGGAAACAGGGTGGTCAGTTACCCTGGAAACAGGGCAGTCAGTTACCTCGGAAACAGTGTAATCAGTTACCTTGGAAACTGGGCAGTCAGTTATCCCGGAAACAGGGCGGTCAGTTACCGTGGAAACAGGGCAGTCAGTTACCCTGGAAACAGGGCAGTCAGTTATCCTGGAAACAGGGCAGTCAGTTATCCGAGAAACAGGGCGGTCAGTTACCCCGGAAATTGGGCGGTCAGTTATCCTGGAAACAGGGCATTCAAGTTATCCTGGAAACAGCGCGGTCAGTTACCCTGGAAACATGGCGGTCAGTTACCCCGGAAACAGGGAGATCAGTTACACCGGAAACAGGGCGGTTAGTTACCCTGGAAACAGGGCAGTCAGTTACCCTGGACACAGAGCAGTCAGTTAACCTGGAAACAGGGCAGTCAGTTATCCTGGAAACAGGGCATTCAAGTTATCCTGGAAACAGGGCGGTCAGTTACCCTGGAAATAGGGCGGTCAATCACCCGGGAAACAGGGAGATCAGTTACCCCTGAAACAGGGCAGTCAGTTACCCTGGAAACAGGGCAGTCAGTTATCCTGGAAACAGGGTGGTCAGTTACCCTGGAAACAGGGTGGTCAGTTACCCCGGAAACAGGGTGATCAGTTATCCTGGAAACAGGGCGGTCAGTTACCCCAGAAACAGGGCAGTCAGTTACCCCGGAAACAGGGCGATCAGTAAGCCTGGAAACAGATTAGTCAGTTACCCCGGAAACAGGGTGATCAGTTATCCTGGAAACAGGGCAGTCCGTTACCCTGGAAACAGGGCAGTCAGTTATCCCGGAAACAGGGCAGTCAGTTATCCCGGAAACAGGGTGATCAGTTACCCTGGAAACAGGGCAGTCAGTTATCCTGGAAACAGGGCATTCAGTTATCATGGAAACAGGGCGCTCAGTTACCCCGGAAATAGGGCGGTCAGTTACCCCGGAAACAGGGAGATCAGTTACCCCTGAAACAGGGCAGTCAGTTACCCTGGAAACAGGGCAGTCAGTTATCCAGGAAACAGGATGGTCAGTTACCCTGGAAACTGGGTGGTCAGTTACCCCGGAAACAGGGTGATCAGTTATCCTGGAAACAGGGCGGTCAGTTAATCCGAAACAGGGCAGTCAGTTACCCCGGAAACAGGGCGGTCAGTAACCCTGGAAACAAATTAGTCAGTTACCCTGGAAACAGGGCAGTCAGTTATCCCGGAAACAGGGCAGTCAGTTATCCCGGAAACAGGGTGATCAGTTACCTTGGAAACAAGGCAGTCAGTTACCCCGGAAACTGGACGTTCAGTTACCCCGGAAACAGGGCGGTTAATTACCCCAGAAACAGGGCGATCAGTTACCCTGGAAACAGGGTGATCAGTTACACTGCAAACTGGGCAGTCAGTTACCCTGGAAACAGGGCAGTCAGTTACTCCGGAAACAGGGTGATCAGTTACCCTGGAAACTGGGCAGTCAGTTACCCTGGAAACAGCCAGTCAGTTACCCTGGAAAGAGGGACGTCAGTTATCCCGGAAACAGGGTGATCAGCTACCCTGGAAACTGGGCAGTCAGTTACCACGGAAACAGGTTGGTCAGTTACCCTGGAAACAGGGCAGTCAGTTACCCCGGAAACAGGGTTGTCAGTTACCCTGGAAACAGGGCAGTCAGTTACCTTGGAAACAGTGTAATCAGTTACCTTGGAAACTGGGCAGTCAGTTATCCCGGAAACAGGGCGGTCAGTTACCGTGGAAACAGGGCAGTCAGTTACCCTGGAAACAGGGCAGTCAGTTATCCTGGAAACAGGGCAGTCAGTTATCCGAGAAACAGGGCGGTCAGTTACCTCGGAAATTGGGCGGTCAGTTATCCTGGAAACAGGGCATTCAAGTTATCCTGGAAACAGCGCGGTCAGTTACCCTGGAAACAGGGCGGTCAGTTACCCCGGAAACAGGGAGATCAGTTACACCGGAAACAGGGCGGTTAGTTACCCTGGAAACAGGGCAGTCAGTTACCCTGGACACAGAGCAGTCAGTTAACCTGGAAACAGGGCAGTCAGTTATCCTGGAAACTGGGCATTCAAGTTATCCTGGAAACAGGGCGGTCAGTTACCCTGGAAATAGGGCGGTCAGTCACCCGGGAAACAGGGAGATCAGTTAACCCTGAAACAGGGCAGTCAGTTACCCTGGAAACAGGGCAGTCAGTTATCCTGGAAACAGGGTGGTCAGTTACCCCGGAAACAGGGTGATCAGTTATCCTGGAAACAGGGCGGTCAGTTACCCCAGAAACAGGGCAGTCAGTTACCCCAGAAACAGGGCGATCAGTAAGCCTGGAAACAGATTAGTCAGTTACCCCGGAAACAGGGTGATCAGTTATCCTGGAAACAGGGCAGTCAGTTAGCCTGGAAACAGGGCAGTCAGTTATCCCGGAAACAGGGCAGTCAGTTATCCCGGAAACAGGGTGATCAGTTACTCTGGAAACAGGGCAGTCAGTTACCCCGGAAACAGGGCAGTCAGTTATCCCGGAAACAGGGCAGTCAGTTATCCCGGAAACAGGGTGATCAGTTACCCTGGAAACTGGGCAGTCAGTTACCCTGGAAACAGGGCAGTCAGTTACCCTGGAAAATGGGCAGTCAGTGAATCTGGAAACAGGGCAGTCAGTTATCCCAGAAACAGGGTGATCAGTTACCCTGGAAACAGGGCAGTCAGTTACCCCGGAAACAGGGTGGTCAGTTAACCTGGAAACAGGGCAGTCAGTTACCTCGGAAACAGTGTGATCAGTTACCTTGGAAACTGGGCAGTCAGTTATCCCGGAAACAGGGCGGTCAGTTACCGTGGAAACAGGACAGTCAGTTACCCTGGAAACAGGGCAGTCAGTTATCCTGGAAACAGAGCAGTCAGTTATCCGAGAAACAGGGCGGTCAGTTACCCCGGAAATAGGGCGGTCAGTTATCCTGGAAACAGGGCATTCAAGTTATCCTGGAAACAGCGCGGTCAGTTACCCTGGAAACAGGGCGGTCAGTTACCCCGGAAACAGGGAGATCAGTTACACCGGAAACAGGGCGGTTAGTTACCCTGGAAACAGGGCAGTCAGTTACCCTGGACACAGAGCAGTCAGTTAACCTGGAAACAGGGCAGTCAGTTATCCTGGAAACAGGGCATTCAAGTTATCCTGGAAACAGGGCGGTCAGTTACCCTGGAAATAGGGCGGTCAGTCACCCGGGAAACAGGGAGATCAGTTACCCCTGAAACAGGGCAGTCAGTTACCCTGGAAACAGGGCAGTCAGTTATCCTGGAAACAGGGTGGTCAGTTACCCTGGAAACAGGGTGGTCAGTTACCCCGGAAACAGGGTGATCAGTTATCCTGGAAACAGGGCGGTCAGTTACCCCAGAAACAGGGCAGTCAGTTACCCCGGAAACAGGGCGGTCAGTAAGCCTGGAAACAGATTAGTCAGTTACCCCGGAAACAGGGTGATCAGTTATCCTGGAAACAGGGCAGTCAGTGAGCCTGGAAACAGGGCAGTCAGTTATCTCGGAATCAGGGCAGTCAGTTATCCCGGAAACAGGGTGATCAGTTACTCTGGAAACTGCGCAGTCAGTTACCCCGGAAACAGGGCAGTCAGTTATCCCGGAAACAGGGTGGTCAGTTACCCTGGAAACAGGGTGGTCAGTTACCCCGGAAACAGGGTGATCAGTTATCCTGGAAACAGGGCGGTCAGTTACCCCAGAAACAGGGCAGTCAGTTACCCCGGAAACAGGGCGGTCAGTAAGCCTGGAAACAGATTAGTCAGTTACCCCGGAAACAGGGTGATCAGTTATCCTGGAAACAGGGCAGTCAGTGAGCCTGGAAACAGGGCAGTCAGTTATCCCGGAAACAGGGCAGTCAGTTACCCCGGAAACAGGGTGATCAGTTACTCTGGAAACAGGGCAGTCAGTTACCCCGGAAACAGGGCAGTCAGTTATCCCGGAAACAGGGCAGTCAGTTATCCCGGAAACAGGGTGATCAGTTACCCTGGAAACTGGGCAGTCAGTTACCCTGGAAGCAATGCAGTCAGTTATCCTGGAAACAGGGCAGTCAGTGAGCCTGGAAACAGGGCAGTCAGTTATCCCGGAAACAGGGCAGTCAGTTATCCCGGAAACAGGGTGATCAGTTACTCTGGAAACAGGGCAGTCAGTTACCCCGGAAACAGGGCAGTCAGTTATCCCGGAAACAGGGCAGTCAGTTATCCCGGAAACAGGGTGATCAGTTACCCTGGAAACTGGGCAGTCAGTTACCCTGGAAACAGGGCAGTCAGTTACCCTGGAAACTGGGCAGTCAGTGAATCTGGAAACAGGGCAGTCAGTTATCCCAGAAACAGGGTGATCAGTTACCCTGGAAACAGGGCAGTCAGTTATCCCGGAAACAGGGCAGTCAGTTATCCCAGAAAAAGGGTGATCAGTTACCCTGGAAACTGGGAAGTCAGTTACCCTGGAAACAGGGCAGTCAGTTACCCTGGAAACTGGGCAGCCAGTTACCCTGGAAGCAATGCAGTCAGTTATCCCGGAAACAGGGTGATCAGTTACCCTGGAAACAGGGCAGTCAGTTATCCCGGAAACAGGGCAGTCAGTTATCCCGGAAAAAGGGTGATCAGTTACCCTGGAAACTGGGCAGTCAGTTACCCTGGAAACAGGGCAGTCAGTTACCCCGGAAACAGGGCAGTCAGTTACCCTGGAAACAGGGCAGTCAGTTACCCATGAAACTGGGCAGTCAGATACCCTGGAAACAGGGCAGTCAGTCACCATGGAATCAGGTTAGTCAGTTACCCCGGTAACAGGGTGATCTGTTACCCCGGAAACAGGGCAGTCAGTTCCCCTGGAAACAGGGCAGTCAGTTACCCTGGAAGCAGGGCAGTCAGTTATCCCCGGAAACAGTGCAGTCAGTTATCCCGGAAACAGGGCGGTCAGTTACCCCGGAAAAAGGGCGGTCAGTTATCCTGGAAACAGGGCGGTCAGTTACCCCGGAAACAGGGTGATCAGTTATCCTGGAAACAGGGCAGTCAGTTACCCCGGAAAAAGGGCAGTCAGTTATCCTAGAAACAGGGCGGTCAGTTACCCTGGAAACAGGGCAGTCAGTTATCCCGGAAACAGGGCAGTCAGTTATCCCAGAAAAAGGGTGATCAGTTACCCTGGAAACTGGGAAGTCAGTTACCCTGGAAACAGGGCAGTCAGTTACCCTGGAAACTGGGCAGTCAGTGAATCTGGAAACAGGGCAGTCAGTTATCCCAGAAACAGGGTGATCAGTTACCCTGGAAACAGGGCAGTCAGTTATCCCGGAAACAGGGCAGTCAGTTATCCCAGAAAAAGGGTGATCAGTTACCCTGGAAACTGGGAAGTCAGTTACCCTGGAAACAGGGCAGTCAGTTACCCTGGAAACTGGGCAGCCAGTTACCCTGGAAGCAATGCAGTCAGTTATCCTGGAAACAGGGTGATCAGTTACCCTGGAAACAGGGCAGTCAGTTATCCCGGAAACAGGGCAGTCAGTTATCCCGGAAAAAGGGTGATCAGTTACCCTGTAAACAGGGCAGTCAGTTACCCTGGAAACAGGGCAGTCAGTTACCCATGAAACTGGGCAGTCAGATACCCTGGAAACAGGGCAGTCAGTCACCATGGAATCAGGTTAGTCAGTTACCCCGGTAACAGGGTGATCTGTTACCCCGGAAACAGGGCAGTCAGTTCCCCTGGAAACAGGGCAGTCAGTTACCCTGGAAGCAGGGCAGTCAGTTATCCCCGGAAACAGTGCAGTCAGTTATCCCGGAAACAGGGCGGTCAGTTACCCCGGAAAAAGGGCGGTCAGTTATCCTGGAAACAGGGCGGTCAGTTACCCCGGAAACAGGGTGATCAGTTATCCTGGAAACAGGGCAGTCAGTTACCCCGGAAAAAGGGCAGTCAGTTATCCTAGAAACAGGGCGGTCAGTTACCCTGGAAATAGGGCGGTCAGTTATCCTGGAAACAGGGCATTCAAGTTATCCTGGAAACAGCGCGGTCAGTTACCCTGGAAACAGGGCGGTCAGTTACCCCGGAAACAGGGAGATCAGTTACACTGGAAACAGGGCGGTTAGTTACCCTGGAAACAGAGCAGTCAGTTAACCTGGAAACAGGGCAGTCAGTTATCCTGGAAACAGGGCATTCAAGTTATCCTGGAAACAGGGCGGTCAGTTACCCTGGAAATAGGGCGGTCAGTTACCCGGGAAACAGGGTGATCAGTTACCCTGGAAACTTGGCGGTCAGTTCCCCTGGAAACAGGGCACTCAGTTACCCCGGAAGCAGGTCTGTCAGTTACCCTGGAAACAGAACAGTCAGTTACCCCGGAAACTGGGCTGTCAGTTACCCTGGAAACAGGGCAGTCAGTCACCCTGGAAACAGGTTAGTCAGTTACCCCGGAAACAGGGTGATCAGTTACCCCGGAAACAGGGCAGTCAGTTCCCCTGGAAACAGGGCAGTCAGTAACCCTGGAAACAGGGCAGTCAGTTATCCCGGAAACAGGGTAGTCAGTTATCCCGGAAACAGGGTGATCAGTTACCCTGGAAACTGGGCAGTCAGTTACCCTGGAAACAGGGCGGTCAGTTACCATGGAAACAGCGCAGTCAGTTATCCTGGAAACAGGGGTATCAGTTACCCTGGAAAGTGGGCAGTCAGTTACCCTGGAAACAGGGCAGTCAGTTATCCTGGAAACAGGGCGGTCAGTTATCCTGGATACAGGGCATTCAGTTATCCCGGAAACAGGGCAGTCAGTTATCCCGGAAAAAGTGTGAGCAGTTACCCTGGAAACTGGGCAGCCAGTTACCCTGGAAACAGGGCAGTCAGTTTCCCCGGAAACAGGGCAGTCAGTTACGCTGGAAACAGGGCAGTCAGTTTGCCGGGAAACTGGGCAGTCAGTTACCCTGGAAACAGGGCAGTCAGTCACACTGGAAACAGGTTGGTCAGTTACCCCGGAAACAGGGTGATCAGTTACCCCGTAAACAGGGCAGTCAGTTCCCCTGGAACCTGGGCAGTCAGTTACCCTGGAAACAGGGCAGTCAGTCACCCTGGAAACAGGTTAGTCAGTTACCCCGGAAACAGGGTGATCAGTTACCCCGGAAACAGGGCAGTCAGTTCCCCTGGAAACAGGGCAGTCAGTAACCCTGGAAACAGGGCAGTCAGTTATCCCGGAAAAAGGGCAGTAAGTTATCCCGGAAACAGGGTGAACAGTTACCCTGGAAACTGGGCAGTCAGTTACTCTGGAAACAGGGCGGTCAGTTACCCTGGAAACAGGGCAGTCAGTTATCCCGGAAACAGGGCAGTCATTTACCCCGGAAACAGGGCAGTCAGTTACCCCGGAAACAGGGAGATCAGTTACCCCAGAAACAGGGCAGTTAGTTTCCCTGGAAACAGGGCAGTCAGTTATCCTGGAAACAGGGTGATCAGAGACCCTGGAAACAGGGTGGTCAGTTACCCCGGAAACAGGGTGATCAGTTATCCTGGAAACAGGGCATTCAAGTTATCCTGGAAACAGGGCGGTCAGTTACCCTGGAAATAGGGCGGTCAGTCACCCGGGAAACAGGGAGATCAGTTACCCCTGAAACAGGGCAGTCAGTTACCCTGGAAACAGGGCAGTCAGTTATCCTGGAAACAGGGTGGTCAGTTACCCTGGAAACAGGGTGGTCAGTTACCCCGGAAACAGGGTGATCAGTTATCCTGGAAACAGGGCGGTCAGTTACCCCAGAAACAGGGCAGTCAGTTACCCCGGAAACAGGGCGGTCAGTAAGCCTGGAAACAGATTAGTCAGTTACCCCGGAAACAGGGTGATCAGTTATCCTGGAAACAGGGCAGTCAGTGAGCCTGGAAACAGGGCAGTCAGTTATCCCGGAATCAGGGCAGTCAGTTATCCCGGAAACAGGGTGATCAGTTACTCTGGAAACTGCGCAGTCAGTTACCCCGGAAACAGGGCAGTCAGTTATCCCGGAAACAGGGTGGTCAGTTACCCTGGAAACAGGGTGGTCAGTTACCCCGGAAACAGGGTGATCAGTTATCCTGGAAACAGGGCGGTCAGTTACCCCAGAAACAGGGCAGTCAGTTACCCCGGAAACAGGGCGGTCAGTAAGCCTGGAAACAGATTAGTCAGTTACCCCGGAAACAGGGTGATCAGTTATCCTGGAAACAGGGCAGTCAGTGAGCCTGGAAACAGGGCAGTCAGTTATCCCGGAAACAGGGCAGTCAGTTACCCCGGAAACAGGGTGATCAGTTACTCTGGAAACAGGGCAGTCAGTTATCCCGGAAACAGGGCAGTCAGTTATCCCGGAAACAGGGCAGTCAGTTATCCCGGAAACAGGGTGATCAGTTACCCTGGAAACTGGGCAGTCAGTTACCCTGGAAACAGGGCAGTCAGTTACCCTGGAAACTGGGCAGTCAGTGAATCTGGAAACAGGGCAGTCAGTTATCCCAGAAACAGGGTGATCAGTTACCCTGGAAACAGGGCAGTCAGTTATCCCGGAAACAGGGCAGTCAGTTATCCCAGAAAAAGGGTGATCAGTTACCCTGGAAACTGGGAAGTCAGTTACCCTGGAAACAGGGAAGTCAGTTACCCTGGAAACTGGGCAGCCAGTTACCCTGGAAGCAATGCAGTCAGTTATCCCGGAAACAGGGTGATCAGTTACCCTGGAAACAGGGCAGTCAGTTATCCCGGAAACAGGGCAGTCAGTTATCCCGGAAAAAGGGTGATCAGTTACCCTGGAAACTGGGCAGTCAGTTACCCTGGAAACAGGGCAGTCAGTTACCCCGGAAACAGGGCAGTCAGTTACCCTGGAAACAGGGCAGTCAGTTACCCATGAAACTGGGCAGTCAGATACCCTGGAAACAGGGCAGTCAGTCACCATGGAATCAGGTTAGTCAGTTACCCCGGTAACAGGGTGATCTGTTACCCCGGAAACAGGGCAGTCAGTTCCCCTGGAAACAGGGCAGTCAGTTACCCTGGAAGCAGGGCAGTCAGTTATCCCCGGAAACAGTGCAGTCAGTTATCCCGGAAACAGGGCGGTCAGTTACCCCGGAAAAAGGGCGGTCAGTTATCCTGGAAACAGGGCGGTCAGTTACCCCGGAAACAGGGTGATCAGTTATCCTGGAAACAGGGCAGTCAGTTACCCCGGAAAAAGGGCAGTCAGTTATCCTAGAAACAGGGCGGTCAGTTACCCTGGAAACAGGGCAGTCAGTTATCCCGGAAACAGGGCAGTCAGTTATCCCAGAAAAAGGGTGATCAGTTACCCTGGAAACTGGGAAGTCAGTTACCCTGGAAACAGGGCAGTCAGTTACCCTGGAAACTGGGCAGTCAGTGAATCTGGAAACAGGGCAGTCAGTTATCCCAGAAACAGGGTGATCAGTTACCCTGGAAACAGGGCAGTCAGTTATCCCGGAAACAGGGCAGTCAGTTATCCCAGAAAAAGGGTGATCAGTTACCCTGGAAACTGGGAAGTCAGTTACCCTGGAAACAGGGCAGTCAGTTACCCTGGAAACTGGGCAGCCAGTTACCCTGGAAGCAATGCAGTCAGTTATCCTGGAAACAGGGTGATCAGTTACCCTGGAAACAGGGCAGTCAGTTATCCCGGAAACAGGGCAGTCAGTTATCCCGGAAAAAGGGTGATCAGTTACCCTGTAAACTGGGCAGTCAGTTACCCTGGAAACAGGGCAGTCAGTTACCCCGGAAACAGGGCAGTCAGTTACCCTGGAAACAGGGCAGTCAGTTACCCATGAAACTGGGCAGTCAGATACCCTGGAAACAGGGCAGTCAGTCACCATGGAATCAGGTTAGTCAGTTACCCCGGTAACAGGGTGATCTGTTACCCCGGAAACAGGGCAGTCAGTTCCCCTGGAAACAGGGCAGTCAGTTACCCTGGAAGCAGGGCAGTCAGTTATCCCCGGAAACAGTGCAGTCAGTTATCCCGGAAACAGGGCGGTCAGTTACCCCGGAAAAAGGGCGGTCAGTTATCCTGGAAACAGGGCGGTCAGTTACCCCGGAAACAGGGTGATCAGTTATCCTGGAAACAGGGCAGTCAGTTACCCCGGAAAAAGGGCAGTCAGTTATCCTAGAAACAGGGCGGTCAGTTACCCTGGAAATAGGGCGGTCAGTTATCCTGGAAACAGGGCATTCAAGTTATCCTGGAAACAGCGCGGTCAGTTACCCTGGAAACAGGGCGGTCAGTTACCCCGGAAACAGGGAGATCAGTTACACTGGAAACAGGGCGGTTAGTTACCCTGGAAACAGAGCAGTCAGTTAACCTGGAAACAGGGCAGTCAGTTATCCTGGAAACAGGGCATTCAAGTTATCCTGGAAACAGGGCGGTCAGTTACCCTGGAAATAGGGCGGTCAGTTACCCGGGAAACAGGGTGATCAGTTACCCTGGAAACTTGGCGGTCAGTTCCCCTGGAAACAGGGCACTCAGTTACCCCGGAAGCAGGTCTGTCAGTTACCCTGGAAACAGAACAGTCAGTTACCCCGGAAACTGGGCTGTCAGTTACCCTGGAAACAGGGCAGTCAGTCACCCTGGAAACAGGTTAGTCAGTTACCCCGGAAACAGGGTGATCAGTTACCCCGGAAACAGGGCAGTCAGTTCCCCTGGAAACAGGGCAGTCAGTAACCCTGGAAACAGGGCAGTCAGTTATCCCGGAAACAGGGTAGTCAGTTATCCCGGAAACAGGGTGATCAGTTACCCTGGAAACTGGGCAGTCAGTTACCCTGGAAACAGGGCGGTCAGTTACCATGGAAACAGCGCAGTCAGTTATCCTGGAAACAGGGGTATCAGTTACCCTGGAAAGTGGGCAGTCAGTTACCCTGGAAACAGGGCAGTCAGTTATCCTGGAAACAGGGCGGTCAGTTATCCTGGATACAGGGCATTCAGTTATCCCGGAAACAGGGCAGTCAGTTATCCCGGAAAAAGTGTGAGCAGTTACCCTGGAAACTGGGCAGCCAGTTACCCTGGAAACAGGGCAGTCAGTTTCCCCGGAAACAGGGCAGTCAGTTACGCTGGAAACAGGGCAGTCAGTTTGCCGGGAAACTGGGCAGTCAGTTACCCTGGAAACAGGGCAGTCAGTCACACTGGAAACAGGTTGGTCAGTTACCCCGGAAACAGGGTGATCAGTTACCCCGTAAACAGGGCAGTCAGTTCCCCTGGAACCTGGGCAGTCAGTTACCCTGGAAACAGGGCAGTCAGTCACCCTGGAAACAGGTTAGTCAGTTACCCCGGAAACAGGGTGATCAGTTACCCCGGAAACAGGGCAGTCAGTTCCCCTGGAAACAGGGCAGTCAGTAACCCTGGAAACAGGGCAGTCAGTTATCCCGGAAAAAGGGCAGTAAGTTATCCCGGAAACAGGGTGAACAGTTACCCTGGAAACTGGGCAGTCAGTTACTCTGGAAACAGGGCGGTCAGTTACCCTGGAAACAGGGCAGTCAGTTATCCCGGAAACAGGGCAGTCATTTACCCCGGAAACAGGGCAGTCAGTTACCCCGGAAACAGGGAGATCAGTTACCCCAGAAACAGGGCAGTTAGTTTCCCTGGAAACAGGGCAGTCAGTTATCCTGGAAACAGGGTGATCAGAGACCCTGGAAACAGGGTGGTCAGTTACCCCGGAAACAGGGTGATCAGTTATCCTGGAAACAGGGCATTCAAGTTATCCTGGAAACAGGGCGGTCAGTTACCCTGGAAATAGGGCGGTCAGTCACCCGGGAAACAGGGAGATCAGTTACCCCTGAAACAGGGCAGTCAGTTACCCTGGAAACAGGGCAGTCAGTTATCCTGGAAACAGGGTGGTCAGTTACCCTGGAAACAGGGTGGTCAGTTACCCCGGAAACAGGGTGATCAGTTATCCTGGAAACAGGGCGGTCAGTTACCCCAGAAACAGGGCAGTCAGTTACCCCGGAAACAGGGCGGTCAGTAAGCCTGGAAACAGATTAGTCAGTTACCCCGGAAACAGGGTGATCAGTTATCCTGGAAACAGGGCAGTCAGTGAGCCTGGAAACAGGGCAGTCAGTTATCCCGGAATCAGGGCAGTCAGTTATCCCGGAAACAGGGTGATCAGTTACTCTGGAAACTGCGCAGTCAGTTACCCCGGAAACAGGGCAGTCAGTTATCCCGGAAACAGGGTGGTCAGTTACCCTGGAAACAGGGTGGTCAGTTACCCCGGAAACAGGGTGATCAGTTATCCTGGAAACAGGGCGGTCAGTTACCCCAGAAACAGGGCAGTCAGTTACCCCGGAAACAGGGCGGTCAGTAAGCCTGGAAACAGATTAGTCAGTTACCCCGGAAACAGGGTGATCAGTTATCCTGGAAACAGGGCAGTCAGTGAGCCTGGAAACAGGGCAGTCAGTTATCCCGGAAACAGGGCAGTCAGTTACCCCGGAAACAGGGTGATCAGTTACTCTGGAAACAGGGCAGTCAGTTATCCCGGAAACAGGGCAGTCAGTTATCCCGGAAACAGGGCAGTCAGTTATCCCGGAAACAGGGTGATCAGTTACCCTGGAAACTGGGCAGTCAGTTACCCTGGAAACAGGGCAGTCAGTTACCCTGGAAACTGGGCAGTCAGTGAATCTGGAAACAGGGCAGTCAGTTATCCCAGAAACAGGGTGATCAGTTACCCTGGAAACAGGGCAGTCAGTTATCCCGGAAACAGGGCAGTCAGTTATCCCAGAAAAAGGGTGATCAGTTACCCTGGAAACTGGGAAGTCAGTTACCCTGGAAACAGGGAAGTCAGTTACCCTGGAAACTGGGCAGCCAGTTACCCTGGAAGCAATGCAGTCAGTTATCCCGGAAACAGGGTGATCAGTTACCCTGGAAACAGGGCAGTCAGTTATCCCGGAAACAGGGCAGTCAGTTATCCCGGAAAAAGGGTGATCAGTTACCCTGGAAACTGGGCAGTCAGTTACCCTGGAAACAGGGCAGTCAGTTACCCCGGAAACAGGGCAGTCAGTTACCCTGGAAACAGGGCAGTCAGTTACCCATGAAACTGGGCAGTCAGATACCCTGGAAACAGGGCAGTCAGTCACCATGGAATCAGGTTAGTCAGTTACCCCGGTAACAGGGTGATCTGTTACCCCGGAAACAGGGCAGTCAGTTCCCCTGGAAACAGGGCAGTCAGTTACCCTGGAAGCAGGGCAGTCAGTTATCCCCGGAAACAGTGCAGTCAGTTATCCCGGAAACAGGGCGGTCAGTTACCCCGGAAAAAGGGCGGTCAGTTATCCTGGAAACAGGGCGGTCAGTTACCCCGGAAACAGGGTGATCAGTTATCCTGGAAACAGGGCAGTCAGTTACCCCGGAAAAAGGGCAGTCAGTTATCCTGGAAACAGGGCATTCAAGTTATCCTGGAAACAGCGCGGTCAGTTACCCTGGAAACAGGGCGGTCAGTTACCCCGGAAACAGGGAGATCAGTTACACTGGAAACAGGGCGGTTAGTTACCCTGGAAACAGAGCAGTCAGTTAACCTGGAAACAGGGCAGTCAGTTATCCTGGAAACAGGGCATTCAAGTTATCCTGGAAACAGGGCGGTCCGTTACCCTGGAAATAGGGCGGTCAGTCACCCGGGAAACAGGGTGATCAGTTACCCTGGAAACTTGGCGGTCAGTTCCCCTGGAAACAGGGCACTCAGTTACCCCGGAAGCAGGTCTGTCAGTTACCCTGGAAACAGAACAGTCAGTTACCCCGGAAACTGGGCTGTCAGTTACCCTGGAAACAGGGCAGTCAGTCACCCTGGAAACAGGTTAGTCAGTTACCCCGGAAACAGGGTGATCAGTTACCCCGGAAACAGGGCAGTCAGTTCCCCTGGAAACAGGGCAGTCAGTAACCCTGGAAACAGGGCAGTCAGTTATCCCGGAAACAGGGTAGTCAGTTATCCCGGAAACAGGGTGATCAGTTACCCTGGAAACTGGGCAGTCAGTTACCCTGGAAACAGGGCGGTCAGTTACCATGGAAACAGCGCAGTCAGTTATCCTGGAAACAGGGGTATCAGTTACCCTGGAAAGTGGGCAGTCAGTTACCCTGGAAACAGGGCAGTCAGTTATCCTGGAAACAGGGCGGTCAGTTATCCTGGATACAGGGCATTCAGTTATCCCGGAAACAGGGCAGTCAGTTATCCCGGAAAAAGGGTGAGCAGTTACCCTGGAAACTGGGCAGCCAGTTACCCTGGAAACAGGGCAGTCAGTTTCCCCGGAAACAGGGCAGTCAGTTACGCTGGAAACAGGGCAGTCAGTTTGCCGGGAAACTGGGCAGTCAGTTACCCTGGAAACAGGGCAGTCAGTCACACTGGAAACAGGTTGGTCAGTTACCCCGGAAACAGGGTGATCAGTTACCCCGTAAACAGGGCAGTCAGTTCCCCTGGAACCTGGGCAGTCAGTTACCCTGGAAACAGGGCAGTGAGCTATCCCGGAAAAAGGGCAGTAAGTTATCCCGGAAACAGGGTGAACAGTTACCCTGGAAACTGGGCAGTCAGTTACTCTGGAAACAGGGCGGTCAGTTACCCTGGAAACAGGGCAGTCAGTTATCCCGGAAACAGGGCAGTCATTTACCCCGGAAACAGGGCAGTCAGTTACCCCGGAAACAGGGAGATCAGTTACCCCAGAAACAGGGCAGTTAGTTTCCCTGGAAACAGGGCAGTCAGTTATCCTGGAAACAGGGTGATCAGAGACCCTGGAAACAGGGTGGTCAGTTACCCCGGAAACAGGGTGATCAGTTATCCTGGAAACAGGGCGGTCAGTAAACCCAGAAACAGGGCAGTCATTTACCCCGGAAACAGGGTGATCAGTTATCCTGGAAACAGGGCAGTCAGTTAGCCTGGAAACAGGGCAGTCAGTTACCCCGGAAACAGGGCAGTCAGTTACCCTGGAAACAGGGCAGTCAGTTATCCCGGAAACAGGGCAGTCAGTTATCCAGGAAACAGGGTGATCAGTTACCCTGGAAACTGGGCAGACAGTTACCCTGGAAACAGGGCAGTCAGTTACCCCGGAAACAGGGCAGTCAATTACCCTGGAAACTGGGCAGTCAGTTACCCTGGAAACAGGGCAGACAGTTATCCCGGAAACAGGGTGATCAGTTACCCTGGAAACAGGGCAGTCAGTTATCCCGGAAACAGGGCAGTCAGTTACCCCGGAAAAAGGGTGATCAGTTACCCTGGAAACAGGGCGGTCAGAAACCCTGGAAACAGGGCACTCAGTTACCCCGGAAGCAGGTCTGTCAGTTACCCTGGAAACAGAACAGTCAGGTACCCCGGAAACTGGGCTGTCAGTTACCCTGGAAACAGGGCAGTCAGTCACCCTGGAAACAGGTTAGTCAGTTACCCCGGAAACAGGGTGATCAGTTACCCCGGAAACAGGGCAGTCAGTTCCCCTGGAAACAGGGCAGTCAGTTACCCTGGAAACAGGGCAGTCAGTTATCCCGGAAACAGGGCAGTCAGTTATCCCGGAAACAGGGTGATCAGTTACCCTGGAAACTGGGCAGTCAGTTACCCTGGAAACAGGGCGGTCAGTTACCATGGAAACAGCGCAGTCAGTTATCCTGGAAACAGGGGGATCAGTTACCCTGGAAAGTGGGCAGTCAGTTACCCTGGAAACAGGGCAGTCAGTTGTCCTGGAAACAGGGTGGTCAGTTATCCTGGAAACAGGGCGGTCAGTTACCCTGGAAATAGGTTAATCAGTTACCCCGGAAACAGGGTGATCAGTTACCCCGGAAACAGGGCAGTCAGTTACTCTGGAAACAGGGCATTCAGTTATACCGGAAAAAGGGTGATCAGTTACCCTGAAAACTGGGCAGTCACTTACCCTGGAAACAGGGCAGTCAGTTTCCCCGGTAACAGGGCAGTCAGTTACCCTGGAAACAGGGCATTCATTTACCCCGGAAACTGGGCAGTCAGTTACCCTGGAAACAGGGCAGTCAGTCACCCTGGAAACAGGTTATTCAGTTACACCGGAAACAGGGCAGTCAGTTCCCCTGGAAACAGGGCAGTGAGCTATCCCGGAAGCAGGGCAGTCAGTAATCCCGGAAACAGGTTTAACAGTTACCCTGGAAACTGGGCAGTCATTTACCCTGGAAAAAGGGCGATCAGTTACCCTGGAAACAGGGCAGTCAGTTATCCTGGGAACAGGGCAGTCAGATACCCCGGAAATAGGGCGGGCAGTTATCCTGGAAACAGGGCGGTCAGTTACCCCGGAAACAGGGTGATCAGTTATCCTGGAAACAGGGCAGTCAGTTACCCCGGAAAAAGGGCAGTCAGTTATCCTAGAAACAGGGCGGTCAGTTACCCTGGAAATAGGGCGGTCGGTTATCCTGGAAACAGGGCATTCAAGTTATCCTGGAAACAGCGCGGTCAGTTACCCTGGAAACAGGGCGGTCAGTTACCCCGGAAACAGGGAGATCAGTTACACTGGAAACAGGGCGGTTAGTTACCCTGGAAACAGAGCAGTCAGTTAACCTGGAAACAGGGCAGTCAGTTATCCTGGAAACAGGGCATTCAAGTTATCCTGGAAACAGGGCGGTCAGTTACCCTGGAAATAGGGCGGTCAGTCACCCGGGAAACAGGGTGATCAGTTACCCTGGAAACATGGCGGTCAGTTCCCCTGGAAACAGGGCACTCAGTTACCCCGGAAGCAGGTCTGTCAGTTACCCTGGAAACAGAACAGTCAGTTACCCCGGAAACTGGGCTGTCAGTTACCCTGGAAACAGGGCAGTCAGTCACCCTGGAAACAGGTTAGTCAGTTACCCCGGAAACAGGGTGATCAGTTACCCCGGAAACAGGGCAGTCAGTTCCCCTGGAAACAGGGCAGTCAGTAACCCTGGAAACAGGGCAGTCAGTTATCCCGGAAACAGGGTAGTCAGTTATCCCGGAAACAGGGTGATCAGTTACCCTGGAAACTGGGCAGTCAGTTACCCTGGAAACAGGGCGGTCAGTTACCATGGAAACAGCGCAGTCAGTTATCCTGGAAACAGGGGTATCAGTTACCCTGGAAAGTGGGCAGTCAGTTACCCTGGAAACAGGGCAGTCAGTTATCCTGGAAACAGGGCGGTCAGTTATCCTGGATACAGGGCATTCAGTTATCCCGGAAACAGGGCAGTCAGTTATCCCGGAAAAAGGGTGAGCAGTTACCCTGGAAACTGGGCAGCCAGTTACCCTGGAAACAGGGCAGTCAGTTTTCCCGGAAACAGGGCAGTCAGTTACGCTGGAAACAGGGCAGTCAGTTTGCCGGGAAACTGGGCAGTCAGTTACCCTGGAAACAGGGCAGTCAGTCACACTGGAAACAGGTTGGTCAGTTACCCCGGAAACAGGGTGATCAGTTACCCTGGAAACAGGGCAGTCAGTTATCCCAGAAACAGGGCAGTCATTTACCCCGGAAACAGGGCAGTCAGTTACCCCGGAAACAGGGAGATCAGTTACCCCAGAAACAGGGCAGTTAGTTTCCCTGGAAACAGGGCAGTCAGTTATCCTGGAAACAGGTTGATCAGAGACCCTGGAAACAGGGTGGTCAGTTACCCCGGAAACAGGGTGATCAGTTATCCTGGAAACAGGGCGGTCAGTAAACCCAGAAACAGGGCAGTCATTTACCCCGGAAACAGGGTGATCAGTTATCCTGGAAACAGGGCAGTCAGTTAGCCTGGAAACAGGGCAGTCAGTTACCCCGGAAACAGGGCAGTCAGTTACCCTGGAAACAGGGCAGTCAGTTATCCCGGAAACATGGCAGTCAGTTATCCAGGAAACAGGGTGATCAGTTACCCTGGAAACTGGGCAGTCAGTTACCCTGGAAACAGGGCAGTCAGTTACCCCGGAAACAGGGCAGTCAATTACCCTGGAAACTGGGCAGTCAGTTACCCTGGAAACAGGGCAGTCAGTTATCCCGGAAACAGGGCAGTCAGTTACCCCGGAAAAAGGGTGATCAGTTACCCTGGAAACAGGGCGGTCAGAAACCCTGGAAACAGGGCACTCAGTTACCCCGGAAGCAGGTCTGTCAGTTACCCTGGAAACAGAACAGTCAGGTACCCCGAAAACTGGGCTGTCAGTTACCCTGGAAACAGGGCAGTCAGTCACCCTGGAAACAGGTTAGTCAGTTACCCCGGAAACAGGGTGATCAGTTACCCCGGAAACAGGGCAGTCAGTTCCCCTGGAAACAGGGCAGTCAGTTACCCTGGAAACAGGGCAGTCAGTTATCCCGGAAACAGGGCAGTCAGTTATCCCGGAAACAGGGTGATCAGTTACCCTGGAAACTGGGCAGTCAGTTACCCTGGAAACAGGGCGGTCAGTTACCATGGAAACAGCGCAGTCAGTTATCCTGGAAACAGGGGGATCAGTTACCCTGGAAAGTGGGCAGTCAGTTACCCTGGAAACAGGGCAGTCAGTTGTCCTGGAAACAGGGCGGTCAGTTATCCTGGAAACAGGGCGGTCAGTTACCCTGGAAATAGGTTAATCAGTTACCCCGGAAACAGGGTGATCAGTTACCCCGGAAACAGGGCAGTCAGTTACTCTGGAAACAGGGCATTCAGTTATACCGGAAAAAGGGTGATCAGTTACCCTGAAAACTGGGCAGTCACTTACCCTGGAAACAGGGCAGTCAGTTTCCCCGGTAACAGGGCAGTCAGTTACCCTGGAAACAGGGCATTCATTTACCCCGGAAACTGGGCAGTCAGTTACCCTGGAAACAGGGCAGTCAGTCACCCTGGAAACAGGTTATTCAGTTACACCGGAAACAGGGCAGTCAGTTCCCCTGGAAACAGGGCAGTGAGCTATCCCGGAAGCAGGGCAGTCAGCAATCCCGGAAACAGGTTTAACAGTTACCCTGGAAACTGGGCAGTCATTTACCCTGGAAAAAGGGCGATCAGTTACCCTTGAAACAGGGCAGTCAGTTATCCTGGGAACAGGGCAGTCAGACACCCCGGAAATAGGGCGGTCAGTTATCCTGGAAACAGGGCGGTCAGTTACCCCGCAAACAGGGTGATCAGTTATCCTGGAAACAGGGCAGTCAGTTACCCCGGAAAAAGGGCAGTCAGTTATCCTAGAAACAGGGCGGTCAGTTACCCTGGAAATAGGGCGGTCAGTTACCCTGGAAACAGGGCAGTCAATTACCCTGGAAACAGGGCAGTCAGTTAACCTGGAAACAGGGCAGTCAGTTATCCCGGAAACAGGGCAGTCAGTTATCCCGGAAACAGGGTGATCAGTTACCCTGGAAACTGGGCAGACAGTTACCCTGGAAACAGGGCAGTCAGTTACCCCAGAAACAGGGCAGTCAGTTACCCTGGAAACAGGGCAGTCAGTTATCCCGGAAACAGGGTGATCAGTCACCCTGGATACAGGGCAGTCAGTTATCCCGGAAACAGGCAGTCAGTTACCCTGGAAACAGGACAGTCAGTTACCCCGGAAACTGGGCAGTCAGTTACTCTGGAAACATAGCAGTCAGTCACCCTGGAAACAGGTTAGTCAGTTACCCCGGAAACAGGGTGATCAGTTACCCCAGAAGCAGGGCAGTCAGTGCCCCTGGAAACAGGGCGGTCAGTTACCCTGGAAACAGGGCAGTCAGTTATCCCGGAAACAGGGCAGTCAGTTATCCCGGAAACAGGGCGATCAGTTAACCTGGAAACTGGGCAGTCTGTTACCCTGGAAACAGGGCGGTCAGTTACCCTGGAAACTGGGCAGTCAGTTACCCCGGAAACAGGGACGTCAGTTACCCTGTAAACAGGGCGGTTAGTTACCCTGGAAGCAAGGCGATCAGTTAACGTGGAAACTGGGCAGTCTGTTACCCTGTAAACAGGGCAGTCAGTTACCCCAGAAACAGGGCAGTCAGTTACCCTGGAAACAGGGCAGTCAGTTATCCCGGAAACAGGGTGATCAGTCACCCTGGAAACAGGGCAGTCAGTTATCCCGGAAACAGGCAGTCAGTTACCCTGGAAACAGGACAGTCAGTTACCCCGGAAACTGGACAGTCAGTTACTCTGGAAACATAGCAGTCAGTCAGCCTGGAAACAGGTTAGTCAGTTACCCCGGAAACAGGGTGATCAGTTACCCCAGAAACAGGGCAGTCAGTACCCCTGGAAACAGGGCGGTCAGTTACCCTGGAAACAGGGCAGTCAGTTATCCCGGAAACAGGGCAGTCAGTTATCCCGGAAACAGGGCGATCAGTTAACCTGGAAACTGGGCAGTCTGTTACCCTGGAAACAGGGCGGTCAATTACCCCGGAAACAGGGCAGTCAGTTACCCCGGAAACAGGGCAGTCACTTACCCTGTAAACAGGGCGGTCAGTTACCATGGAAACAAGGCGATCAGTTACCCTGGAAACAGGGCAGTCAGTTACCCTGGAAACAGAGCGGTCAGTTACCCTGGAAACAGGGCAGTCAGTTATCCTGGAAACAGGGTGATCAGTTACCCTGGAAAATGTTCAGTCAGTTACCCTGGAAACAGGGCAATCAGTTATCCTGGAAACAGGGCGGTCAGTTATCCTGGAAACAGGGCGGTCAGATACCCCGGAAATAGGGCGGTCAGTTATCCTGGAAACAGGGCGGTCAGTTACATCGTAAGCAGGGAGATCAGTTACCCGGAAACAGGGCGGTCAGTTACCCTGGAAGCAGGGCAGTCAGTTACCCTAAAAACAGGGCAGTCAGTTATCCCGAAAAAAGTGTGATCATTTACCCTGGAAATAGGGCAGTCAGTTTTCCCGGAAACAGGTCTGTCAATTTCCCCGGAAACAGGGCTGTCAGTTTACCTGGAAACATTGCAGTCAGTTATCCCGGAAACAGGGTGATCAGTTGCCCTGGAAAGAGGGCAGTCAGTTACACCGGAAACAGGGCATCCAGTTTCCCTGGAAACAGGGCAGTGAGCTATTCCGGAAACAGGGCAGTCAGTTATCCCGGAAACAGGGTGAACAATTACCCTGGAAACTGGGCAGTCAGTTACCCTGGAAACACGGCGGTCAGTTACCCTGGAAACAGGGCAGTCAGTTATCCTGGAAACAGGGCAGTCAGTTATCCTGGAAACAGGGCGGTCAGATACCCCGGAAATAGGGCGGTCTGTTATCCTGGAAACAGGGCGGTCAGTTACCCAGGAAACAGGGAGATCAGTTACCCCGGAAACAGGGCGGTCAGTTACCATGGAAACTGGGCAGTCAGTTATCCCGGAAACAGGGCAGTCATTTACCCCGGAAACAGGGCAGTCAGTTACCCCGGAAACAGGGCACTCAGTTACCCTGGAAACAGGGCAGTCAGTTATCCCGGAAACAGGGCAGTCAGTTATCCAGGAAACAGGGTGATCAGTTACCCTGGAAACTGGGCAGTCAGTTACCCTGGAAACAGGGCAGTCAGTTACCCCGGAAACAGGGCAGTCAGTTACCCTGGAAACAGGGCAGACAGTTATCCCGGAAACAGGGTGATCAGTTACCCTGGAAACAGGGCAGTCAGTTATCCCGGAAACAGGGCAGTCAGTTACCCCGGAAAAAGGGTGATCAGTTACCCTGGAAACTGGGCGGTCTCTTCCCCTGGAAACAGGGCACTCAGTTACCCCGGAAGCAGGTCTGTCAGTTACCCTGGAAACAGAACAGTCAGTTACCCTGGAAACACGGCAGTCAGTTACCCTGGAAACATGGCAGTCAGTTATCCTGGAAACAGGGCAGTCAGTTATCCTGGAAACAGGGCGGTCAGATACCCCGGAAATAGGGCGGTCTGTTATCCTGGAAACAGTGCGGTCAGTTACCCAGGAAACAGGGAGATCAGTTACCCCGGAAACAGGGCGGTCAGTTACCATGGAAACAGGGCAGTCAGTTATCCCGGAAACAGGGCAGTCATTTACCCCGGAAACAGGGCAGTCAGTTACCCCGGAAACAGGGCAGTCAGTTACCCTGGAAACAGGGCAGTCAGTTATCCCGGAAACAGGGCAGTCAGTTATCCAGGAAACAGGGTGATCAGTTACCCTGGAAACTGGGCAGTCAGTTACCCTGGAAACAGGGCAGTCAGTTACCCTGGAAACAGGGCAGTCAGTTATATCGGAAACAGGGCAGTCAGTTACCCTGGAAACTGGGCGGTCTCTTCCCCTGGTAACAGGGCACTCAGTTACCCCGGAAGCAGGACTGTCAGTTACGCTGGAAACAGAACAGTCAGTTACCCCGGAAACTGGGCTGTCAGTTACCCTGGAAACAGGGCAGTCAGTTATCCCGGAAACAGGGCAGTCATTTACCCCGGAAACAGGGCAGTCAGTTACCCCGGAAACAGGGAGATCAGTTACCCCGGAAACAGGGCAGTTAGTTACCCTGGAAACAGGGCAGTCAGTTATCCTGGAAACAGGGTGATCAGTGACCCTGGAAACAGGGTGGTCTGTTACCCCGGAAACAGGGTGATCAGTTATCCTGGAAACAGGGCGGTCAGTAAACCCAGAAACAGGTCAGTCATTTACCCCGGAAACAGGGTGATCAGTTATCCTGGAAACAGGGCAGTCAGTTAGCCTGGAAACAGGGCAGTCAGTTACCCCGGAAACAGGGCGGTCAGATACCCCGGAAATAGGGCGGTCTGTTATCCTGGAAACAGGGCGGTCAGTTACCCAGGAAACAGGGAGATCAGTTACCCCGGAAACAGGGCGGTCAGTTACCATGGAAACTGGGCAGTCAGTTATCCCGGAAACAGGGCAGTCATTTACCCCGGAAACAGGGCAGTCAGTTACCCCGGAAACAGGGCACTCAGTTACCCTGGAAACAGGGCAGTCAGTTATCCCGGAAACAGGGCAGTCAGTTATCCAGGAAACAGGGTGATCAGTTACCCTGGAAACTGGGCAGTCAGTTACCCTGGAAACAGGGCAGTCAGTTACCCCGGAAACAGGGCAGTCAGTTACCCTGGAAACAGGGCAGACAGTTATCCCGGAAACAGGGTGATCAGTTACCCTGGAAACAGGGCAGTCAGTTATCCCGGAAACAGGGCAGTCAGTTACCCCGGAAAAAGGGTGATCAGTTACCCTGGAAACTGGGCGGTCTCTTCCCCTGGAAACAGGGCACTCAGTTACCCCGGAAGCAGGTCTGTCAGTTACCCTGGAAACAGAACAGTCAGTTACCCTGGAAACACGGCAGTCAGTTACCCTGGAAACATGGCAGTCAGTTATCCTGGAAACAGGGCAGTCAGTTATCCTGGAAACAGGGCGGTCAGATACCCCGGAAATAGGGCGGTCTGTTATCCTGGAAACAGTGCGGTCAGTTACCCAGGAAACAGGGAGATCAGTTACCCCGGAAACAGGGCGGTCAGTTACCATGGAAACAGGGCAGTCAGTTATCCCGGAAACAGGGCAGTCATTTACCCCGGAAACAGGGCAGTCAGTTACCCCGGAAACAGGGCAGTCAGTTACCCTGGAAACAGGGCAGTCAGTTATCCCGGAAACAGGGCAGTCAGTTATCCAGGAAACAGGGTGATCAGTTACCCTGGAAACTGGGCAGTCAGTTACCCTGGAAACAGGGCAGTCAGTTACCCTGGAAACAGGGCAGTCAGTTATATCGGAAACAGGGCAGTCAGTTACCCTGGAAACTGGGCGGTCTCTTCCCCTGGTAACAGGGCACTCAGTTACCCCGGAAGCAGGACTGTCAGTTACGCTGGAAACAGAACAGTCAGTTACCCCGGAAACTGGGCTGTCAGTTACCCTGGAAACAGGGCAGTCAGTTATCCCGGAAACAGGGCAGTCATTTACCCCGGAAACAGGGCAGTCAGTTACCCCGGAAACAGGGAGATCAGTTACCCCGGAAACAGGGCAGTTAGTTACCCTGGAAACAGGGCAGTCAGTTATCCTGGAAACAGGGTGATCAGTGACCCTGGAAACAGGGTGGTCTGTTACCCCGGAAACAGGGTGATCAGTTATCCTGGAAACAGGGCGGTCAGTAAACCCAGAAACAGGTCAGTCATTTACCCCGGAAACAGGGTGATCAGTTATCCTGGAAACAGGGCAGTCAGTTAGCCTGGAAACAGGGCAGTCAGTTACCCCGGAAACAGGGCAGTCAGTTACCCTGGAAACAGGGCAGTCAGTTATCCCGGAAACAGGGCAGTCAGTTATCCAGGAAACAGGGTGATCAGTTACCCTGGAAACTGGGCAGTCAGTTACCCTGGAAACAGGGCAGTCAGTTACCCCGGAAACAGGGCAGTCAATTACCCTGGAAACTGGGCAGTCAGTTACCCTGGAAACAGGGCAGACAGTTATCCCGGAAACAGGGTGATCAGTTACCCTGGAAAGAGGGCAGTCAGTTATCCCGGAAACAGGGCAGTCAGTTACCCCGGAAAAAGGGTGATCAGTTACCCTGGAAACAGGGCGGTCAGTTCCCCTGGAAACAGGGCACTCAGTTACCCCGGAAGCAGGTCTGTCAGTTACCCTGGAAACAGAACAGTCAGTTACCCCGGAAACTGGGCTGTCAGTTACCCTGGAAACAGGGCAGTCAGTCACCCTGGAAACAGGTTAGTCAGTTACCCCGGGAACAGGGTGATCAGTTACCCCGGAAACAGGGCAGTCAGTTCCCCTGGAAACAAAGCAGTCAGTTACCCTGGAAACAGGGCAGACAGTTATCCCGGAAACAGGGTGATCAGTTACCCTGGAAACAGGGCAGTCAGTTATCCCGGAAAAAGGGCAGTCAGTTACCCCGGAAAAAGGGTGATCAGTTACCCTGGAAACTGGGCGGTCTCTTCCCCTGGTAACAGGGCACTCAGTTACCCCGGAAGCAGGTCTGTCAGTTACCCTGGAAACAGAACAGTCAGTTACCCCGGAAACTGGGCTGTCAGTTATCCTGGAAACAGGGCAGTCAGTTATCCCGGAAACAGGGCAGTCATTTACCCCGGAAACAGGGCAGTCAGTTACCCCGGAAACAGGGAGATCAGTTACCCCGGAAACAGGGCAGTTAGTTACCCTGGAAACAGGGCAGTCAGTTATCTTGGAAACAGGGTGATCAGTGACCCTGGAAACAGGGTGGTCAGTTACCCCGGAAACAGGGTGATCAATTATCCTGGAAACAGGGCGGTCAGTAAACCCAGAAACAGGGCAGTCATTTACCCCGGAAACAGGGTGATCAGTTATCCTGGAAACAGGGCAGTCAGTTAGCCTGGAAACAGGGCAGTCAGTTACCCCGGAAACAGGGCAGTCAGTTACCCTGGAAACAGGGCAGTCAGTTATCCCGGAAACAGGGCAGTCAGTTATCCAGGAAACAGGGTGATCAGTTACCCTGGAAACTGGGCAGTCAGTTACCCTGGAAACAGGGCAGTCAGTTACCCCGGAAACAGGGCAGTCAATTACCCTGGAAACTGGGCAGTCAGTTACCCTGGAAACAGGGCAGACAGTTATCCCGGAAACAGGGTGATCAGTTACCCTGGAAACAGGGCAGTCAGTTATCCCGGAAACAGGGCAGTCAGTTACCCCGGAAAAAGGGTGATCAGTTACCCTGGAAACAGGGCGGTCAGTTCCCCTGGAAACAGGGCACTCAGTTACCCCGGAAGCAGGTCTGTCAGTTACCCTGGAAACAGAACAGTCAGTTACCCCGGAAACTGGGCTGTCAGTTACCCTGGAAACAGGGCAGTCAGTCACCCTGGAAACAGGTTAGTCAGTTACCCCGGAAACAGGGTGATCAGTTACCCCGGAAACAGGGCAGTCAGTTCCCTGGAAACAGGGCAGTCAGTTACCCTGGAAACAGGGCAGTCAGTTATCCCGGAAACAGGGCAGTCAGTTATCCCGGAAACAGGGTGATCAGTTACCCTGGAAACTGGGCAGTCAGTTACCCTGGAAACAGGGCGGTCAGTTACCATGGAAACAGCGCAGTCAGTTATCCTGGAAACAGGGGGATCAGTTACCCTGGAAAGTGGGCAGTCAGTTACCCTGGAAACAGGGCAGTCAGTTATCCTGGAAACAGGGCGGTCAGCTATCCTGGAAACAGGGCAGTCAGTTACCCCGGAAAAAGGGTGATCAGTTACCCTGGAAACTGGGCGGTCTCTTCCCCTGGAAACAGGGCACTCAGTTACCCCGGAAGCAGGTCTGTCAGTTACCCTGGAAACAGAACAGTCAGTTACCCCGGAAACAGGGCAGTCAGTTACCCCGGAAACAGGGCAGTTAGTTACACTGGAAACAGGGCAGTCAGTTATCCTGGAAACAGGGTGATCAGTGACCCTGGAAACAGGGTGGTCAGTTACCCCGGAAACAGGGTGATCAGTTATCCTGGAAATAGGGCGGTCAGTAAACCCAGAAACAGGGCAGTCATTTACCCCGGAAACAGGGTGATCAGTTATCCTGGAAACAGGGCAGTCAGTTAGCCTGGAAACAGGGCAGTCATTTACCCCGGAAACAGGGCAGTCAGTTACCCTGGAAACAGGGCAGTCAGTTATCCCGGAAACAGGGCAGTCAGTTATCCAGGAAACAGGGTGATCAGTTACCCTGGAAACTGGGCAGTCAGTTACCCTGGAAACAGGGCAGTCAGTTACCCCGGAAACAGGGCAGTCAATTACCCTGGAAACTGGGCAGTCAGTTACCCTGGAAACAGGGCAGACAGTTATCCCGGAAACAGGGTGATCAGTTACCCTGGAAACAGGGCAGTCAGTTCCCCTGGAAACAGGGCACTCAGTTACCCCGGAAGCAGGTCTGTCAGTTACCCTGGAAACAGAACATTCAGTTACCCCGGAAACTGGGATGTCAGTTACCCTGGAAACAGGGCAGTCAGTCACCCTGGAAACAGGTTAGTCAGTTACCCCGGAAACAGGGTGATCAGTTACCCTGGAAACAGGGCAGTCAGTTCCCCTGGAAACAGGGCAGTCAGTTACCCTGGAAACAGGGCAGTCAGTTATCCCGGAAACAGGGTGATCAGTTACCCTGGAAACTGGGCAGTCAGTTACCCTGGAAACAGGGCGGTCAGTTACCATGGAAACAGCGCAGTCAGTTATCCTGGAAACAGGGGGATCAGTTACCCTGGAAATTGGGCAGTCAGTTACCCTGGAAACAGGGCAGTCAGTTATCCTGGAAACAGGGCGGTCAGTTATCCTGGAAACAGGGCGGCCAGTTACCCTGGAAATAGGTTAATCAGTTACCCCAGAAACAGGGTGATCAGTTACCCCGGAAACAGGGCAGTCAGTTACTCTGGAAACAGGGCATTCAGTTATACCGGAAAAAGGGTGATCAGTTACCCTGAAAACTGGGCAGTCACTTACCCTGGAAATAGGGCAGTCAGTTTCCCCGGTAACAGGGCATTCAGTTACCCTGGAAACAGGGCATTCATTTACCCCGGAAACTGGGCAGTCAGTTCCCCTGGAAACAGGGCAGTCAGTTACCCTGGAAACAGGGCAGTCAGTTAACCTGGAAACAGGGCAGTCAGTTATCCAGGGAACAGGGCAGTCAGATACCCCGGAAATAGGGCGGTCAGTTATCCTGGAAACAGGGCGGTCAGTTACCCCAGAAACAGGGAGATCTGTTACCCCGGAAACAGGGCGGTCAGTTACCCTGGAAACAGGGCAGTCAGTTACCCTGGAAACAGGGCAGTCAGTTAACCTGGAAACAGGGCAGTCAGTTATCCCGGAAACAGGGCAGTCAGTTATCCCGGAAACAGGGTGATCGTTACCCTGGAAACTGGGCAGTCAGTTACCCTGGAAACAGGGCAGTCAGTTACCCCAGAAACAGGGCAGTCAGTTACCCTGGAAACAGGGCAGTCAGTTATCCCGGAAACAGGGTGATCAGTCTCCCTGGAAACAGGGCAGTCAGTTATCCCGGAAACAGGCAGTCAGTTACCCTGGAAACAGGACAGTCAGTTACCCCGGAAACTGGGCAGTCAGTTACTCTGGAAACATAGCAGTCAGTCACCCTGGAAACAGGTTAGTCAGTTACCCCGGAAACAGGGTGATCAGTTACCCCAGAAACAGAGCAGTCAGTGCCCCTGGAAACAGGGCGGTCAGTTACCCTGGAAACAGGGCAGTCAGTTATCCCGGAAACAGGGCAGTCAGTTACCCCGGAAGCAGGACTGTCAGTTACGCTGGAAACAGAACAGTCAGTTACCCCGGAAACTGGGCTGTCAGTTACCCTGGAAACAGGGCAGTCAGTTATCCCGGAAACAGGGCAGTCATTTACCCCGGAAACAGGGCAGTCAGTTACCCCGGAAACAGGGAGATCAGTTACCCCGGAAACAGGGCAGTTAGTTACCCTGGAAACAGGGCAGTCAGTTATCCTGGAAACAGGGTGATCAGTGACCCTGGAAACAGGGTGGTCTGTTACCCCGGAAACAGGGTGATCAGTTATCCTGGAAACAGGGCGGTCAGTAAACCCAGAAACAGGTCAGTCATTTACCCCGGAAACAGGGTGATCAGTTATCCTGGAAACAGGGCAGTCAGTTAGCCTGGAAACAGGGCAGTCAGTTACCCCGGAAACAGGGCAGTCAGTTACCCTGGAAACAGGGCAGTCAGTTATCCCGGAAACAGGGCAGTCAGTTATCCAGGAAACTGGGTGATCAGTTACCCTGGAAACTGGGCAGTCAGTTACCCTGGAAACAGGGCAGTCAGTTACCCCGGAAACAGGGCAGTCAATTACCCTGGAAACTGGGCAGTCAGTTACCCTGGAAACAGGGCAGACAGTTATCCCGGAAACAGGGTGATCAGTTACCCTGGAAACAGGGCAGTCAGTTATCCCGGAAACGGCAGTCAGTTACCCCGGAAAAAGGGTGATCAGTTACCCTGGAAACAGGGCACTCAGTTACCCTGGAAACAGGGCACTCAGTTACCCCGGAAGCAGGTCTGTCAGTTACCCTGGAAACAGAACAGTCAGTTACCCCGGAAACTGGGCTGTCAGTTACCCTGGAAACAGGGCAGTCAGTCACCCTGGAAACAGGTTAGTCAGTTACCCCGGAAACAGGGTGATCAGTTACCCCGGAAACAGGGCAGTCAGTTCCCCTGGAAACAGAGCAGTCAGTTACCCTGGAAACAGGGCAGACAGTTATCCCGGAAACAGGGTGATCAGTTACCCTGGAAACAGGGCAGTCAGTTATCCCGGAAACAGGGCAGTCAGTTACCCCGGAAAAAGGGTGATCAGTTACCCTGGAAACTGGGCGGTCTCTTCCCCTGGTAACAGGGCACTCAGTTACCCCGGAAGCAGGTCTGTCAGTTACCCTGGAAACAGAACAGTCAGTTACCCCGGAAACTGGGCTGTCAGTTACCCTGGAAACTGGGCAGTCATTTATCCCGGAAACAGGGCAGTCAGTTACCCCGGAAACAGGGCAGTCAGTTACCCCGGAAACAGGGAGATCAGTTACCCCGGAAACAGGGCAGTTAGTTACCCTGGAAACAGGGCAGTCAGTTATCCTGGAAACAGGGTGATCAGTGACCCTGGAAACAGGGTGGTCAGTTACCCCGGAAACAGGGTGAACAATTATCCTGGAAACAGGGCGGTCAGTAAACCCAGAAACAGGGCAGTCATTTACCCCGGAAACAGGGTGATCAGTTATCCTGGAAACAGGGCAGTCAGTTAGCCTGGAAACAGGGCAGTCAGTTACCCCGGAAACAGGGCAGTCAGTTATCCTGGAAACAGGGCAGTCAGTTATCCCGGAAACAGGGCAGTCAGTTATCCAGGAAACAGGGTGATCAGTTACCCTGGAAACTGGGCAGTCAGTTACCCTGGAAACAGGGCAGTCAGTTACCCCGGAAACAGGGCAGTCAATTACCCTGGAAACTGGGTAGTCAGTTACCCTGGAAACAGGGCAGACAATTATCCCGGAAACAGGGTGATCAGTTACCCTGGAAACAGGGCAGTCAGTTATCCCAGAAACAGGGCAGTCAGTTACCCCGGAAAAAGGGTGATCAGTTACCCTGGAAACAGGGCGGTCAGTTCCCCTGGAAACAGGGCACTCAGTTACCCCGGAAGCAGGTCTGTCAGTTACCCTGGAAACAGAACAGTCATTAACCCCGGAAACTGGGCTGTCAGTTACCCTGGAAACAGGGCAGTCAGTCACCCTGGAAACAGGTTAGTCAGTTACCCCGGAAACAGGGTGATCAGTTACCCCGGAAACAGGGCAGTCAGTTCCCTGGAAACAGGGCAGTCAGTTACCCCGGAAACAGGGTGATCAATTATCCTGGAAACAGGGCGGTCAGTAAACCCAGAAACAGGGCAGTCATTTACCCCGGAAACAGGGTGATCAGTTATCCTGGAAACAGGGCAGTCAGTTAGCCTGGAAACAGGGCAGTCAGTTACCCCGGAAACAGGGCAGTCAGTTACCCTGGAAACAGGGCAGTCAGTTATCCCGGAAACAGGGCAGTCAGTTATCCAGGAAACAGGGTGATCAGTTACCCTGGAAACTGGGCAGTCAGTTACCCTGGAAACAGGGCAGTCAGTTACCCCGGAAACAGGGCAGTCAATTACCCTGGAAACTGGGCAGTCAGTTACCCTGGAAACAGGGCAGACAGTTATCCCGGAAACAGGGTGATCAGTTACCCTGGAAACAGGGCAGTCAGTTATCCCGGAAACAGGGCAGTCAGTTACCCCGGAAAAAGGGTGATCAGTTACCCTGGAAACAGGGCGGTCAGTTCCCCTGGAAACAGGGCACTCAGTTACCCCGGAAGCAGGTCTGTCAGTTACCCTGGAAACAGAACAGTCAGTTACCCCGAAACTGGGCTGTCAGTTACCCTGGAAACAGGGCAGTCAGTCACCCTGGAAACAGGTTAGTCAGTTACCCCGGAAACAGGGTGATCAGTTACCCCGGAAACAGGGCAGTCAGTTCCCTGGAAACAGGGCAGTCAGTTACCCTGGAAACAGGGCAGTCAGTTATCCCGGAAACAGGGCAGTCAGTTATCCCGGAAACAGGGTGATCAGTTACCCTGGAAACTGGGCAGTCAGTTACCCTGGAAACAGGGCGGTCAGTTACCATGGAAACAGCGCAGTCAGTTATCCTGGAAACAGGGGGATCAGTTACCCTGGAAAGTGGGCAGTCAGTTACCCTGGAAACAGGGCAGTCAGTTATCCTGGAAACAGGGCGGTCAGCTATCCTGGAAACAGGGCAGTCAGTTACCCCGGAAAAAGGGTGATCAGTTACCCTGGAAACTGGGCGGTCTCTTCCCCTGGAAACAGGGCACTCAGTTACCCCGGAAGCAGGTCTGTCAGTTACCCTGGAAACAGAACAGTCAGTTACCCCGGAAACTGGGCTGTCAGTTACCCTGGAACAGGGCAGTCAGTTATCCCGGAAACAGGGCAGTCATTTACCCCGGAAACAGGGCAGTCAGTTACCCCGGAAACAGGGAGATCAGTTACCCCGGAAACAGGGCAGTTAGTTACACTGGAAACAGGGCAGTCAGTTATCCTGGAAACAGGGTGATCAGTGACCCTGGAAACAGGGTGGTCAGTTACCCCGGAAACAGGGTGATCAGTTATCCTGGAAATAGGGCGGTCAGTAAACCCAGAAACAGGGCAGTCATTTACCCCGGAAACAGGGTGATCAGTTATCCTGGAAACAGGGCAGTCAGTTAGCCTGGAAACAGGGCAGTCATTTACCCCGGAAACAGGGCAGTCAGTTACCCTGGAAACAGGGCAGTCAGTTATCCCGGAAACAGGGCAGTCAGTTATCCAGGAAACAGGGTGATCAGTTACCCTGGAAACTGGGCAGTCAGTTACCCTGGAAACAGGGCAGTCAGTTACCCCGGAAACAGGGCAGTCAATTACCCTGGAAACTGGGCAGTCAGTTACCCTGGAAACAGGGCAGACAGTTATCCCGGAAACAGGGTGATCAGTTACCCTGGAAACAGGGCAGTCAGTTCCCCTGGAAACAGGGCACTCAGTTACCCCGGAAGCAGGTCTGTCAGTTACCCTGGAAACAGAACATTCAGTTACCCCGGAAACTGGGATGTCAGTTACCCTGGAAACAGGGCAGTCAGTCACCCTGGAAACAGGTTAGTCAGTTACCCCGGAAACAGGGTGATCAGTTACCCTGGAAACAGGGCAGTCAGTTCCCCTGGAAACAGGGCAGTCAGTTACCCTGGAAACAGGGCAGTCAGTTATCCCGGAAACAGGGTGATCAGTTACCCTGGAAACTGGGCAGTCAGTTACCCTGGAAACAGGGCGGTCAGTTACCATGGAAACAGCGCAGTCAGTTATCCTGGAAACAGGGGGATCAGTTACCCTGGAAATTGGGCAGTCAGTTACCCTGGAAACAGGGCAGTCAGTTATCCTGGAAACAGGGCGGTCAGTTATCCTGGAAACAGGGCGGCCAGTTACCCTGGAAATAGGTTAATCAGTTACCCCAGAAACAGGGTGATCAGTTACCCCGGAAACAGGGCAGTCAGTTACTCTGGAAACAGGGCATTCAGTTATACCGGAAAAAGGGTGATCAGTTACCCTGAAAACTGGGCAGTCACTTACCCTGGAAATAGGGCAGTCAGTTTCCCCGGTAACAGGGCATTCAGTTACCCTGGAAACAGGGCATTCATTTACCCCGGAAACTGGGCAGTCAGTTCCCCTGGAAACAGGGCAGTCAGTTACCCTGGAAACAGGGCAGTCAGTTAACCTGGAAACAGGGCAGTCAGTTATCCAGGGAACAGGGCAGTCAGATACCCCGGAAATAGGGCGGTCAGTTATCCTGGAAACAGGGCGGTCAGTTACCCCAGAAACAGGGAGATCTGTTACCCCGGAAACAGGGCGGTCAGTTACCCTGGAAACAGGGCAGTCAGTTACCCTGGAAACAGGGCAGTCAGTTAACCTGGAAACAGGGCAGTCAGTTATCCCGGAAACAGGGCAGTCAGTTATCCCGGAAACAGGGTGATCAGTTACCCTGGAAACTGGGCAGTCAGTTACCCTGGAAACAGGGCAGTCAGTTACCCCAGAAACAGGGCAGTCAGTTACCCTGGAAACAGGGCAGTCAGTTATCCCGGAAACAGGGTGATCAGTCTCCCTGGAAACAGGGCAGTCAGTTATCCCGGAAACAGGCAGTCAGTTACCCTGGAAACAGGACAGTCAGTTACCCCGGAAACTGGGCAGTCAGTTACTCTGGAAACATAGCAGTCAGTCACCCTGGAAACAGGTTAGTCAGTTACCCCGGAAACAGGGTGATCAGTTACCCCAGAAACAGAGCAGTCAGTGCCCCTGGAAACAGGGCGGTCAGTTACCCTGGAAACAGGGCAGTCAGTTATCCCGGAAACAGGGCAGTCAGTTACCCCGGAAGCAGGACTGTCAGTTACGCTGGAAACAGAACAGTCAGTTACCCCGGAAACTGGGCTGTCAGTTACCCTGGAAACAGGGCAGTCAGTTATCCCGGAAACAGGGCAGTCATTTACCCCGGAAACAGGGCAGTCAGTTACCCCGGAAACAGGGAGATCAGTTACCCCGGAAACAGGGCAGTTAGTTACCCTGGAAACAGGGCAGTCAGTTATCCTGGAAACAGGGTGATCAGTGACCCTGGAAACAGGGTGGTCTGTTACCCCGGAAACAGGGTGATCAGTTATCCTGGAAACAGGGCGGTCAGTAAACCCAGAAACAGGTCAGTCATTTACCCCGGAAACAGGGTGATCAGTTATCCTGGAAACAGGGCAGTCAGTTAGCCTGGAAACAGGGCAGTCAGTTACCCCGGAAACAGGGCAGTCAGTTACCCTGGAAACAGGGCAGTCAGTTATCCCGGAAACAGGGCAGTCAGTTATCCAGGAAACTGGGTGATCAGTTACCCTGGAAACTGGGCAGTCAGTTACCCTGGAAACAGGGCAGTCAGTTACCCCGGAAACAGGGCAGTCAATTACCCTGGAAACTGGGCAGTCAGTTACCCTGGAAACAGGGCAGACAGTTATCCCGGAAACAGGGTGATCAGTTACCCTGGAAACAGGGCAGTCAGTTATCCCGGAAACGGCAGTCAGTTACCCCGGAAAAAGGGTGATCAGTTACCCTGGAAACAGGGCGGTCAGTTCCCCTGGAAACAGGGCACTCAGTTACCCCGGAAGCAGGTCTGTCAGTTACCCTGGAAACAGAACAGTCAGTTACCCCGGAAACTGGGCTGTCAGTTACCCTGGAAACAGGGCAGTCAGTCACCCTGGAAACAGGTTAGTCAGTTACCCCGGAAACAGGGTGATCAGTTACCCCGGAAACAGGGCAGTCAGTTCCCCTGGAAACAGAGCAGTCAGTTACCCTGGAAACAGGGCAGACAGTTATCCCGGAAACAGGGTGATCAGTTACCCTGGAAACAGGGCAGTCAGTTATCCCGGAAACAGGGCAGTCAGTTACCCCGGAAAAAGGGTGATCAGTTACCCTGGAAACTGGGCGGTCTCTTCCCCTGGTAACAGGGCACTCAGTTACCCCGGAAGCAGGTCTGTCAGTTACCCTGGAAACAGAACAGTCAGTTACCCCGGAAACTGGGCTGTCAGTTACCCTGGAAACTGGGCAGTCATTTATCCCGGAAACAGGGCAGTCAGTTACCCCGGAAACAGGGCAGTCAGTTACCCCGGAAACAGGGAGATCAGTTACCCCGGAAACAGGGCAGTTAGTTACCCTGGAAACAGGGCAGTCAGTTATCCTGGAAACAGGGTGATCAGTGACCCTGGAAACAGGGTGGTCAGTTACCCCGGAAACAGGGTGAACAATTATCCTGGAAACAGGGCGGTCAGTAAACCCAGAAACAGGGCAGTCATTTACCCCGGAAACAGGGTGATCAGTTATCCTGGAAACAGGGCAGTCAGTTAGCCTGGAAACAGGGCAGTCAGTTACCCCGGAAACAGGGCAGTCAGTTACCCTGGAAACAGGGCAGTCAGTTATCCCGGAAACAGGGCAGTCAGTTATCCAGGAAACAGGGTGATCAGTTACCCTGGAAACTGGGCAGTCAGTTACCCTGGAAACAGGGCAGTCAGTTACCCCGGAAACAGGGCAGTCAATTACCCTGGAAACTGGGTAGTCAGTTACCCTGGAAACAGGGCAGACAATTATCCCGGAAACAGGGTGATCAGTTACCCTGGAAACAGGGCAGTCAGTTATCCCAGAAACAGGGCAGTCAGTTACCCCGGAAAAAGGGTGATCAGTTACCCTGGAAACAGGGCGGTCAGTTCCCCTGGAAACAGGGCACTCAGTTACCCCGGAAGCAGGTCTGTCAGTTACCCTGGAAACAGAACAGTCATTAACCCCGGAAACTGGGCTGTCAGTTACCCTGGAAACAGGGCAGTCAGTCACCCTGGAAACAGGTTAGTCAGTTACCCCGGAAACAGGGTGATCAGTTACCCCGGAAACAGGGCAGTCAGTTCCCTGGAAACAGGGCAGTCAGTTACCCTGGAAACAGGGCAGTCAGTTATCCCGGAAACAGGGCAGTCAGTTATCCCGGAAACAGGGTGATCAGTTACCCTGGAAACTGGGCAGTCAGTTACCCTGGAAACAGGGCGGTCAGTTACCATGGAAACAGCGCAGTCAGTTATCCTGGAAACAGGGGGATCAGTTACCCTGGAAAGTGGGCAGTCAGTTACCCTGGAAACAGGGCAGTCAGTTATCCTGGAAACAGGGCGGTCAGCTATCCTGGAAACAGGGCAGTCAGTTACCCCGGAAAAAGGGTGATCAGTTACCCTGGAAACTGGGCGGTCTCTTCCCCTGGAAACAGGGCACTCAGTTACCCTGGAAGCAGGTCTGTCAGTTACCCTGGAAACAGAACAGTCAGTTACCCCGGAAACTGGGCTGTCAGTTACCCTGGAAACTTGGCAGTCAGTTATCCCGGAAACAGGGCAGTCATTTACCCCGGAAACAGGGCAGACAGTTACCCCGGAAACAGGGAGATCAGTTACCCCGGAAACAGGGCAGTTAGTTACCCTGGAAACAGGGCAGTCAGTTATCCTGGAAACAGGGTGATCAGTGACCCTGGAAACAGGGTGGTCAGTTACCCCGGAAACAGGGTGATCAGTTATCCTGGAAATAGGGCGGTCAGTAAACACAGAAACAGGGCGGTCATTTACCCCGGAAACAGGGTGATCAGTTATCCTGGAAACAGGGCAGTCAGTTAACCTGGAAACAGGGCAGTCAGTTACTACGGAAACAGGGCAGTCAGTTACCCTGGAAACAGGGCAGTCAGTTATCCCGGAAACAGGGCAGTCAGTTATCCAGGAAACAGGGTGATCAGTTACCCTGGAAACTGGGCAGTCAGTTACCCTGGAAACAGGGCAGTCAGTTACCCCGGAAACAGGGCAGTCAATTACCCTGGAAACTGGGCAGTCAGTTACCCTGGAAACAGGGCAGAGAGTTATCCTGGAAACAGGGTGATCAGTGACCCTGGAAACAGGGTGGTCAGTTACCCCGGAAACAGGGTGAACAATTATCCTGGAAACAGGGCGGTCAGTAAACCCAGAAACAGGGCAGTCATTTACCCCGGAAACAGGGTGATCAGTTATCCTGGAAACAGGGCAGTCAGTTAGCCTGGAAACAGGGCAGTCAGTTACCCCGGAAACAGGACAGTCAGTTACCCTGGAAACAGGGCAGTCAGTTATCCCGGAAACAGGGCAGTCAGTTATCCAGGAAACAGGGTGATCAGTTACCCTGGAAACTGGGCAGTCAGTTACCCTGGAAACAGGGCAGTCAGTTACCCCGGAAACAGGGCAGTCAATTACCCTGGAAACTGGGCAGTCAGTTACCCTGGAAACAGGGCAGACAATTATCCCGGAAACAGGGTGATCAGTTACCCTGGAAACAGGGCAGTCAGTTATCCCGGAAACAGGGCAGTCAGTTACCCCGGAAAAAGGGTGATCAGTTACCCTGGAAACAGGGCGGTCAGTTCCCCTGGAAACAGGGCACTCAGTTACCCCGGAAGCAGGTCTGTCAGTTACCCTGGAAACAGAACAGTCAGTTACCCCGGAAACTGGGCTGTCAGTTACCCTGGAAACAGGGCAGTCAGTCACCCTGGAAACAGGTTAGTCAGTTACCCCGGAAACAGGGTGATCAGTTACCCCGGAAACAGGGCAGTTAGTTACCCTGGAAACAGGGCAGTCAGTTATCCTGGAAACAGGGTGATCAGTGACCCTGGAAACAGGGTGGTCAGTTACCCCGGAAACAGGGTGATCAGTTATCCTGGAAATAGGGCGGTCAGTAAACACAGAAACAGGGCGGTCATTTACCCCGGAAACAGGGTGATCAGTTATCCTGGAAACAGGGCAGTCAGTTAACCTGGAAACAGGGCAGTCAGTTACTACGGAAACAGGGCAGTCAGTTACCCTGGAAACAGGGCAGTCAGTTATCCCGGAAACAGGGCAGTCAGTTATCCAGGAAACAGGGTGATCAGTTACCCTGGAAACTGGGCAGTCAGTTACCCTGGAAACAGGGCAGTCAGTTACCCCGGAAACAGGGCAGTCAATTACCCTGGAAACTGGGCAGTCAGTTACCCTGGAAACAGGGCAGAGAGTTATCCTGGAAACAGGGTGATCAGTGACCCTGGAAACAGGGTGGTCAGTTACCCCGGAAACAGGGTGAACAATTATCCTGGAAACAGGGCGGTCAGTAAACCCAGAAACAGGGCAGTCATTTACCCCGGAAACAGGGTGATCAGTTATCCTGGAAACAGGGCAGTCAGTTAGCCTGGAAACAGGGCAGTCAGTTACCCCGGAAACAGGACAGTCAGTTACCCTGGAAACAGGGCAGTCAGTTATCCCGGAAACAGGGCAGTCAGTTATCCAGGAAACAGGGTGATCAGTTACCCTGGAAACTGGGCAGTCAGTTACCCTGGAAACAGGGCAGTCAGTTACCCCGGAAACAGGGCAGTCAATTACCCTGGAAACTGGGCAGTCAGTTACCCTGGAAACAGGGCAGACAATTATCCCGGAAACAGGGTGATCAGTTACCCTGGAAACAGGGCAGTCAGTTATCCCGGAAACAGGGCAGTCAGTTACCCCGGAAAAAGGGTGATCAGTTACCCTGGAAACAGGGCGGTCAGTTCCCCTGGAAACAGGGCCCTCAGTTACCCCGGAAGCAGGTCTGTCAGTTACCCTGGAAACAGAACAGTCAGTTACCCCGGAAACTGGGCTGTCAGTTACCCTGGAAACAGGGCAGTCAGTCACCCTGGAAACAGGTTAGTCAGTTACCCCGGAAACAGGGTGATCAGTTACCCCGGAAACAGGGCAGTCAGTTCCCTGGAAACAGGGCAGTCAGTTACCCTGGAAACAGGGCAGTCAGTTATCCCGGAAACAGGGCAGTCAGTTATCCCGGAAACAGGGTGATCAGTTACCCTGGAAACTGGGCAGTCAGTTACCCTGGAAACAGGGCGGTCAGTTACCATGGAAACAGCGCAGTCAGTTATCCTGGAAACAGGGGGATCAGTTACCCTGGAAAGTGGGCAGTCAGTTACCCTGGAAACAGGGCAGTCAGTTATCCTGGAAACAGGGCGGTCAGCTATCCTGGAAACAGGGCAGTCAGTTACCCCGGAAAAAGGGTGATCAGTTACCCTGGAAACTGGGCGGTCTCTTCCCCTGGAAACAGGGCACTCAGTTACCCCGGAAGCAGGTCTGTCAGTTACCCTGGAAACAGAACAGTCAGTTACCCCGGAAACAGGGCAGTCAGTTACCCCGGAAACAGGGAGATCAGTTACCCCGGAAACAGGGCAGTTAGTTACCCTGGAAACAGGGCAGTCAGTTATCCTGGAAACAGGGTGATCAGTGACCCTGGAAACAGGGTGGTCATTTACCCCGGAAACAGGGTGATCAGTTATCCTGGAAATAGGGCGGTCAGTAAACACAGAAACAGGGCAGTCATTTACCCCGGAAACAGGGTGATCAGTTATCCTGCAAACAGGGCAGTCAGTTAGCCTGGAAACAGGGCAGTCAGTTACTACGGAAACAGGGCAGTCAGTTACCCTGGAAACAGGGCAGTCAGTTATCCCGGAAACAGGGCAGTCAGTTATCCAGGAAACAGGGTGATCAGTTACCCTGGAAACTGGGCAGTCAGTTACCCTGGAAACAGGGCAGTCAGTTACCCCGGAAACAGGGCAGTCAATTACCCTGGAAACTGGGCAGTCAGTTACCCTGGAAACAGGGCAGACAGTTATCCCGGAAACAGGGTGATCAGTTACCCTGGAAACAGGGCAGTCAGTTCCCCTGGAAACAGGGCACTCAGTTACCCCGGAAGCAGGTCTGTCAGTTACCCTGGAAACAGAACATTCAGTTACCCCGGAAACTGGGATGTCAGTTACCCTGGAAACAGGGCAGTCAGTCACCCTGGAAACAGGTTAGTCAGTTACCCCGGAAACAGGGTGATCAGTTACCCTGGAAACAGGGCAGTCAGTTCCCCTGGAAACAGGACAGTCAGTTACCCTGGAAACAGGGCAGTCAGTTATCCCGGGAACAGGGTGATCAGTTACCCTGGAAACTGGGCAGTCAGTTACCCTGGAAACAGGGCGGTCAGTTACCATGGAAACAGCGCAGTCAGTTATCCTGGAAACAGGGGGATCAGTTACCCTGGAAATTGGGCAGTCAGTTACCCTGGAAACAGGGCAGTCAGTTATCCTGGAAACAGGGCGGTCAGTTATCCTGGAAACAGGGCGGTCAGTTACCCTGGAAATAGGTTAATCAGTTACCCCGGAAACAGGGTGATCAGTTACCCCGGAAACAGGGCAGTCAGTTACTCTGGAAACAGGGCATTCAGTTATACCGGAAAAAGGGTGATCAGTTACCCTGAAAACTGGGCAGTCACTTACACTGGAAACAGGGCAGTCACTTTCCCCGGTAACAGGGCAGTCAGTTACCCTGGAAACAGGGCATTCATTTACCCCGGAAACTGGGCAGTCAGTTACCCTGGAAACAGGGCAGTCAGTCACCCTGGAAACAGGTTATTCAGTTACACCGGAAACAGGGCAGTCAGTTCCCCTGGAAACAGGGCAGTCAGTTACCCTGGAAACAGGGCAGTCAGTTAACCTGGAAACAGGGCAGTCAGTTATCCCGGAAACAGGGCAGTCAGTTATCCCGGAAACAGGGTGATCAGTTACCCTGGAAACTGGGCAGTCAGTTACCCTGGAAACAGGGCAGTCAGTTACCCCAGAAACAGGGCAGTCAGTTACCCTGGAAACAGGGCGGTCAGTTATCCCGGAAACAGGGTGATCAGTCACCCTGGAAACAGGGCAGTCAGTTATCCCGGAAACAGGCAGTCAGTTACCCTGGAAACAGGACAGTCAGTTACCATGGAAACTGGGCAGTCAGTTACTCTGGAAACATAGCAGTCAGTCACCCTGGAAACAGGTTAGTCAGTTACCCCGGAAACAGGGTGATCAGTTACCCCAGAAACAGGGCAGTCAGTGCCCCTGGAAACAGGGCGGTCAGTTACCCTGGAAACAGGGCAGTCAGTTATCCCGGAAACAGGGCAGTCAGTTATCCCGGAAACAGGGCGATCAGTTAACCTGGAAACTGGGCAGTCTGTTACCCTGGAAACAGGGCGGTCAGTTACCCTGGAAACTGGGCAGTCAGTTACCCCGGAAACAGGGCAGTCAGTTACCCTGTAAACAGGGCGGTCAGTTACCCTGGAAACAAGGCGATCAGTTAACGTGGAAACTGGGCAGTCTGTTACCCTGTAAACAGGGCGGTCAGTTACCCTGGAAACAGGGCAGTCAGTTACCCTGGAAACAGGGCAGTCAGTCACCCTGGAAACAGGTTAGTCAGTTACCCCGGAAACAGGGTGATCAGTTACCCCGGAAACAGGGCAGTCAGTTCCCTGGAAACAGGGCAGTCAGTTACCCTGGAAACAGGGCAGTCAGTTATCCCGGAAACAGGGCAGTCAGTTATCCCGGAAACAGGGTGATCAGTTACCCTGGAAACTGGGCAGTCAGTTACCCTGGAAACAGGGCGGTCAGTTACCATGGAAACAGCGCAGTCAGTTATCCTGGAAACAGGGGGATCAGTTACCCTGGAAAGTGGGCAGTCAGTTACCCTGGAAACAGGGCAGTCAGTTATCCTGGAAACAGGGCGGTCAGTTATCCTGGAAACAGGGCAGTCAGTTACCCCGGAAAAAGGGTGATCAGTTACCCTGGAAACTGGGCGGTCTCTTCCCCTGGAAACAGGGCACTCAGTTACCCCGGAAGCAGGTCTGTCAGTTACCCTGGAAACAGAACAGTCAGTTACCCCGGAAACTGGGCTGTCAGTTACCCTGGACACAGGGCAGTCAGTTATCCCGGAAACAGGGCAGTCATTTACCCTGGAAACAGGGCAGTCAGTTACCCCGGAAACAGGGAGATCAATTACCCCGGAAACAGGGCAGTTAGTTACCCTGGAAACAGGGCAGTCAGTTATCCTGGAAACAGGGTGATCAGTGACCCTGGAAACAGGGTGGTCAGTTACCCTGGAAACAGGGTGATCAGTTATCCTGGAAATAGGGCGGTCAGTAAACCCAGAAACAGGGCAGTCATTTACCCCGGAAACAGGGTGATCAGTTATCCTGGAAACAGGGCAGTCAGTTAGCCTGGAAACAGGGCAGTCAGTTACCCCGGAAACAGGGCAGTCAGTTACCCTGGAAACAGGGCAGTCAGTTATCCCGGAAACAGGGCAGTCAGTTATCCAGGAAACAGGGTGATCAGTTACCCTGGAAACTGGGCAGTCAGTTACCCTGGAAACAGGGCAGTCAGTTACCCCGGAAACAGGGCAGTCAATTACCCTGGAAACTGGGCAGTCAGTTACCCTGGAAACAGGGCAGACAGTTATCCCGGAAACAGGGTGATCAGTTACCCTGGAAACAGGGCAGTCAGTTATCCCGGAAACAGGGCAGACAGTTACCCCGGAAAAAGGGTGATCAGTTACCCTGGAAACAGGGCGGTCAGTTCCCCTGGAAACAGGGCACTCAGTTACCCCGGAAGCAGGTCTGTCAGTTACCCTGGAAACAGAACAGTCAGTTACCCCGGAAACTGGGATGTCAGTTACCCTGGAAACAGGGCAGTCAGTCACCCTGGAAACAGGTTAGTCAGTTACCCCGGAAACAGGGTGATCAGTTACCCTGGAAACAGGGCAGTCAGTTACCCTGGAAACAGGGCAGTCAGTTATCCCGGAAACAGGGTGATCAGTTACCCTGGAAACTGGGCAGTCAGTTACCCTGGAAACAGGGCGGTCAGTTACCATGGAAACAGCGCAGTCAGTTATCCTGGAAACAGGGGGATCAGTTACCCTGGAAATTGGGCAGTCAGTTACCCTGGAAACAGGGCAGTCAGTTATCCTGGAAACAGGGCGGTCAGTTATCCTGGAAACAGGGCGGTCAGTTACCCTGGAAATAGGTTAATCAGTTACCCCGGAAACAGGGTGATCAGTTACCCCGGAAACAGGGCAGTCAGCTACTCTGGAAACAGGGCATTCAGTTATACCGGAAAAAGGGTGATCAGTTACCCTGAAAACTGGGCAGTCACTTACCTTGGAAACAGGGCAGTCAGTTTCCCCGGTAACAGGGCAGTCAGTTACCCTGGAAACAGGGCATTCATTTACCCCGGAAACTGGGGAGTCAGTTACCCTGGAAACAGGGCAGTCAGTCACCCTGGAAACAGGTTATTCAGTTACACCGGAAACAGGGCAGTCAGTTCCCCTGGAAACAGGGCAGTCAGTTACCCTGGAAACAGGGCAGTTAGTTAACCTGGAAACAGGGCAGTCAGTTATCCCGGAAACAGGGCAGTCAGTTATCCCGGAAACAGGGTGATCAGTTACCCTGGAAACTGGGCAGTCAGTTACCCTGGAAACAGGGCAGTCAGTTACCCCAGAAATAGGGCAGTCAGTTACCCTGGAAACAGGGCAGTCAGTTATCCCGGAAACAGGGTGATCAGTCACCCTGGAAACAGGGCAGTCAGTTATCCCGGAAACAGGCAGTCAGTTACCCTGGAAACAGGACAGTCAGTTACCCCGGAAACTGGGCAGTCAGTTACTCTGGAAACATAGCAGTCAGTCACCCTGGAAACAGGTTAGTCAGTTACCCCGGAAACAGGGTGATCAGTTACCCCAGAAACAGGGCAGTCAGTGCCCCTGGAAACAGGGCGGTCAGTTACCCTGGAAACAGGGCATTCAGTTATCCCGGAAACAGGGCAGTCAGTTATCCCGGAAACAGGGCGATCAGTTAACCTGGAAGCTGGGCAGTCTGTTACCCTGGAAACAGGGCGGTCAGTTACCCTGGAAACTGGGCAGTCAGTTACCCCGGAAACAGGGCAGTCAGTTACCCTGTAAACAGGGCGGTCAGTTACCCTGGAAACAAGGCGATCAGTTAACGTGGAAACTGGGCATTCTGTTACCCTGGAAACAGGGCGGTCAGTTACCCTGGCAACAGGGCAGTCAGTTACCCTGGAAACAGAGCGGTCAGTTACCCTGGAAACAGGGCAGTCAGTTATCCTGGAAACAGGGTGATCATTTACCCTGGAAAATGTTCAGTCAGTTACCCTGGAAACAGGGCAGTCAGTTATCCTGGAAACAGGGCGGTCAGTTATCCTGGAAACAGGGCGGTCAGATACCCCGGAAATAGGGCGGTCAGTTATCCTGGAAACAGGGCGGTCAGTTACATCGTAAGCAGGGAGATCAGTTACCCAGAAACAGGGCGGTCAGTTACCCTGGAAGCAGGGCAGTCAGTTACCCTAAAAACAGGGCAGTCAGTTATCCCGAAAAAAGTGTGATCATTTACCCTGGAAACTGGGCAGTCAGTTACCCTGGAAATAGGGCAGTCAGTTTCCCCGGAAACAGGTCTGTCAATTTCCCCGGAAACAGGGCTGTCAGTTACCCTGGAAACAGGGCAGTCAGTTATCCCGGAAACAGGGTGATCAGTTGCCCTGGAAAGAGGGCAGTCAGTTACACCGGAAACAGGGCAGTCAGTTTCCCTGGAAACAGGGCAGTGAGCTATTCCGGAAACAGGGCAGTCAGTTATCCCGGAAACAGGGTGAACAATTACCCTGGAAACTGGGCAGTCAGTTACCCTGGAAACACGGCGGTCAGTTACCCTGGAAACAGGGCAGTCAGTTATCCTGGAAACAGGGCAGTCAGTTATCCTGGAAACAGGGCGGTCAGATACCCCGGAAATAGGGCGGTCTGTTATCCTGGAAACAGGGCGGTCAGTTACCCAGGAAACAGGGAGATCAGTTACCCCGGAAACAGGGCGGTCAGTTACCATGGAAACAGGGCAGTCAGTTATCCCGGAAACAGGGCAGTCATTTACCCCGGAAACAGGGCAGTCAGTTACCCTGGAAACAGGGCAGTCAGTTACCCTGGAAACAGGGCAGTCAGTTATCCCGGAAACAGGGCAGTCAGTTATCCCGGAAACAGGGTGATCAGTTACCCTGGAAACTGTGCAGTCAGTTACCCTGGAAACAGGGCAGTCAGTTACCCCGGAAACAGGGCAGTCAATTACCCTGGAAACTGGGCTGTCAGTTACCCTGGAAACAGGGCAGACAGTTATCCCGGAAACAGGGTGATCAGTTACCCTGGAAACAGGGCAGTCAGTTATCCCGGAAACAGGGCAGTCAATTACCCCGGAAAAAGGGTGATCAGTTACCCTGGAAACTGGGCGGTCTCTTCCCCTGGAATCAGGGCACTCAGTTACCCCGGAAGCAGGTCTGCCAGTTACCCTGGAAACAGAACAGTCAGTTACCCTGGAAACACGGCGGTCAGTTACCCTGGAAACAGGGCAGTCAGTTATCCTGGAAACAGGGCAGTCAGTTATCCTGGAAACAGGACGGTCAGATACCCCGGAAATAGGGCGGTCTGTTATCCTGGAAACAGGGCGGTCAGTTACCCAGGAAACAGGGAGATCAGTTACCCCGGAAACAGGGCGGTCAGTTACCATGGAAACAGGGCAGTCAGTTATCCCGGAAACAGGGCAGTCATTTACCCCGGAAACAGGGCAGTCAGTTACCCCGGAAACAGGGCAGTCAGTTACCCTGGAAACAGGGCAGTCAGTTATCCCGGAAACAGGGCAGTCAGTTATCCAGGAAACAGGGTGATCAGTTACCCTGGAAACTGGGCAGTCAGTTACCCTGGAAACAGGGCAGTCAGTTACCCCGGAAACAGGGCAGTCAATTACCCTGGAAACTGGGCAGTCAGTTACCCTGGCAACAGGGCAGACAGTTATCCCGGAAACAGGGTGATCAGTTAACCTGGAAACAGGGCAGTCAGTTATCCCGGAAACAGGGCAGTCAGTTACCCCGGAAAAAGGGTGATCAGTTACCCTGGAAACTGGGCGGGCTCTTCCCCTGGTAACAGGGCACTCAGTTACCCCGGAAGCAGGTCTGTCAGTTACCCTGGAAACAGAACAGTCAGTTACCCCGGAAACTGGGCTGTCAGTTACCCTGGAAACAGGGCAGTCAGTTATCCCGGAAACAGGGCAGTCATTTACCCCGGAAACAGGGCAGTCAGTTACCCCGGAAACAGGGAGATCAGTTACCCCGGAAACAGGGCAGTTAGTTACCCTGGAAACAGGGCAGTCAGTTATCCTGGAAACAGGGTGATCAGTGACCCTGGAAACAGGGTGGTCAGTTACCCCGGAAACAGGGTGATCAGTTATCCTGGAAACAGGGCGGTCAGTAAACCCAGAAACAGGGCAGTCATTTACCCCGGAAACACGGTGATCAGTTATCCTGGAAACAGGGCAGTCAGTTAGCCTGGAAACAGGGCAGTCAGTTACTCCGGAAACAGGGCAGTCAGTTACCCTGGAAACAGGGCAGTCAGTTATCCCGGAAACAGGGCAGTCAGTTATCCAGGAAACAGGGTGATCAGTTACCCTGGAAACAGGGCAGACAGTTATCCCGGAAACAAGGTGATCAGTTACCCTGGAAACAGGGCAGTCAGTTACCCCGGAAAAAGGGTGATCAGTTACCCTGGAAACAGGGCGGTCAGTTCCCCTGGAAACAGGGCACTCAGTTACCCCGGAAGCAGGTCTGTCAGTTACCCTGGAAACAGAACAGTCAGTTACCCCGGAAACTGGGCTGTCAGTTACCCTGGAAACAGGGCAGTCAGTCACCCTGGAAACAGGTTAGTCAGTTACCCCGGAAACAGGGTGATCAGTTACCCTGGAAACAGGGCAGTCAGTTACCCTGGAAACAGGGCAGTCAGTTATCCCGGAAACAGGGTGATCAGTTGCCCTGGAAAGAGGGCAGTCAGTTACACCGGAAACAGGGCAGTCAGTTTCCCTGGAAACACGGCGGTCAGTTACCCTGGAAACAGGGCAGTCAGTTATCCTGGAAACAGGGCAGTCAGTTATCCTGGAAACAGGGCGGTCAGATACCCCGGAAATAGGGCGGTCTGTTATCCTGGAAACAGGGCGGTCAGTTACCCAGGAAACAGGGTGATCAGTTACCCCGGAAACAGGGCGGTCAGTTACCATGGAAACAGGGCAGTCAGTTATCCCGGAAACAGGGCAGTCATTTACCCCGGAAACAGGGCAGTCAGTTACCCTGGAAACAGGGCAGTCAGTTACCCTGGAAACAGGGCAGTCAGTTATCCCGGAAACAGGGTGATCAGTTGCCCTGGAAAGAGGGCAGTCAGTTACACCGGAAACAGGGCAGTCAGTTTCCCTGGAAACAGGGCGGTGAGCTATTCCGGAAACAGGGCAGTCAGTTATCCCGGAAACAGGGTGAACAATTACCCTGGAAACTGGGCAGTCAGTTACCCTGGAAACACGGCGGTCAGTTACCCTGGAAACAGGGCAGTCAGTTATCCTGGAAACAGGGCAGTCAGTTATCCTGGAAACAGGGCGGTCAGATACCCCGGAAATAGGGCGGTCTGTTATCCTGGAAACAGGGCGGTCAGTTACCCAGGAAACAGGGTGATCAGTTACCCCGGAAACAGGGCGGTCAGTTACCATGGAAACAGGGCAGTCAGTTATCCCGGAAACAGGGCAGTCATTTACCCCGGAAACAGGGCAGTCAGTTACCCTGGAAACAGGGCAGTCAGTTACCCTGGAAACAGGGCAGTCAGTTATCCCGGAAACAGGGCAGTCAGTTATCCAGGAAACAGGGTGATCAGTTACCCTGGAAACTGTGCAGTCAGTTACCCTGGAAACAGGGCAGTCAGTTACCCCGGAAACAGGGCAGTCAATTACCCTGGAAACTGGGCAGTCAGTTACCCTGGAAACAGGGCAGACAGTTATCCCGGAAACAGGGTGATCAGTTACCCTGGAAACAGGGCAGTCAGTTATCCCGGAAACAGGGCAGTCAGTTACCCCGGAAAAAGGGTGATCAGTTACCCTGGAAACTGGGCGGTCTCTTCCCCTGGAATCAGGGCACTCAGTTACCCCGGAAGCAGGTCTGCCAGTTACCCTGGAAACAGAACAGTCAGTTACCCTGGAAACACGGCGGTCTGTTACCCTGGAAACAGGGCAGTCAGTTATCCTGGAAACAGGGCAGTCAGTTATCCTGGAAACAGGACGGTCAGATATCCCGGAAATAGGGCGGTCTGTTATCCTGGAAACAGGGCGGTCAGTTACCCAGGAAACAGGGAGATCAGTTACCCCGGAAACAGGGCGGTCAGTTACCATGGAAACAGGGCAGTCAGTTATCCCGGAAACAGGGCAGTCATTTACCCCGGAAACAGGGCAGTCAGTTACCCCGGAAACAGGGCAGTCAGTTACCCTGGAAACAGGGCAGTCAGTTATCCCGGAAACAGGGCAGTCAGTTATCCAGGAAACAGGGTGATCGGTTACCCTGGAAACTGGGCAGTCAGTTACCCTGGAAACAGGGCAGTCAGTTACCCCGGAAACAGGGCAGTCAATTACCCTGGAAACTGGGCAGTCAGTTACCCTGGCAACAGGGCAGACAGTTATCCCGGAAACAGGGTGATCAGTTACCCTGGAAACAGGGCAGTCAGTTATCCCGGAAACAGGGCAGTCAGTTACCCCGGAAAAAGGGTGATCAGTTACCCTGGAAACTGGGCGGGCTCTTCCCCTGGTAACAGGGCACTCAGTTACCCCGGAAGCAGGTCTGTCAGTTACCCTGGAAACAGAACAGTCAGTTACCCCGGAAACTGGGCTGTCAGTTACCCTGGAAACAGGGCAGTCAGTTATCCCGGAAACAGGGCAGTCATTTACCCCGGAAACAGGGCAGTCAGTTACCCCGGAAACAGGGAGATCAGTTACCCCGGAAACAGGGCAGTTAGTTACCCTGGAAACAGGGCAGTCAGTTATCCTGGAAACAGGGTGATCAGTGACCCTGGAAACAGGGTGGTCAGTTACCCCGGAAACAGGGTGATCAGTTATCCTGGAAACAGGGCGGTCAGTAAACCCAGAAACAGGGCAGTCATTTACCCCGGAAACACGGTGATCAGTTATCCCGGAAACAGGGCAGTCAGTTAGCCTGGAAACAGGGCAGTCAGTTACTCCGGAAACAGGGCAGTCAGTTACCCTGGAAACAGGGCAGTCAGTTATCCCGGAAACAGGGCAGTCAGTTATCCAGGAAACAGGGTGATCAGTTACCCTGGAAACAGGGCAGACAGTTATCCCGGAAACAGGGTGATCAGTTACCCTGGAAACAGGGCAGTCAGTTACCCCGGAAAAAGGGTGATCAGTTACCCTGGAAACAGGGCGGTCAGTTCCCCTGGAAACAGGGCACTCAGTTACCCCGGAAGCAGGTCTGTCAGTTACCCTGGAAACAGAACAGTCAGTTACCCCGGAAACTGGGCTGTCAGTTACCCTGGAAACAGGGCAGTCAGTCACCCTGGAAACAGGTTAGTCAGTTACCCCGGAAACAGGGTGATCAGTTACCCCGGAAACAGGGCAGTCAGTTCCCCTGGAAACAGGGCAGTCAGTTACCCTGGAAACAAGGCAGTCAGTTATCCCGGAAACAGGGCAGTCAGTTATCCCGGAAACAGGGTGATCAGTTGCCCTGGAAACTGGGCAGTCAGTTACCCTGGAAACGGGGCCGTCAGTTACCATGGAAACAGCGCAGTCAGTTATCCTGGAAACAGGGGGATCAGTTACCCTGGAAAGTGGGCAGTCAGTTACCCTGGAAAGAGGGCAGTCAGTTATCCTGGAAACAGGGCGGTCAGTTATCCTGGAAACAGGGCAGTCAGTTACCCCGGAAAAAGGGTGATCAGTTACCCCGGAAACAGGGCGGTCTCTTCCCCTGGAAACAGGGCACTCAGTTAGCCCGGAAGCAGGTCTGTCAGTTACCCTGGAAACAGAACAGTCAGTTACCCCGGAAACTGGGCTGTCAGTTACCCTGGAAACAGGGCAGTCAGTTATCCCGGAAACAGGGCAGTCATTTACCCCGGAAACAGGGCAGTCAGTTACCCCGGAAACAGGGAGATCAGTTACCCCGGAAACAGGGCAGTTAGTTACCCTGGAAACAGGGCAGTCAGTTATCCTGGAAACAGGGTGATCAGTGACCCTGGAAACAGGGTGGTCAGTTACCCCGGAAACAGGGTGATCAGTTATCCTGGAAATAGGGCGGTCAGTAAACCCAGAAACAGGGCAGTCATTTACCCCGGAAACAGGGTGATCAGTTACCCTGGAAACAGGGCAGTCAGTTAGCCTGGAAACAGGGCAGTCAGTTACCCCGGAAACAGGGCAGTCAGTTACCCTGGAAACAGGGCAGTCAGTTATCCCGGAAACAGGGCAGTCAGTTATCCAGGAAACAGGGTGATCAGTTACCCTGGAAACTGGGCAGTCAGTTACCCTGGAAACAGGGCAGTCAGTTACCCCGGAAACAGGGCAGTCAATTACCCTGGAAACTGGGCAGTCAGTTACCCTGGAAACAGGGTGATCAGTTATCCCGGAAACAGGGTGATCAGTTACCCTGGAAACAGGGCAGTCAGTTATCCCGGAAACAGGGCAGACAGTTACCCCGGAAAAAGGGTGATCAGTTACCCTGGAAACAGGGCGGTCAGTTCCCCTGGAAACAGGGCACTCAGTTACCCCAGAAGCAGGTCTGTCAGTTACCCTGGAAACAGAACAGTCAGTTACCCCGGAAACTGGGCTGTCAGTTACCCTGGAAACAGGGCAGTCAGTCACCCTGGAAACAGGTTAGTCAGTTACCCCGGAAACAGGGTGATCAGTTACCCTGGAAACAGGGCAGTCAGTTCCCCTGGAAACAGGGCAGTCAGTTACCCTGGAAACAGGGCAGTCAGTTATCCTGGAAACAGGGCAGTCAGTTATCCCGGAAACAGGGTGATCAGTTACCCTGGAAACTGGGCAGTCAGTTACCCTGGAAACTGGGCTGTCAGTTACCCTGGAAACAGGGCAGTCAGTCACCCTGGAAACAGGTTAGTCAGTTACCCCGGAAACAGGGTGATCAGTTACCCTGGAAACAGGGCAGTCAGTTCCCCTGGAAACAGGGCAGTCAGTTACCCTGGAAACAGGGCAGTCAGTTATCCTGGAAACAGGGCAGTCAGTTATCCCGGAAACAGGGTGATCAGTTACCCCGGAAACAGGGCAGTCAGTTCCCCTGGAAACAGGGCAGTCAGTTACCCTGGAAACAAGGCAGTCAGTTATCCCGGAAACAGGGCAGTCAGTTATCCCGGAAACAGGGTGATCAGTTGCCCTGGAAACTGGGCAGTCAGTTACCCTGGAAACGGGGCCGTCAGTTACCATGGAAACAGCGCAGTCAGTTATCCTGGAAACAGGGGGATCAGTTACCCTGGAAAGTGGGCAGTCAGTTACCCTGGAAAGAGGGCAGTCAGTTATCCTGGAAACAGGGCGGTCAGTTATCCTGGAAACAGGGCAGTCAGTTACCCCGGAAAAAGGGTGATCAGTTACCCCGGAAACAGGGCGGTCTCTTCCCCTGGAAACAGGGCACTCAGTTAGCCCGGAAGCAGGTCTGTCAGTTACCCTGGAAACAGAACAGTCAGTTACCCCGGAAACTGGGCTGTCAGTTACCCTGGAAACAGGGCAGTCAGTTATCCCGGAAACAGGGCAGTCATTTACCCCGGAAACAGGGCAGTCAGTTACCCCGGAAACAGGGAGATCAGTTACCCCGGAAACAGGGCAGTTAGTTACCCTGGAAACAGGGCAGTCAGTTATCCTGGAAACAGGGTGATCAGTGACCCTGGAAACAGGGTGGTCAGTTACCCCGGAAACAGGGTGATCAGTTATCCTGGAAATAGGGCGGTCAGTAAACCCAGAAACAGGGCAGTCATTTACCCCGGAAACAGGGTGATCAGTTACCCTGGAAACAGGGCAGTCAGTTAGCCTGGAAACAGGGCAGTCAGTTACCCCGGAAACAGGGCAGTCAGTTACCCTGGAAACAGGGCAGTCAGTTATCCCGGAAACAGGGCAGTCAGTTATCCAGGAAACAGGGTGATCAGTTACCCTGGAAACTGGGCAGTCAGTTACCCTGGAAACAGGGCAGTCAGTTACCCCGGAAACAGGGCAGTCAATTACCCTGGAAACTGGGCAGTCAGTTACCCTGGAAACAGGGTGATCAGTTATCCCGGAAACAGGGTGATCAGTTACCCTGGAAACAGGGCAGTCAGTTATCCCGGAAACAGGGCAGACAGTTACCCCGGAAAAAGGGTGATCAGTTACCCTGGAAACAGGGCGGTCAGTTCCCCTGGAAACAGGGCACTCAGTTACCCCAGAAGCAGGTCTGTCAGTTACCCTGGAAACTGGGCAGTCAGTTACCCCGGAAACTGGGCTGTCAGTTACCCTGGAAACAGGGCAGTCAGTCACCCTGGAAACAGGTTAGTCAGTTACCCCGGAAACAGGGTGATCAGTTACCCTGGAAACAGGGCAGTCAGTTCCCCTGGAAACAGGGCAGTCAGTTACCCTGGAAACAGGGCAGTCAGTTATCCTGGAAACAGGGCAGTCAGTTATCCCGGAAACAGGGTGATCAGTTACCCTGGAAACTGGGCAGTCAGTTACCCTGGAAACAGGGCAGTCAGTTATCCTGGAAACAGGGCGGTCAGTTATCCTGGAAACAGGGCGGTCAGTTACCCTGGAAATAGGTTAATCTGTTACCCCGGAAACAGGGTGATCAGTTACCCCGGAAACAGGGCAGTCAGTTACTCTGGAAACAGGGCATTCAGTTATACCGTAAAAAGGGTGATCAGTTACCCTGAAAACTGGGCAGTCACTTACCCTGGAAACAGGGCAGTCAGTTACCCCGGTAACAGGGCAGTCAGTTACCCTGGAAACAGGGCATTCATTTACCCCGGAAACGGGGCAGTCAGTTACCCTGGAAACAGGGCAGTCAGTCACCCTGGAAACAGGTTATTCAGTTACACCGGAAACAGGGCAGTCAGTTCCCCTGGAAACAGGGCAGTCAGTTACCCTGGAAACAGGGCAGTGAGCTATCCCGGAAGCAGGGCACTCAGTTATCCCGGAAACAGGTTTAACAGTTACCCTGGAAACTGGGCAGTCAGTTACCCTGGAAAAAGGGCGAACAGTTACCCTGGAAACAGGGCAGTCAGTTATCCTGGGAACAGGGCAGTCAGATACCCCGGAAATAGGGCGGTCAGTTATCCTGGAAACAGGGCGGTCAGTTACCCCAGAAACAGGGAGATCAGTTACCCCGGAAACAGGGCGGTCAGTTTCCCTGGAAACAGGGCAGTCAGTTACCCTGGAAACAGGGCAGTCAGTTATCCCGCAAACAGGGCAGTCAGTTATCCCGGAAACAGGGTGATCAGTTACCCTGGAAACTGGGCAGTCAGTTACCCTGGAAACAGGGCAGTCAGTTACCCCAGAAACAGGGCAGTCAGTTACCCTGGAAACAGGGCAGTCAGTTATCCCGGAAACAGGGTGATGAGTCACCCTGGAAACAGGGCAGTCAGTTATCCCGGAAACAGGCAGTCAGTTACCCTGGAAACAGGACAGTCAGTTACCCCGGAAACTGGGCAGTCAGTTACTCTGGAAACATAGCAGTCAGTCACCCTGGAAACAGGTTAGTCAGTTACCCCGGAAACAGGGTGATCAGTTACCCCAGAAACAGGGCAGTCAGTGCCCCTGGAAACAGGGCGGTCAGTTACCCTGGAAACAGGGCAGTCAGTTATCCCGGAAACAGGGCAGTCAGTTATCCCGGAAACAGGGCAATCAGTTAACCTGGAAACTGGGCAGTCTGTTACCCTGGAAACAGGGCAATCAGTTAACCTGGAAACTGGGCAGTCTGTTACCCTGGAAACAGGGCGGTCAGTTATCCTGGAAACAGGGCAGTCAGTTATCCCGGAAACAGGGCAGTCAGTTATCCCGGAAACAGGGCAATCAGTTACCATGGAAACTGGGCAGTCAGTTACCCCAGAAACAGGGCAGTCAGTTACCCTGGAAACAGGGTGATCAGTTACCCTGGAAACTGGGCAGTCAGTTACCCTGGAAACAGGGCAGTCAGTTACCCCAGAAACAGGGCAGTCAGTTACCCTGGAAACAGGGCAGTCAGTTATCCCGGAAACAGGGTGATGAGTCACCCTGGAAACAGGGCAGTCAGTTATCCCGGAAACAGGCAGTCAGTTACCCTGGAAACAGGACAGTCAGTTACCCCGGAAACTGGGCAGTCAGTTACTCTGGAAACATAGCAGTCAGTCACCCTGGAAACAGGTTAGTCAGTTACCCCGGAAACAGGGTGATCAGTTACCCCAGAAACAGGGCAGTCAGTGCCCCTGGAAACAGGGCGGTCAGTTACCCTGGAAACAGGGCAGTCAGTTATCCCGGAAACAGGGCAGTCAGTTATCCCGGAAACAGGGCAATCAGTTAACCTGGAAACTGGGCAGTCTGTTACCCTGGAAACAGGGCGGTCAGTTATCCTGGAAACTGGGCAGTCAGTTACCCCGGAAACAGGGCAGTCAGTTACCCTGTAAACAGGGCGGTCAGTTACCCTGGAAACAAGGCGATCAGTTAACGTGGAAACTGGGCAGTCTGTTACCCTGTAAACAGGGCGGTCAGTTACCCTGGAAATAGGGCAGTCAGTTATCCTGGAAACAGGGTGATCAGTTACCCTGGAAACTGGGCAGTCAGTTACCCTAGAAACAGGGCAGTCAGTTACCCTGGAAACAGGGCAGTCAGTTATCCTGGAAACTGGGCGGTCAGTTACCCCGGAAACAGGGAGCTCAGTTACCCCTGAAACAGGGCAGTCAGTTACCCTGGAAACAGGGCAGTCAGTTATCCTGGAAACAGGGTGGTCAGTTCCCCTGGAAACAGGGTGGTCAGTTACCCCGGAAAAAGGGTGATCAGTTATCCTGGAAACAGGGCAGTCAGTTACCCCGGAAACAGGGCAGTCAGTTACCCCGGAAACAGGGCGGTCAGGAACCCTGGAAACAGATTAGTCAGTTACCCCGGAAACAGGGTGATCAGTTATCCTGGAAACAGGGCAGTCAGTTAGCAGGAAACAGGGCAGTCAGTTACCCCGGAAACAGGGCTGTCAGTTACCCTGGAAACAGGGCAGTCAGTTATCCCGGAAACAGGGCAGTCAGTTATCCCGGAAACAGGGTGATCAGTTAACCTAGAAACAGGGCAGTCAGTTACCCCGGAAACAGGGCAGTCAGTTACCCTGGAAACAGGGCAGTCAGTTATCCCGGAAACAGGGCAGTCAGTTATCCCGGAAAAAGTGTCATCGGTTACCCTGGAAACTGGGCAGTCCGTGACCCTGGATACAGGGCAGTCAGTTTCCCCGGAAACAGGGCTGTCAATTTCCCCGGAAACAGGGCTGTCAGTTCCCCTGGAAACAGGGCAGTCAGTTACCCTGGAAACAGGGTTATCAGTTGCCCTGGAAACTGGGCACTCCGTTACCCTGGAAACAGGGCAGTCAGTTTCCCCGGAAACAGGGAGATCAGTTACCCCGGAAACAGGGCTGTTAGTTACCCTGGAAACAGGGCAGTCAGTTATCCTGGAAACAGGGTGATCAGTGACCCTGGAAACAGGGTGGTCAGTTACCCTGGAAACAGGGTGATCAGTTATCCTGGAAACAGTGCGGTCAGTAAACCCAGAAACAGGGCAGTCATTTACCCCGGAAACAGGGTGATCAGTTATCCTGGAAACAGGGCAGTCAGTTAGCCTGGAAACAGGGCAGTCAGTTACCCCGGAAACAGGGCAGTCAGTTACCCTGGAAACAGGGCAGTCAGTTATCCCGGAAACAGGGCAGTCAGTTATCCAGGAAACAGGGTGATCAGTTACCCTGGAAACTGGGCAGTCAGTTAGCCTGGAAACAGGGCAGTCAGTTACCCCGGAAACAGGGCAGTCAGTTACCCTGGAAACAGGGCAGTCAGTTATCCCGGAAACAGGGCAGTCAGTTATCCAGGAAACAGGGTGATCAGTTACCCTGGAAACTGGGCAGTCAGTTACCCTGGAAACAGGGCAGTCAGTTACCCCGGAAACAGGGCACTCAATTACCCTGGAAACTGGGCAGTCAGTTACCCTGGAAACAGGGCAGACAGTTATCCCGGAAACAGGGTGATCAGTTACCCTGGAAACAGGGCAGTCAGTTATCCCGGAAACAGGGCAGTCAGTTACCCCGGAAAAAGGGTGATCAGTTACCCTGTTAACAGGGCGGTCAGTTCCCCTGGAAACAGGGCACTCAGTTACCCCGGAGGCAGGTCTGTCAGTGACCCTGGAAACAGAACAGTCAGTTACCCCGGAAACTGGGCTGTCAGTTACCCTGGAAACAGGGCAGTCAGTCACCCTGGAAACAGGTTAGTCAGTTACCCCGGAAACAGGGTGATCAGTTACCCCGGAAACAGGGCAGTCAGTTCCCCTGGAAACAGGGCAGTCAGTTACCCTGGAAACAGGGCAGTCAGTTATCCCGGAAACAGGGCAGTCAGTTATCCCGGAAACAGGGTGATCAGTTACCCTGGAAACTGGGCAGTCAGTTACCCTGGAAACAGGGCGGTCAGTTACCATGGAAAAAGCGCAGTCAGTTATCCTGGAAACAGGGGGATCAGGTACCCTGGAAAGTGGGCAGTCAGTTACCCTGGAAACAGGGCAGTCAGTTATCCTGGAAACAGGGCGGTCAGTTATCCTGGAAACAGGGCAGTCAGTTACCCCGGAAAAAGGGTGATCAGTAACCCTGGAAACTGGGCGGTCTCTTCCCCTGGAAACAGGGCACTCAGTTACCCCGGAAGCAGGTCTGTCAGTTACCCTGGAAACAGAACTGTCAGTTACCCCGGAAACTGGGCTGTCAGTTACCCTGGAAGCAGGGCAGTCAGTTATCCCGGAAACAGGGCAGTCATTTACCCCGGAAACAGGGCAGTCAGTTACCCCGGAAACAGGGAGATCAGTTACCCCGGAAACAGGGCAGTTAGTTACCCTGGAAACAGGGCAGTCAGTTATCCTGGAAACAGGGTGATCAGTGACCCTGGAAACAGGGTGGTCAGTTACCCCGGAAACAGGGTGATCAGTTATCCTGGAAACAGGGCGGTCAGTAAACCCAGAAACAGGGCAGTCATTTACCCCGGAAACAGAGTGATCAGTTATCCTGGAAACAGGGCAGTCAGTTAGCCTGGAAACAGGGCAGTCAGTTACCCCGGAAACAGGGCAGTCAGTTACCCTGGAAACAGGGCAGTCAGTTATCCCGGAAACAGGGCAGTCAGTTATCCAGGAAACAGGGTGATCAGTTACCCTGGAAACTGGGCAGTCAGTTACCCTGGAAACAGGGCAGTCAGTTACCCCGGAAACAGGGCAGTCAATTACCCTGGAATCTGGGCAGTCAGTTACCCTGGAAACAGGGCAGACAGTTATCCCGGAAACAGGGTGATCAGTTACCCTGGAAACAGGGCAGTCAGTTATCCCAGAAACAGGGCAGTCAGTTACCCCGGAAAAAGGGTGATCAGTTACCCTGGAAACAGGGCGGTCAGTTCCCCTGGAAACAGGGCACTCAGTTACCCCGGAAGCAGGTCTGTCAGTTACCCTGGAAACAGAACAGTCAGTTACCCTGGAAACTGGGCTGTCAGTTACCCTGGAAACAGGGCAGTCAGTCACCCTGGAAACAGGTTAGTCAGTTACCCCGGAAACAGGGTGATCAGTTACCCCGGAAACAGGGCAGTCAGTTCCCCTGGAAACAGGGCAGTCAGTTACCCTGGAAACAGGGCAGTCAGTTATCCCGGAAACAGGGCAGTCAGTTATCCCGGAAACAGGGTGATCAGTTACCCTGGAAACTGGGCAGTCAGTTACCCTGGAAACAGGGCGGTCAGTTACCATGGAAACAGCGCAGTCAGTTATCCTGGAAACAGGGGGATCAGTTACCCTGGAAAGTGGGCAGTCAGTTACCCTGGAAACAGGGCAGTCAGTTATCCTGGAAACAGGGCGGTCAGTTATCCTGGAAACAGGGCGGTCAGTTTCCCTGGAAATAGCTTAATCAGTTACCCCGGAAACAGGGTGATCAGTTACCCCGGAAACAGGGCAGTCAGTTACTCTGGAAACAGGGCATTCAGTTATACCGGAAAAAGGGTGATCAGTTACCCTGAAAACTGGGCAGTCACTTACCCTGGAACCAGGGCAGTCAGTTTCCCCGGTAACAGGGCAGTCAGTTACCCTGGAAACAGGGTATTCATTTACCCCGGAAACTGGGCAGTCAGTTACCCTGGAAACAGGGCAGTCAGTCACCCTGGAAACAGGTTATTCAGTTACACCGGAAACAGGGCAGTCAGTTCCCCTGGAAATAGGGCAGTCAGTTACCCTGGAAACAGGGCAGTGAGCCATCCCGGAAGCAGGGCAGTCAGTTATCCCGGAAACAGGTTTAACAGTTACCCTGGAAACTGGGCAGTCAGTTACCCTGGAAAAAGGGCGATCAGTTACCCTGGAAACAGGGCAGTCAGTTATCCAGGGAACAGGACAGTCAGATACCCCGGAAATAGGGCGGTCAGTTATCCTGAAAACAGGGCGGTCAGTTACCCCAGAAACAGGGAGATCTGTTACCTCGGAAACAGGGCGGTCAGTTACCCTGGAAACAGGGCAGTCAGTTACCCTGGAAACAGGGCAGTCAGTTAACCTGGAAACAGGGCAGTCAGTTATCCCGGAAACAGGGCAGTCAGTTATCCCGGAAACAGGGTGATCAGTTACCCTGGAAACTGGGCAGTCAGTTACCCTGGAAACAGGGCAGTCAGTTACCCCAGAAACAGGGCAGTCAGTTACCCTGGAAACAGGGCAGTCATTTATCCCGGAAACAGGGTGATCAGTCACCCTGGAAACAGGGCAGTCAGTTATCCCGGAAACAGGCAGTCAGTTACCCTGGAAACAGGACAGTCAGTTACCCCGGAAACTGGGCAGTCAGTTACTCTGGAAACATAGCAGTCAGTCACCCTGGAAACAGGTTAGTCAGTTACCCCGGAAACAGGGTGATCAGTTACCCCAGAAACAGGGCAGTCAGTGCCCCTGGAAACAGGGCGGTCAGTTACCCTGGAAACAGGGCATTCAGTTATCCCGGAAACAGGGCAGTCAGTTATCCCGGAAACAGGGCGATCAGTTAACCTGGAAACTGGGCAGTCTGTTACCCTGGAAACAGGGCGGTCAGTTACCCTGGAAACTGGGCAGTCAGTTACCCCGGAAACAGGGCAGTCAGTTACCCTGGAAACAGGGCAGTCAGTTAACCTGGAAACAGGGCAGTCAGTTATCCCGGAAACAGGGCAGTCAGTTATCCCGGAAACAGGGTGATCAGTTACCCTGGAAACTGGGCAGTCAGTTACCCTGGAAACAGGGCAGTCAGTTACCCCAGAAACAGGGCAGTCAGTTACCCTGGAAACAGGGCAGTCATTTATCCCGGAAACAGGGTGATCAGTCACCCTGGAAACAGGGCAGTCAGTTATCCCGGAAACAGGCAGTCAGTTACCCTGGAAACAGGACAGTCAGTTACCCCGGAAACTGGGCAGTCAGTTACTCTGGAAACATAGCAGTCAGTCACCCTGGAAACAGGTTAGTCAGTTACCCCGGAAACAGGGTGATCAGTTACCCCAGAAACAGGGCAGTCAGTGCCCCTGGAAACAGGGCGGTCAGTTACCCTGGAAACAGGGCATTCAGTTATCCCGGAAACAGGGCAGTCAGTTATCCCGGAAACAGGGCGATCAGTTAACCTGGAAACTGGGCAGTCTGTTACCCTGGAAACAGGGCGGTCAGTTACCCTGGAAACTGGGCAGTCAGTTACCCCGGAAACAGGGCAGTCAGTTACCCTGTAAACAGGGCGGTCAGTTACCCTGGAAACAAGGCGATCAGTTAACGTGGAAACTGGGCAGTCTGTTACCCTGTAAACAGGGCGGTCAGTTACCCTGGAAACAGGGCAGTCAGTTATCCTGGAAACAGGGTGATCAGTTACCCTGGAAACTGGGCAGTCAGTTACCCTAGAAACAGGGCAGTCAGTTACCCTGGAAACAGGGCAGTCAGTTATCCTGGAAACTGGGCGGTCAGTTACCCCGGAAACAGGGAGCTCAGTTACCCCGGAAACAGGGCAGTCAGTTACCCTGGAAACAGGGCAGTCAGTTATCCTGGAAACAGGGTGGTCAGTTCCCCTGGAAACAGGGTGGTCAGTTACCCCGGAAACAGGGTGATCAGTTATCCTGGAAACAGGGCAGTCAGTTACACCGGAAACAGGGCAGTCTGTTACCCCGGAAACAGGGCGGTCAGGAACCCTGGAAACAGATTAGTCAGTTACCCCGGAAACAGGGTGATCAGTTATCCTGGAAACAGGGCAGTCAGTTAGCCAGGAAACAGGGCAGTCAGTTACCCCGGAAACAGGGCTGTCAGTTACCCTGGAAACAGGGCAGTCTGTTATCCCGGAAACAGGGCATTCAGTTATCCCGGAAACAGGGTGATCAGTTAACCTAGAAACAGGGCAGTCAGTTACCCCGGAAACAGGGCAGTCAGTTACCCTGGAAACAGGGCAGTCAGTTATCCCGGAAACAGGGCTGTCAATTTCCCCGGAAACAGGGCTGTCAGTTCCCCTGGAAACAGGGCAGTCAGTTACCCTGGAAACAGGGTTATCAGTTGCCCAGGAAAGAGGGCTGTCAGTTCCCCTGGAAACTGGGCAGTCAGTTACCCTGGAAACAGGGCAGTGAGCTATTCCGGAAACAGGGCAGTCAGTTATCCCGGAAACAGGGTGAACAGTTATCCCGGAAACAGGGCAGTCATTTACCCCGGAAACAGGGCAGTCAGTTACCCCGGAAACAGGGAGATCAGTTACCCCGGAAACAGGGCAGTTAGTTACCCTGGAAACAGTGCAGTCAGTTATCCTGGAAACAGGGTGATCAGTGACCCTGGAAACAGGGTGGTCAGTTACCACGGAAACAGGGTGATCAGTTATCCTGGAAACAGGGCGGTCAGTAAACCCAGAAACAGGGCAGTCATTTACCCCGGAAACAGGGTGATCAGTTATCCTGGAAACAGGGCAGTCAGTTAGCCTGGAAACAGGGCAGTCAGTTACCCCGGAAACAGGGCAGTCAGTTACCCTGGAAACAGGGCAGTCAGTAATCCCGGAAACAGGGCAGTCAGTTATCCAGGAAACAGGGTGATCAGTTAGCCTGGAAACTGGGCAGTCAGTTACCCTGGAAGCAGGGCAGTCAGTTACCCCGGAAACAGGGCAGTCAATTACCCTGGAAACTGGGCAGTCAGTTATCCTGGAAACAGGGCAGACAGTTATCCCGGAAACAGGCTGATCAGTTACCCTGGAAACAGGTCAGTCAGTTATCCCGGAAACAGGGCAGTCAGTTACCCCGGAAAAAGGGTGATCAGTTACCCTGGAAACTGGGCGGTCAGTTCCCCTGGAAACTGGGCTGTCAGTTACCCTGGAAACAGGGCAATCAGTCACCCTGGAAACAGGTTAGTCAGTTACCCCGGAAACAGGGCGATCAGTTACCCCGGAAACAGGGCAGTCAGTTACCCTGGAAACAGGGCAGACAGTTATCCCGGAAACAGGGTGATCAGTTACCCTGGAAACAGGTCAGTCAGTTATCCCAGAAACAGGGTAGTCAGTTACCCCGGAAAAAGGGTGATCAAATACCCTGGAAACTGGGCGGTCAGTTCCCCTGGAAACAGGGCACTCTGTTACCCCGGAAGCAGGTCTGTCATTTACCCTGGAAACAGAACAGTCAGTTACCCCGGAAACTGGGCTGTCAGTTACCCTGGAAACAGGGCAGTCAGTCACCCTGGAAACAGGTTAGTCAGTTACCCCTGAAACAGGGTGATCAGTTACCCCGGAAATAGGGCAGTCAGTTCCCCTGGAAAATGGGCAGTCAGTTACCCTGGAAACAGGGCAGTCAGTTATCCCGGAAACAGGGCAGTCAGTTATCCCGGAAACAGGGTGATCAGTTATCCTGGAAATTGGGCAGTCAGTTACCCTCGAAACAGGGCAGTCAGTTACCCTGGAAACAGGGCAGTCTGTTATCCTGGAAACTGGGCGGTCAGTTACCCCGGAAACAGGGAGCTCAGTTACCCCGGAAACAGGGCAGTCAGTTACCCTGGAAACAGGGCAGTCAGTTATCCTGGAAACAGGGTGGTCAGTTCCCCTGGAAACAGGGTGGTCAGTTACCCCGGAAACAGGGTGATCAGTTATCCTGGAAACAGGGCAGTCAGTTACCCTGTAAACAGGGCAGTCAGTTACCCCGGAAACAGGGCGCTCAGGAACCCTGGAAACAGATTAGTCAGTTACCCCGGAAACAGGGTGATCATTTATCCTGGAAACAGGGCAGTCAGTTAGCCAGGAAACAGGGCAGTCAGTTACCCAGGAAACAGGGCTGTCAGTTACCCTGGAAACAGGGCAGTCAGTTATCCCGGAAACAGGGCAGTCAGTTATCCCGGAAACAGGGTGATCAGTTAACCTAGAAACAGGGCAGTCAGTTACCCCGGAAACAGGGCAGTCAGTTACCCTGGAAACAGGGCAGTCAGTTATCCCGGAAACAGGGCAGTCAGTTATCCCGGAAAAAGTGTCATCAGTTACCCTGGAAACTGGGCAGTCCGTGACCCTGGAAACAGGACAGTCAGTTTCCCCAGAAACAGGGCTGTCAATTTCCCCGGAAACAGGGCTGTCAGTTCCCCTGGAAACAGGGCAGTCAGTTACCCTGGAAACAGGGTTATCAGTTGCCCTGGAAAGAGGGCAGTCAATTACCCTGGAAAAAGTGTGATCAGTTACCCTGGAAACTGGGCACTCCGTTACCCTGGAAACAGGGCAGTCAGTTTCCCCGGAAACAGGGCTGTCAATTTCCCCGGAAACAGGGTGATCAGTTGCCCTGGAAAGAGGGCTGTCAGTTACCCCGGAAACAGGGCAGTCAGTTACCCTGGAAACAGGGCAGTGAGCTATTCCGGAAACAGGGCAGTCAGTTATCCCGGAAACAGGGTGAACAGTTACCCTGGAAACTGGGCAGTCAGTTACCCTGGAAACAGGGTGATCAGTTGCCCTGGAAAGAGGGCTGTCAGTTACCCCGGAAACAGGGCAGTCAGTTACCCTGGAAACAGGGCAGTGAGCTATTCCGGAAACAGGGCAGTCAGTTATCCCGGAAACAGGGTAAACAGTTACCCTGGAAACAAGGCAGTCAGTTACCCTGGAAACAGGGTGATCAGTTGCCCTGAAAGAGGGCTGTCAGTTACCCCGGAAACAGGGCAGTCAGTTACCCTGGAAACAGGGCAGTGAGCTATTCCGGAAGCAGGGCAGTCAGTTATCCCGGAAACAGGGTGAACAGTTACCCTGGAAACTGGGCAGTCAGTTACACTGGAAACACGGCGGTCAGTTAACCTGGAAACATGGCAGTCAGCTATCCTGGAAACAGGGCAGTCAGCTATCCTGGAAACAGGGCGGTCAGATACCCCGGAAATAGGGCGGTCTGTTATCCTGGAAACAGGGCGGTCAGTTACCCTGGAAACAGGGCAGTCAGTTATCCCGGAAACAGGGCAGTCATTTACCCCGGAAACAGGGCAGTCAGTTACCCCGGAAACAGGGAGATCAGTTACCCCGGAAAAAGGGCAGTTAGTTACCCTGGAAACAGTGCAGTCAGTTATCCTGGAAACAGGGTGATCAGTGACCCGGGAAACAGGGTGGTCAGTTACCCCGGAAACAGGGTGATCAGTTATCCTGGAAACAGGGCGGTCAGTAAACCCAGAAACAGGGCAGTCATTTACCCCGGAAACAGAGTGATCAGTTATCCTGGAAACAGGGCAGTCAGTTAGCCTGGAAACAGGGCAGTCAGTTACCCCGGAAACAGGGCAGTCAGTTACCCTGGAAACAGGGCAGTCAGTTATCCCGGAAACAGGGCAGTCAATTACCCTGGAAACTGGGCAGTCAGTTATCCTGGAAACAGGGCAGACAGTTATCCCGGAAACAGGGTGATCAGTTACCCTGGAAACAGGTCAGTCAGTTATCCCGGAAACAGGGCAGTCAGTTACACCGGAAAAAGGGTGATCAGTTACCCTGGAAACTGGGCGGTCAGTTCCCCTGGAAACTGGGCTGTCAGTTACCCTGGAAACAGGTTAGTCAGTTACCCCGGAAACAGGGCGATCAGTTACCCCGGAAACAGGGCAGTCAGTTACCCTGGAAACAGGGCAGACAGTTAACCCGGAAACAGGGTGATCAGTTACCCTGGAAACAGGTCAGTCAGTTATCCCGGAAACAGGGCAGTCAGTTACCCCGGAAAAAGGGTGATCAGTTACCCTGGAAACTGGGCGGTCAGTTCCCCTGGAAACAGGGCACTCTTTTACCCCGGAAGCAGGTCTGTCAGTTACCCTGGAAACAGAACAGTCAGTTACCCCGGAAACTGGGCTGTCAGTTACCCTGGAAACAGGGCAGTCAGTCACCCTGGAAACAGGTTTGTCAGTTACGCCGGAAACAGGGTGATCAGTTACCCCGGAAACAGGGCAGTCTGTTCCCCTGGAAACAGGGCAGTCAGTTCCCCTGGAAACAGGGCACTCTGTTACCCCGGAAGCAGGTCTGTCAGTTACCCTGGAAACAGAACAGTCAGTTACCCCGGAAACTGGTCTGTCAGTTACCCTGGAAACAGGGCAGTCAGTCACCCTGGAAACAGGTCAGTCAGTTACGCCGGAAACAGGGTGATCAGTTACCCCGGAAACAGGGCAGTCAGTTCCCCTGGAAACAGGGCAGTCAGTTACCCTGGAAACAGGGCAGTCAGTTATCCCAGAAACAGGGCAGTCAGTTATCCCGGAAACAGGGTGATCAGTTACCCTGGAAACTGGGCAGTCAGTTACCCTGGAAGCAGGGCGGTCAGTTACCATGGAAACAGCGCAGTTAGTTATCCTGGAAACAGGGGGATCAGTTACCCTGGAAAGTGGGCACTCAGTTACCCTGGAAACAGGGCAGTCAGTTATCCAGGAAACAGGGCGGTCAGTTATCCTGGAAACAGGGCATTCAGTTAACCCGGAAATAGGGCAGTCAGTTATCCCGGAAAAAGGGTGAGCAGTTACCCTGGAAACTGGGCAGCCAGTTACCCTGGAAACAGGGCAGTCAGTTTCCCCGGAAACAGGGCAGTCAGTTACGCTGGAAACAGGGCAGTCAGTTAGCCGGGAAACTGGGCAGTCAGTTACCCTGGAAACAGGGCAGTCAGTCACACTGGAAACAGGTTGGTCAGTTACCCCGGAAACAGGGTGATCAGTTACCCCGGAAACAGGGCAGTCAGTTCCCCTGGAAACAGGGCAGTCAGTTACCCTGGAAACAGGGCAGTGAGCTATCCCGGAAAAAGTGCAGTCAGTTATCCCGGAAACAGGGTGAACAGTTACCCTGGAAACTGGGCAGTCAGTTACCCTGGAAACAGAGCGGTCAGTTACCCTGGAAACAGGGTGATCAGTTACCCTGGAAAATGTTCAGTCATTTACCCTGGAAACAGGGCAGTCAGTTATCCTGGAAACAGGGCGGTCAGTTATCCTGGAAACAGGGCGGTCAGATACCCCGGAAATAGGGCGGTCAGTTATCCTGGAAACAGGGCAGTCAGTTACATCGTAAGCAGGGAGATCAGTTACCCGGAAACAGGGCGGTCAGTTACCCTGGAAGCAGGGCAGTCAGTTACCCTAAAAACAGGGCAGTCAGTTCTCCCGGAAACAGGGCAGTCAGTTATCCCGGAAAAAGTGTGATCATTTACCCTGGAAACTGGGCAGCCAGTTACCCTGGAAATAGGGCAGTCAGTTTCCCTGGAAACAAGGCTGTCAATCTCCCCGGAAACAGGGTGATCAGTTGCCCTGGAAAGAGGGCAGTCAGTTACACTGGAAACAGGGCAGTCAGTTTCCCGGGAAACAGGGCAGTGAGCTATTCCGGAAACAGGGCAGTCAGTTATCCCGGAAACAGGGTGAACAGTTACCCTGGAAACTGGGCAGTCAGTTACCCTGGAAACACGGCGGTCAGTTACCCTGGAAACAGGTCAGTCAGTTATCCTGGAAACAGGGCAGTCAGTTATCCTGGAAACAGGGCGGTCAGATACCCTGGAAATAGGGCGGTCTGTTATCCTGGAAACAGGGCGGTCAGTTACCCAGGAAACAGGGAGATCAGTTACCCCGGAAACTGGGCGGTCAGTTACCATGGAAACAGGGCAGTCAGTTATCCTGGAAACAGGGCAGTCATTTACCCCGGAAACAGGGCAGTCAGTTACCCCGGAAACAGGGAGATCAGTTACCCCGGAAACAGGGCAGTTAGTTACCCTGGAAACAGGGCAGTCAGTTATCCTGGAAACAGGGTGATCATTGACCCTGGAAACAGGGTGGTCAGTTACCCCGGAAACAGGTTGATCAGTTATCCTGGAAACAGGGCAGTCTGTTCCCCTGGAAACAGGGCAGTCAGTTCCCCTGGAAACAGGGCACTCTGTTACCCCGGAAGCAGGTCTGTCAGTTACCCTGGAAACAGAACAGTCAGTTACCCCGGAAACTGGTCTGTCAGTTACCCTGGAAACAGGGCAGTCAGTCACCCTGGAAACAGGTTAGTCAGTTACGCCGGAAACAGGGTGATCAGTTACCCCGGAAACAGGGCAGTCAGTTCCCCTGGAAACAGGGCAGTCAGTTACCCTGGAAACAGGGCAGTCAGTTATCCCGGAAACAGGGCAGTCAGTTATCCCGGAAACAGGGTGATCAGTTACCCTGGAAACTGGGCAGTCAGTTACCCTGGAAACAGGGCGGTCAGTTACCATGGAAACAGCGCAGTCAGTTATCCTGGAAACAGGGGGATCAGTTACCCTGGAAAGTGGGCAGTCAGTTACCCTGGAAACAGGGCAGTCAGTTATCCAGGAAACAGGGCGGTCAGTTATCCTGGAAACAGGGCATTCAGTTATCCCGGAAATAGGGCTGTCAGTTATCCCGGAAAAAGGGTGAGCAGTTACCCTGGAAACTGGGCAGCCAGTTACCCTGGAAACAGGGCAGTCAGTTTCCCCGGAAACAGGGCAGTCAGTTAGGCTGGAAACAGGGCAGTCAGTTAGCCGGGAAACTGGGCAGTCAGTTACCCTGGAAACAGGGCAGTCAGTCACACTGGAAACAGGTTGGTCAGTTACCCCGGAAACAGGGTGATCAGTTACCCCGGAAACAGGGCAGTCAGTTCCCCTGGAAACAGGGCAGTCAGTTACCCTGGAAACAGGGCAGTGAGCTATCCCGGAAAAAGTGCAGTCAGTTATCCCGGAAACAGGGTGAACAGTTACCCTGGAAACTGGGCAGTCAGTTACCCTGGAAACAGAGCGGTCAGTTACCCTGGAAACAGGGCAGTCAGTTATCCTGGAAACAGGGTGATCAGTTACCCTGGAAAATGTTCAGTCAGTTACCCTGGAAACAGGGCAGTCAGTTATCCTGGAAACAGGGCGGTCAGTTATCCTGGAAACAGGGCGGTCAGATACCCCGGAAATAGGGCGGTCAGTTATCCTGGAAACAGGGCGGTCAGTTACATCGTAAGCAGGGAGATCAGTTACCCGGAAACAGGGCGGTCAGTTACCCTGGAAGCAGGGCAGTCAGTTACCCTAAAAACAGGGCAGTCAGTTCTCCCGGAAACAGGGCAGTCAGTTATCCCGGAAAAAGTGTGATCATTTACCCTGGAAACTGGGCAGTCAGTTACCCTGGAAATAGGGCAGTCAGTTTCCCTGGAAACAAGGCTGTCAATCTCCCCGGAAACAGGGTGATCAGTTGCCCTGGAAAGAGGGCAGTCAGTTACACCGGAAACAGGGCAGTCAGTTTCCCGGGAAACAGGGCAGTGAGCTATTCCGGAAACAGGGCAGTCAGTTATCCCGGAAACAGGGTGAACAGTTACCCTGGAAACTGGGCAGTCAGTTACCCTGGAAACACGGCGGTCAGTTACCCTGGAAACAGGTCAGTCAGTTATCCTGGAAACAGGGCAGTCAGTTATCCTGGAAACAGGGCGGTCAGATACCCTGGAAATAGGGCGGTCTGTTATCCTGGAAGCAGGGCGGTCAGTTACCCAGGAAACAGGGAGATCAGTTACCCCGGAAACTGGGCGGTCAGTTACCATGGAAACAGGGCAGTCAGTTATCCTGGAAACAGGGCAGTCATTTACCCCGGAAACAGGGCAGTCAGTTACCCCGGAAACAGGGAGATCAGTTACCCCGGAAACAGGGCAGTTAGTTACCCTGGAAACAGGGCAGTCAGTTATCCTGGAAACAGGGTGATCATTGACCCTGGAAACAGGGTGGTCAGTTACCCCGGAAACAGGTTGATCAGTTATCCTGGAAACAGGGCGGTCAGTAAACCCAGAATCTGGGCAGTCAGTTACCCCGGAAACAGGGTGATCAGTTATCCTGGAAACAGGGCAGTCAGTTAGCCTGGAAACAGGGCAGTCAGTTACCCCGTAAACAGGGCAGTCAGTTACCCTGGAAACAGGGCAGTCATTTATCCCGGAAACAGGGCAGTCAGTTATCCAGGAAACAGGGTGATCAGTTACCCTGGAAACTGGGCAGTCAGTTACCCTGGAAACAGGGCAGTCAGTTACCCCGGAAACAGGGCAGTCAATTACCCTGGAAACTGGGCAGTCAGTTACCCTGGAAACAGGGCAGACAGTTATCCCGGAAACAGGGTGATCAGTTACCCTGGAAACAGGGCAGTCAGTTATCCCGGAAACAGGGCAGTCAGTTATCCCGGAAAAATGGTGATAAGTTACCCTGGAAACTGGGCGGTCAGTTCCCCTGGAAACAGGGCACTCAGTTACCCCGGAAGCAGGTCTTTCAGTTACCCTGGAAACAGAACTGTCAGTTACCCTGGAAACTGGGCTGTCAGTTACCCTGGAAACAGGGCAGTCAGTCACCCTGGAAACAGGTTAGTCAGTGAACCCGGAAACAGGGTGATCAGTTACCCCGGAAACAGGGCAGTCAGTTCCCATGGAAACAGGGCAGTCACTTACCCTGGAAACAGGGCAGTCAGTTATCCCGGAAACAGGGCAGTCAGTTATACCGGAAACAGGGTGATCAGTTACCCTGGAAACTGGGCAGTCAGTTACCCTGGAAACAGGGCGGTCAGTTACCATGGAAACAGGGCAGTCAGTTATCCTGGAAACAGGGGGATCAGTTACCCTGGAAAGTGGGCAGTCAGTTACCCTGGAAACAGGGCAGTCAGTTATCCCGGAAACAGGGCGGTCAGTTATCCTGGAAAAAGGGTGAGCAGTTACCCTGGAAACTGGGCAGCCAGTTACCCTGGAAACAGGGCAGTCAGTTTTCCCTGAAACAGGGCAGTCAGTTACGCTGGAAACAGGGCTGTCAGTTAGCCGGGAAACTGGGCAGTCAGTTACCCTTGAAACAGGGCAGTCAGTTACCCTGGAAAATGGGCAGTCAGTTACCCTGGAAACAGGGCGGTCAGTTATCCCGGAAACAGGGCGGTCAGTTACCCTGGAAACAGGGCAGTCAGTTACCCTGGAAACAGGACGGTTAGTTACCCTGGAAATAGGTTAATCAGTTACCCCGGAAACAGGGTGATCAGTTACCCCGGAAACAGGGCAGTCAGTTACCCAGGAAACAGGGCATTCATTTATCCCGGAAACAGGGCAGTCAGTTATCCCGGAAAAAGGGTGAGCAGTTACCCTGTTAACTGGGCAGCCAGTTCCCCTGTAAACAGGGCAGTCAGTTTCCCCGGAAACAGGGCAGTCAGTTACGCTGGAAACAGGGCAGTCAGTTACCCGGGAAACTGGGCAGTCAGTTACCCTGGAAACAGGGCAGTCAGTCACACTGGAAACAGGTTGGTCAGTTACCCCAGAAACAGGGTGATCAGTTACCCCGGAAACATGGCAGTCAGTTCCCCTGGAAACAGGGCAGTCAGTTACCCTGGAAACAGGGCAGTGAGCTATCCCGGAAAAAGGGCAGTCAGTTATCCCGGAAACAGGGTGAACAGTTACCCTGGAAACTGGGCAGTCAGTTACCCTGGAAACAGGGCAGTCAGTTTCCCCGGAAACAGGGCAGTCAGTTACGCTGGAAACAGGGCAGTCAGTTACCCGGGAAACTGGGCAGTCAGTTACCCTGGAAACAGGGCAGTCAGTCACACTGGTAACAGGTTGGACAGTTACCCCGGAAACAGGGTGATCAGTTACCCCGGAAACAGGGCAGTCATTTCCCCTGGAAACAGGGCAGTCAGTTACCCTGGAAACAGGGCAGTGAGCTATCCCGGAAAAAGGGCAGTCAGTTATCCCGGAAACAGGGTGAACAGTTACCCTGGAAACTGGGCTGTCAGTTACCCTGGAAACAGAGCGGTCAGTTACCCTGGAAACAGGGCAGTCAGTTATCCTGGAAACAGGGTGATCAGTTACACTGGAAAATGTTCAGTCAGTTACCCTGGAAACAGGGCAGTCAGTTATCCTGGAAACAGTGTAGTCAGTTATCCTGGAAACAGGGCGGTCAGATACCCCGGAAATAGGGCGGTCAGTTGTCCTGGAAACAGGGCGGTCAGTTACATCGTAAGCAGGGAGATCAGTTACCCGGAAACAGGGCGGTCAGTTACCCTGGAAGCAGGGCAGTCAGTTACCCTAAAAACAGGGCAGTCAGTTATCCCGGAAACAGGGCAGTCAGTTATCCCGGAAAAAGTGTGATCAGTTACCCTGGAAACTGGGCAGTCAGTTACCCTGGAAACAGGGCAGTCAGTTATCCTGGAAACAGGGCGGTCAGTTATCCTGGAAACAGGGCGGTCAGATACCCCGGAAATAGGGCGGTCAGTTATCCTGGAAACAGGGCGGTCAGTTACATCGTAAGCAGGGAGATCAGTTACCCGGAAACAGGGCGGTCAGTTACCCTGGAAGCAGGGCAGTCAGTTACCCAAAAAACAGTGCAGTCAGTTCTCCCGGAAACAGGGCAGTCAGTTATCCCGGAAAAAGTGTGATCATTTACCCTGGAAACTGGGCAGTCAGTTACCCTGGAAATAGGGCAGTCAGTTTCCCTGGAAACAAGGCTGTCAATCTCCCCGGAAACAGGGTGATCAGTTGCCCTGGAAAGAGGGCAGTCAGTTACACCGGAAACAGGGCAGTCAGTTTCCCGGGAAACAGGGCAGTGAGCTATTCCGGAAACAGGGCAGTCAGTTATCCCGGAAACAGGGTGAACAGTTACCCTGGAAACTGGGCAGTCAGTTACCCTGGAAACACGGCGGTCAGTTACCCTGGAAACAGGTCAGTCAGTTATCCTGGAAACAGGGCAGTCAGTTATCCTGGAAACAGGGCGGTCAGATACCCTGGAAATAGGGCGGTCTGTTATCCTGGAAGCAGGGCGGTCAGTTACCCAGGAAACAGGGAGATCAGTTACCCCGGAAACTGGGCGGTCAGTTACCATGGAAACAGGGCAGTCAGTTATCCTGGAAACAGGGCAGTCATTTACCCCGGAAACAGGGCAGTCAGTTACCCCGGAAACAGGGAGATCAGTTACCCCGGAAACAGGGCAGTTAGTTACCCTGGAAACAGGGCAGTCAGTTATCCTGGAAACAGGGTGATCATTGACCCTGGAAACAGGGTGGTCAGTTACCCCGGAAACAGGTTGATCAGTTATCCTGGAAACAGGGCGGTCAGTAAACCCAGAATCTGGGCAGTCAGTTACCCCGGAAACAGGGTGATCAGTTATCCTGGAAACAGGGCAGTCAGTTAGCCTGGAAACAGGGCAGTCAGTTACCCCGTAAACAGGGCAGTCAGTTACCCTGGAAACAGGGCAGTCATTTATCCCGGAAACAGGGCAGTCAGTTATCCAGGAAACAGGGTGATCAGTTACCCTGGAAACTGGGCAGTCAGTTACCCTGGAAACAGGGCAGTCAGTTACCCCGGAAACAGGGCAGTCAATTACCCTGGAAACTGGGCAGTCAGTTACCCTGGAAACAGGGCAGACAGTTATCCCGGAAACAGGGTGATCAGTTACCCTGGAAACAGGGCAGTCAGTTATCCCGGAAACAGGGCAGTCAGTTATCCCGGAAAAAGGGTGATAAGTTACCCTGGAAACTGGGCGGTCAGTTCCCCTGGAAACAGGGCACTCAGTTACCCCGGAAGCAGGTCTTTCAGTTACCCTGGAAACAGAACTGTCAGTTACCCTGGAAACTGGGCTGTCAGTTTCCCTGGAAACAGGGCAGTCAGTCACCCTGGAAACAGGTTAGTCAGTGAACCCGGAAACAGGGTGATCAGTTACCCCGGAAACAGGGCAGTCAGTTCCCATGGAAACAGGGCAGTCACTTACCCTGGAAACAGGGCAGTCAGTTATCCCGGAAACAGGGCAGTCAGTTATCCCGGAAACAGGGTGATCAGTTACCCTGGATACTGGGCAGTCAGTTACCCTGGAAACAGGGCGGTCAGTTACCATGGAAACAGGGCAGTCAGTTATCCTGGAAACAGGGGGATCAGTTACCCTGGAAAGTGGGCTGTCATTTACCCTGGAAACAGGGCAGTCAGTTCTCCTGGAAACAGGGCGGTCAGTTATCCTGGAAACAGGGCATTCAGTTATCCCGGAAACAGGGCTGTCAGTTATCCCGGAAAAAGGGTGAGCAGTTACCCTGGAAACTGGGCAGCCAGTTACCCTGGAAACAGGGCAGTCAGTTTCCCCTGAAACAGGGCAGTCAGTTACGCTGGAAACAGGGCAGTCAGTTAGCCGGGAAACTGGGCAGTCAGTTACCCAGGAAACAGGGCAGTCAGTTACCCTGGAAAATGGGCAGTCAGTTACCCTGGAAACAGGGGAGTCAGTTATCCTGGAAACAGGGCACTCAGTTATCCCGGAAACAGGGCGGTCAGTTACCCTGGAAACAGGGCAGTCAGTTACCCTGGAAACAGGGCGGTCAGTTACCCTGGAAATAGGTTAATCAGTTACCCCGGAAACAGGGTGATCAGTTACCCCGGAAACAGGGCAGTCAGTTACCCAGGAAACAGGGCATTCATTTATCCCGGAAACAGGGCAGTCAGTTATCCCGGAAAAAGGGTGAGCAGTTACCCTGTTAACTGGGCAGCCAGTTACCCTGTAAACAGGGCAGTCAGTTTCCCCGGAAACAGGGCAGTCAGTTACGCTGGAAACAGGGCAGTCAGTTACCCGGGAAACTGGGCAGTCAGTTACCCTGGAAACAGGGCAGTCAGTCACACTGGAAACAGGTTGGTCAGTTACCCCAGAAACAGGGTGATCAGTTACCCCGGAAACAGGGCAGTCAGTTCCCCTGGAAACAGGGCAGTCAGTTACCCTGGAAACAGGGCAGTGAGCTATCCCGGAAAAAGGGCAGTCAGTTATCCCGGAAACAGGGTGAACAGTTACCCTGGAAACTGGGCAGTCAGTTACCCTGGAAACAGGGCAGTCAGTTTCCCCGGAAACAGGGCAGTCAGTTACGCTGGAAACAGGGCAGTCAGTTACCCGGGAAACTGGGCAGTCAGTTACCCTGGAAACAGGGCAGTCAGTCACACTGGTAACAGGTTGGACAGTTACCCCGGAAACAGAGTGATCAGTTACCCCGGAGACAGGGCAGTCATTTCCCCTGGAAACAGGGCAGTCAGTTACCCTGGAAACAGGGCAGTGAGCTATCCCGGAAAAAGGGCAGTCAGTTATCCCGGAAACAGGGTGAACAGTTACCCTGGAAACTGGGCTGTCAGTTACCCTGGAAACAGAGCGGTCAGTTACCCTGGAAACAGGGTAGTCAGTTATCCTGGAAACAGGGTGATCAGTCACCCTGGAAAATGTTCAGTCAGTTACCCTGGAAACAGGGCAGTCAGTTATCCTGGAAACAGGGTAGTCAGTTATCCTGGAAACAGGGCGGTCAGATACCCCGGAAATAGGGCGGTCAGTTATCCTGGAAACAGGGCGGTCAGTTACATCGTAAGCAGGGAGATCAGTTACCCGGAAACAGGGCGGTCAGTTACCCTGGAAGCAGGGCAGTCAGTTACCCTAAAAACAGGGCAGTCAGTTATCCCGGAAACAGGGCAGTCAGTTATCCCGGAAAAAGTGTGATCAGTTACCCTGGAAACTGGGCAGTCAGTCACCCTGGAAACAGGGCAGTCAGTTTCCCCGGAAACAGGGTTGTCAATTTCCCCGGAAACAGGGCTGTCAGTTACCCTGGAAACAGGGCAGTCAGTTATCCCGGAAACAGGGTGATCAGTTGCCCTGGAAAGAGGGCAGTCAGTTACACCGGAAACAGGGCAGTCAGTTTCCCTGGAAACAGGGCAGTGAGCTATTCCGGAAACAGGGCAGTCAGTTATCCCGGAAACAGTGGGAACAGTTACCCTGGAAACTGGGCAGTCAGTTACCCTGGAAACACGGCGGTCAGTTACCCTGGAAACAGGGCAGTCAGTTATCCTGGAAACAGGGCAGTCAGTTATCCTGGAAACAGGGCGGTCAGATACCCCGGAAATAGGGCGGTCAGTTATCCTGGAAACAGGGCGGTCAGTTACCCAGGAAACAGGGAGATCAGTTACCCCGGAAACAGGGCGGTCAGTTACCCTGGAAACAGGGCAGTCAGTTATCCCGGAAACAGGGCAGTCATTTACCCCGGAAACAGGGCAGTCAGTTACCCCAGAAACAGGGAGATCAGTTACCCCGGAAACAGGGCAGTTAGTTACCCTGGAAACAGGGCAGTCAGTTATCCTGGAAACAGGGTGATCAGTGACCCTGGAAACAGGGTGGTCAGTTACCCCGGAAACAGGGTGATCAGTTATCCTGGAAACAGGGCGGTCAGTAAACCCAGAAACAGGGCAGTCATTTACCCCGGAAACAGGGTGATCAGTTATCCTGGAAACAGGGCAGTCAGTTAGCCTGTAAACAGGGCAGACAGTTATCCCGGAAACAGGGCAGTCAGTTATCCCGGAAACAGGGTGATCAGTTACCCTGGAAACTGGGCAGTCAGTTACCCCGGAAACAGGGCAGTCAATTACCCTGGAAATTGGGCAGTCAGTTACCCTGGAAACAGGGCAGACAGTTATCCCGGAAACAGGGTGAACAGTTACCCTGGAAACAGGGCAGTCAGTTATCCCGGAAATAGGGCAGTCAGTTACCCCGGAAACAGGGTGATCAGTTACCCTGGAAACTGGGCGGTCAGTTCCCCTGGAAACAGGGCACTCAGTTACCCCGGAAGCAGGGCTGTCAGTTACCCTGGAAAAAGAACAGTCAGTTAACCCGGAAACTGGGCCGTCAGTTACCCTGGAAACAGGGCAGTCAGTCACCCTGGAAACAGGTTAGTCAGTTACCCCAGAAACAGGGTGATCAGTTACCCCGGAAACAAGGCAGTCAGTTCCCCTGGCAACTGGGCAGTCAGTTACCCTGGAAACAGGGCGGTCAGTTACCCTGGAAACAGGGGGACCAGTTACCCTGGAAAGTGGGCAGTCAGTTACCCTGGAAACAGGGCAGTCAGTTATCCTGGAAACAGGGCGGTTAGTTACCCTGGAAACAGGGCGGTCAGTTACCCTGGAAACAGGGCAGTCAGTTACCCCGGAAATAGGGCGGTTAGTTACCCTGGAAACAGGGCAGTCAGTTACCCTGGAAAATGGGCAGTCAGTTACCCTGGAAACAGGGCAGTCAGTTATCCTGGAAACAGGGCACTCAGTTATTCCGGAAACAGGGCGGTCAGTTACCCTGGAAACAGGGCAGTCAGTTACCCTGGAAACAGGGCGGTCAGTTACCCTGGAAATAGGTTAATCAGTTACCCCGGAAACAGGGTGATCAGTTACCCCGGAAACAGGGCAGTCAGTTACCCTGGAAACAGGGCATTCATTTATCCCGGAAACAGGGCAGTCAGTTATCCCGGAAAAAGGGTGAGCAGTTACCCTGTTAACTGGGCAGCCAGTTACCCTGGAAACAGGGCAGTCAGTTTCCCCGGAAACAGGGCAGTCAGTTACGCTGGAAACAGGGCAGTCAGTTACCCGGGAAACTGGGCAGTCAGTTACCCTGGAAACAGGGCAGTCAGTCACACTGGAAACAGGTTGGTCAGTTACCCCGGAAACAGGGTGATCAGTTACCCCGGAAACAGGGCAGTCAGTTCCCCTGGAAACAGGGCAGTCAGTTACCCTGGAAACAGGGCAGTGAGCTATCCCGGAAAAAGGGCAGTCAGTTATCCCGGAAACAGGGTGAACAGTTACCCTGGAAACTGGGCTGTCAGTTACCCTGGAAACAGAGCGGTCAGTTACCCTGGAAACAGGGCAGTCAGTTATCCTGGAAACAGGGTGATCAGTTACCCTGGAAAATGTTCAGTCAGTTACCCTGGAAACAGGGCAGTCAGTTATCCTGGAAACAGGGCAGTCAGTTATCCTGGAAACAGGGCGGTCAGATACCCCGGAAATAGGGCGGTCAGTTATCCTGGAAACAGGGCGGTCAGTTACATCGTAAGCAGGGAGATCAGTTACCCGGAAACAGGGCGGTCAGTTACCCTGGAAGCAGGGCAGACAGTTACCCTAAAAACAGGGCAGTCAGTTATCCCGGAAACAGGGCAGTCAGTTATCCCGGAAAATGTGTGATCAGTTACCCTGGAAACTGGGCAGTCAGTTACCCTGGAAACAGGGCAGTCAGTTTCCCCGGAAACAGGGTTGTCAATTTCCCCGGAAACAGGGCTGTCAGTTACCCTGGAAACAGGGCAGTCAGTTATCCCGGAAACAGGGTGATCAGTTGCCCTGGAAAGAGGGCAGTCAGTTACACCGGAAACAGGGCAGTCAGTTTCCCTGGAAACAGGGCAGTGAGCTATTCCGGAAACAGGGCAGTCAGTTATCCCGGAAACAGTGTGAACAGTTACCCTGGAAACTGGGCAGTCAGTTACCCTGGAAACACGGTGGTCAGTTACCCTGGAAACAGGGCAGTCAGTTATCCTGGAAACAGGGCAGTCAGTTATCCTGGAAACAGGGCGGTCAGATACCCTAGAAATAGGGCGGTCAGTTATCCTGGAAACAGGGCAGTCAGTTACCCAGGAAACAGGGAGATCAGTTACCCCGGAAACGGGGCGGTCAGTTACCCTGGAAACAGGGCAGTCAGTTATCCCGGAAACAAGGCAGTCATTTACCCCGGAAACAGGGCAGTCAGTTACCCCGGAAACAGGGAGATCAGTTACCCCGAAAACAGGGCAGTTAGTTACCCTGGAAACAGGGCAGTCAGTTATCCTGGAAACAGGGTGATCAGTGACCCTGGAAACAGGGTGGTCAGTTACCCCGGAAACAGGGTGATCAGTTATCCTGGAAACAGGGCGGTCAGTTAACCCAGAAACAAGGCAGTCATTTACCCCGGAAACAGGGTGATCAGTTATCCTGGAAACAGGGCAGTCAGTTAGCTTGTAAACAGGGCAGTCAGTTATCCCGGAAACAGGGCAGTCAGTTATCCCGGAAATAGGGTGATCAGTTACCCTGGAAACTGGGCAGTCAGTTACCCCGGAAACAGGGCAGTCAATTACCCTGGAAATTGGGCAGTCAGTTACCCTGGAAACAGGGCAGACAGTTATCCCGGAAACAGGTTGATCAGTTACCCTGGAAACAGGGCAGTCAGTTATCCCGGAAACAGGGCAGTCAGTTACCCCGGAAAAAGGGTGATCAGTTACCCTGGAAACTGGGCGGTCAGTTCCCCTGGAAACAGGGCACTCAGTTACCCCGGAAGCAGGGCTGTCAGTTACCCTGGAAAAAGAGCAGTCAGATAACCCGGAAACTGGGCCGTCAGTTACCCTGGAAACAGGGCAGTCAGTCACCCTGGAAACAGGTTAGTCAGTTACCCCGGAAACAGGGTGATCAGTTACCCCGGAAACAAGGCAGTCAGTTCCCCTGGCAACTGGGCAGTCAGTTACCCTGGAAACAGGGCGTTCAGTTACCCTGAAAACAGGGCAGTCAGTTATCCTGGAAACAGGGGGACCAGTTACCCTGGAAACAGGGCAGTCAGTTACCCTGGAAACAGGGCAGTCAGTTATCCTGGAAACAGGGCGGTTAGTTACCCTGGAAACAGGGCGGTCAATTACCCTGGAAACAGGGCAGTCAGTTACCCCGGAAATAGGGCGGTCCGTTACCCTGGAAACAGGGCAGTCAGTTACCCTGGAAAATGGGCAGTCAGTTACCCTGGAAACAGAGCAGTCAGTTATCCTGGAAACAGGGCACTCAGTTTTCCCGGAAACAGGGCGGTCAGTTACCCTGGAAACAGGGCAGTCAGTTACCCTGGAAACAGGGCGGTCAGTTACCCTGGAAATAGGTTAATCAGTTACCCCGGAAACAGGGTGATCAGTTACCCCGGAAACAGGGCAGTCTGTTACCCTGGAAACAGGGCATTCATTTATCCCGGAAACAGGGCAGTCAGTTATCCCGGAAAAAGGGTGAGCAGTTACCCTGTTAATTGGGCAGCCAGTTACCCTGGAAACAGGGCAGTCAGTTTCCCCGGAAACAGGGCAGTCAGTTTCCCTGGAAACAGGGCAGTGAGCTATTCCGGAAACAGGGCAGTCAGTTATCCCGGAAACAGTGTGAACAGTTACCCTGGAAACTGGGCAGTTAGTTACCCTGGAAACACGGCGGTCAGTTACCCTGGAAACAGGGCAGTCAGTTATCCTGGAAACAGGGCAGTCAGTTATCCTGGAAACAGGGCGGTCAGATACCCCGGAAATAGGGCGGTCTGTTATCCTGGAAACAGGGCGGTCAGTTACCCAGGAAACAGGGAGATCAGTTACCCCGGAAACAGGGCGGTCAGTTACCCTGGAAACAGGGCAGTCAGTTATCCCGGAAACAGGGCAGTCATTTACCCCGGAAACAGGGCAGTCAGTTACCCCGGAAACAGGGAGATCAGTTACCCCGGAAACAGGGCAGTTAGTTACCCTGGAAACAGGGCAGTCAGTTATCCTGGAAACAGGGTGATCAGTGACCCTGGAAACAGGGTGGTCAGTTACCCCGGAAACAGGGTGATCAGTTATCCTGGAAACAGGGCGGTCAGTAAACCCAGAAACAGGGCAGTCATTTACCCCGGAAACAGGGTGATCAGTTATCCTGGAAACAGGGCAGTCAGTTAGCCTGTAAACAGGGCAGACAGTTATCCCGGAAACAGGGCAGTCAGTTATCCCGGAAACAGGGTGATCAGTTACCCTGGAAACTGGGCAGTCAGTTACCCCGGAAACAGGGCAGTCAATTACCCTGGAAATTGGGCAGTCAGTTACCCTGGAAACAGGGCAGACAGTTATCCCGGAAACAGGGTGAACAGTTACCCTGGAAACAGGGCAGTCAGTTATCCCGGAAATAGGGCAGTCAGTTACCCCGGAAACAGGGTGATCAGTTACCCTGGAAACTGGGCGGTCAGTTCCCCTGGAAACAGGGCACTCAGTTACCCCGGAAGCAGGGCTGTCAGTTACCCTGGAAAAAGAACAGTCAGTTAACCCGGAAACTGGGCCGTCAGTTACCCTGGAAACAGGGCAGTCAGTCACCCTGGAAACAGGTTAGTCAGTTACCCCAGAAACAGGGTGATCAGTTACCCCGGAAACAAGGCAGTCAGTTCCCCTGGCAACTGGGCAGTCAGTTACCCTGGAAACAGGGCGGTCAGTTACCCTGGAAACAGGGGGACCAGTTACCCTGGAAAGTGGGCAGTCTGTTACCCTGGAAACAGGGCAGTCAGTTATCCTGGAAACAGGGCGGTTAGTTACCCTGGAAACAGGGCGGTCAGTTACCCTGGAAACAGGGCAGTCAGTTACCCCGGAAATAGGGCGGTTAGTTACCCTGGAAACAGGGCAGTCAGTTACCCTGGAAAATGGGCAGTCAGTTACCCTGGAAACAGGGCAGTCAGTTATCCTGGAAACAGGGCACTCAGTTATCCCGGAAACAGGGCGGTCAGTTACCCTGGAAACAGGGCAGTCAGTTACCCTGGAAACAGGGCGGTCAGTTACCCTGGATATAGGTTAATCAGTTACCCCGGAAACAGGGTGATCAGTTACCCCGGAAACAGGGCAGTCAGTTACCCTGGAAACAGGGCATTCATTTATCCCGGAAACAGGGCAGTCAGTTATCCCGGAAAAAGGGTGAGCAGTTACCCTGTTAACTGGGCAGCCAGTTACCCTGGAAACAGGGCAGTCAGTTTCCCCGGAAACAGGGCAGTCAGTTACGCTGGAAACAGGGCAGTCAGTTACCCGGGAAACTGGGCAGTCAGTTACCCTGGAAACAGGGCAGTCAGTCACACTGGAAACAGGTTGGTCAGTTACCCCGGAAACAGGGTGATCAGTTACCCCGGAAACAGGGCAGTCAGTTCCCCTGGAAACAGGGCAGTCAGTTACCCTGGAAACAGGGCAGTGAGCTATCCCGGAAAAAGGGCAGTCAGTTATCCCGGAAACAGGGTGAACAGTTACCCTGGAATCTGGGCAGTCAGTTACCCTGGAAACAGGGCAGTCAGTTTCCCCGGAAACAGGGCAGTCAGTTACGCTGGAAACAGGGCAGTCAGTTACCCGGGAAACTGGGCAGTCAGTTACCCTGGAAACAGGGCAGTCAGTCACACTGGTAACAGGTTGGACAGTTACCCCGGAAACAGGGTGATCAGTTACCCCGGAAACAGGGCAGTCATTTCCCCTGGAAACAGGGCAGTCAGTTACCCTGGAAACAGGGCAGTGAGCTATCCCGGAAAAAGGGCAGTCAGTTATCCCGGAAACAGGGTGAACAGTTACCCTGGAAACTGGGCTGTCAGTTACCCTGGAAACAGAGCGGTCAGTTACCCTGGAAACAGGGCAGTCAGTTATCCTGGAAACAGGGTGATCAGTTACCCTGGAAAATGTTCAGTCAGTTACCCTGGAAACAGGGCAGTCAGTTATCCTGGAAACAGGGCAGTCAGTTATCCTGGAAACAGGGCGGTCAGATACCCCGGAAATAGGGCGGTCAGTTATCCTGGAAACAGGGCGGTCAGTTACATCGTAAGCAGGGAGATCAGTTACCCGGAAACAGGGCGGTCAGTTACCCTGGAAGCAGGGCAGTCAGTTACCCTAAAAACAGGGCAGTCAGTTATCCCGGAAACAGGGCAGTCAGTTATCCCGGAAAATGTGTGATCAGTTACCCTGGAAACTGGGCAGTCAGTTACCCTGGAAACAGGGCAGTCAGTTTCCCCGGAAACAGGGTTGTCAATTTCCCCGGAAACAGGGCTGTCAGTTACCCTGGAAACAGGGCAGTCAGTTATCCCGGAAACAGGGTGATCAGTTGCCCTGGAAAGAGGGCAGTCAGTTACACCGGAAACAGGGCAGTCAGTTTCCCTGGAAACAGGGCAGTGAGCTATTCCGGAAACAGGGCAGTCAGTTATCCCGGAAACAGTGTGAACAGTTACCCTGGAAACTGGGCAGTCAGTTACCCTGGAAACACGGTGGTCAGTTACCCTGGAAACAGGGCAGTCAGTTATCCTGGAAACAGGGCAGTCAGTTATCCTGGAAACAGGGCGGTCAGATACCCTAGAAATAGGGCGGTCAGTTATCCTGGAAACAGGGCGGTCAGTTACCCAGGAAACAGGGAGATCAGTTACCCCGGAAACGGGGCGGTCAGTTACCCTGGAAACAGGGCAGTCAGTTATCCCGGAAACAAGGCAGTCATTTACCCCGGAAACAGGGCAGTCAGTTACCCCGGAAACAGGGAGATCAGTTACCCCGGAAACAGGGCAGTTAGTTACCCTGGAAACAGGGCAGTCAGTTATCCTGGAAACAGGGTGATCAGTGACCCTGGAAACAGGGTGGTCAGTTACCCCGGAAACAGGGTGATCAGTTATCCTGGAAACAGGGCGGTCAGTTAACCCAGAAACAAGGCAGTCATTTACCCCGGAAACAGGGTGATCAGTTATCCTGGAAACAGGGCAGTCAGTTAGCTTGTAAACAGGGCAGTCAGTTATCCCGGAAACAGGGCAGTCAGTTATCCCGGAAACAGGGTGATCAGTTACCCTGGAAATTGGGCAGTCAGTTACCCCGGAAACAGGGCAGTCAATTACCCTGGAAATTGGGCAGTCAGTTACCCTGGAAACAGGGCAGACAGTTATCCCGGAAACAGGGTGATCAGTTACCCTGGAAACAGGGCAGTCAGTTATCCCGGAAACAGGGCAGTCAGTTACCACGGAAAAAGGGTGATCAGTTACCCTGGAAACTGGGCGGTCAGTTCCCCTGGAAACAGGGCACTCAGTTACCCCGGAAGCAGGGCTGTCAGTTACCCTGGAAAAAGAGCAGTCAGATAACCCGGAAACTGGGCCGTCAGTTACCCTGGAAACAGGGCAGTCAGTCACCCTGGAAACAGGTTAGTCAGTTACCCCGGAAACAGGGTGATCAGTTACCCCGGAAACAAGGCAGTCAGTTCCCCTGGCAACTGGGCAGTCAGTTACCCTGGAAACAGGGCGTTCAGTTACCCTGAAAACAGGGCAGTCAGTTATCCTGGAAACAGGGGGACCAGTTACCCTGGAAAGTGGGCAGTCAGTTACCCTGGAAACAGGGCAGTCAGTTATCCTGGAAACAGGGCGGTTAGTTACCCTGGAAACAGGGCGGTCAGTTACCCTGGAAACAGGGCAGTCAGTTACCCCGGAAATAGGGCGGTCCGTTACCCTGGAAACAGGGCAGTCAGTTACCCTGGAAAATGGGCAGTCAGTTACCCTGGAAACAGAGCAGTCAGTTATCCTGGAAACAGGGCACTCAGTTTTCCCGGAAACAGGGCGGTCAGTTACCCTGGAAACAGGGCAGTCAGTTACCCTGGAAACAGGGCGGTCAGTTACCCTGGAAATAGGTTAATCAGTTACCCCGGAAACAGGGTGATCAGTTACCCCGGAAACAGGGCAGTCTGTTACCCTGGAAACGGGGCATTCATTTATCCCGGAAACAGGGCAGTCAGTTATCCCGGAAAAAGGGTGAGCAGTTACCCTGTTAATTGGGCAGCCAGTTACCCTGGAAACAGGGCAGTCAGTTTCCCCGGAAACAGGGCAGTCAGTTTCCCTGGAAACAGGGCAGTGAGCTATTCCGGAAACAGGGCAGTCAGTTATCCCGGAAACAGTGTGAACAGTTACCCTGGAAACTGGGCAGTTAGTTACCCTGGAAACACGGCGGTCAGTTACCCTGGAAACAGGGCAGTCAGTTATCCTGGAAACAGGGCAGTCAGTTATCCTGGAAACAGGGCGGTCAGATACCCCGGAAATAGGGCGGTCAGTTATCCTGGAAACAGGGCGGTCAGTTACCCAGGAAACAGTGAGATCAGTTACCCCGGAAACAGGGCGGTCAGTTTCCCTGGAAACAGGGCAGTCAGTTATCCCGGAAACAGGGCAGTCATTTACCCCGGAAACAGGGCAGTCAGTTACCCCGGAAACAGGGAGATCAGTTACCCCGGAAACAGGGCAGTTAGTTACCCTGGAAACAGGGCAGTCAGTTCTCCTGGAAACAGGGTGATCAGTGACCCTGGAAACAGGGTGGTCAGTTACCCGGGAAACAGGGTGATCAGTTATCCTGGAAACAGGGCGGTCAGTAAACCCAGAAACAGGGCAGTCATTTACCCCGGAAACAGGGTGATCAGTTATCCTGGAAACAGGGCAGTCAGTTAGCCTGTAAACAGGGCAGTCAGTTATCCCGGAAACAGGGCAGTCAGTTATCCGGAAACAGGGTGATCAGTTACCCTGGAAACTGGGCAGTCAGTTACCCCGGAAACAGGGCAGTCAATTACCCTGGAAATTGGGCAGTCAGTTACCCTGGAAACAGGGCAGACAGTTATCCCGGAAACAGGGTGATCAGTTACCCTGGAAACAGGGCAGTCAGTTATCCCGGAAACAGTGCAGTCAGTTACCCCGGAAAAAGGGTGATCAGTTACCCTGGAAACTGGGCGGTCAGTTCCCCTGGAAACAGGGCACTCAGTTACCCCGGAAGCAGGGCTGTCAGTTACCCTGGAAAAAGAGCAGTCAGATAACCTGGAAACTGGGGCGTCAGTTACCCTGGAAACAGGGCAGTCAGTCACCCTGGAAACAGGTTAGTCAGTTACCCCAGAAACAGGGTGATCAGTTACCCCGTAAACAAGGCAGTCAGTTCCCCTGGCAACTGGGCAGTCAGTTACCCTGGAAACAGGGCGTTCAGTTACCCTGAAAACAGGGCAGTCAGTTATCCTGGAAACAGGGGGACCAGTTACCCTGGAAAGTGGGCAGTCAGTTACCCTGGAAACAGGGCAGTCAGTTATCCTGGAAACAGGGCGGTTAGTTACCCTGGAAACAGGGCGGTCAGTTACCCTGGAAACAGGGCAGTCAGTTACCCCGGAAATAGGGCGGTCAGTTACCCTGGAAACAGGGCAGTAGGTTACCCTGGAAAATGGGCAGTCAGTTACCCTGGAAACAGGGCAGTCAGTTATCCTGGAAACAGGGCACTCAGTTTTCCCGGAAACATGGCGGTCAGTTACCCTGGAAACAGGGCAGTCAGTTACCCTGGAAACAGGGCGGTCAGTTACCCTGGAAATAGGTTAATCAGTTACCCCGGAAACAGGGTGATCAGTTACCCCGGAAACAGGGCAGTCTGTTACCCTGGAAACAGGGCATTCATTTATCCCGGAAACAGGGCAGTCAGTTATCCCGGAAAAAGGGTGAGCAGTTACCCTTTTAACTGGGCAGCCAGTTACCCTGGAAACAGGGCAGTCAGTTTCCCCGGAAACAGTGCAGTCAGTTACGCTGGAAACAGGGCAGTCAGTTACCCGGAAAACTGGGCAGTCAGTTACCCTGGAAACAGGGCAGTCAGTCACACTGGAAAGAGGTTGGTCAGTTACCCCGGAAAAGGGTGATCAGTTACCCCTGAAACAGGGCAGTCAGTTCCCCTGGAAACAGGGCAGTCAGTTACCCTGGAAACAGGGCAGTGAGCTATCCCAGAAAAAGGGCAGTCAGTTATCCCGGAAACAGGGTGAACAGTTACCCTGGAAACTGGGCAGTCAGTTACCCTGGAAACAGGGCAGTCAGTTTCCCCGGAAACAGGGCAGTCAGTTAGGCTGGAAACAGGGCAGTCAGTTACCCGGGAAACTGGGCAGTCAGTTACCCTGGAAACAGGGCAGTCAGTCACACTGGAAACAGGTTGGTCAGTTACCCCGGAAACAGGGTGATCAGTTACCCCGGAAACAGGGCAGTCAGTTCCCCTGGAAACAGGGCAGTCAGTTATCCTGGAAACAGGGCAGTCAGTTATCCTGGAAACAGGGCGGTCAGATACCCCGGAAATAGGGCGGTCAGTTATCCTGGAAACAGGGCGGTCAGTTACATCGTAAGCAGGGAGATCAGTTACCCGGAAACAGGGCGGTCAGTTACCCTGGAAGCAGGGCAGTCAGTTACCCTAAAAACAGGGCAGTCAGTTATCCCGGAAACAGGGCAGTCAGTTATCCCGGAAAATGTGTGATCAGTTACCCTGGAAACTGGGCAGTCAGTTACCCTGGAAACAGGGCAGTCAGTTTCCCCGGAAACAGGGTTGTCAATTTCCCCGGAAACAGGGCTGTCAGTTACCCTGGAAACAGGGCAGTCAGTTATCCCGGAAACAGGGTGATCAGTTGCCCTGGAAAGAGGGCAGTCAGTTACACCGGAAACAGGGCAGTCAGTTTCCCTGGAAACAGGGCAGTGAGCTATTCCGGAAACAGGGCAGTCAGTTATCCCGGAAACAGTGTGAACAGTTACCCTGGAAACTGGGCAGTCAGTTACCCTGGAAACACGGTGGTCAGTTACCCTGGAAACAGGGCAGTCAGTTATCCTGGAAACAGGGCAGTCAGTTATCCTGGAAACAGGGCGGTCAGATACCCTAGAAATAGGGCGGTCAGTTATCCTGGAAACAGGGCGGTCAGTTACCCAGGAAACAGGGAGATCAGTTACCCCGGAAACGGGGCGGTCAGTTACCCTGGAAACAGGGCAGTCAGTTATCCCGGAAACAAGGCAGTCATTTACCCCGGAAACAGGGCAGTCAGTTACCCCGGAAACAGGGAGATCAGTTACCCCGGAAACAGGGCAGTTAGTTACCCTGGAAACAGGGCAGTCAGTTATCCTGGAAACAGGGTGATCAGTGACCCTGGAAACAGGGTGGTCAGTTACCCCGGAAACAGGGTGATCAGTTATCCTGGAAACAGGGCGGTCAGTTAACCCAGAAACAAGGCAGTCATTTACCCCGGAAACAGGGTGATCAGTTATCCTGGAAACAGGGCAGTCAGTTAGCTTGTAAACAGGGCAGTCAGTTATCCCGGAAACAGGGCAGTCAGTTATCCCGGAAACAGGGTGATCAGTTACCCTGGAAATTGGGCAGTCAGTTACCCCGGAAACAGGGCAGTCAATTACCCTGGAAATTGGGCAGTCAGTTACCCTGGAAACAGGGCAGACAGTTATCCCGGAAACAGGGTGATCAGTTACCCTGGAAACAGGGCAGTCAGTTATCCCGGAAACAGGGCAGTCAGTTACCACGGAAAAAGGGTGATCAGTTACCCTGGAAACTGGGCGGTCAGTTCCCCTGGAAACAGGGCACTCAGTTACCCCGGAAGCAGGGCTGTCAGTTACCCTGGAAAAAGAGCAGTCAGATAACCCGGAAACTGGGCCGTCAGTTACCCTGGAAACAGGGCAGTCAGTCACCCTGGAAACAGGTTAGTCAGTTACCCCGGAAACAGGGTGATCAGTTACCCCGGAAACAAGGCAGTCAGTTCCCCTGGCAACTGGGCAGTCAGTTACCCTGGAAACAGGGCGTTCAGTTACCCTGAAAACAGGGCAGTCAGTTATCCTGGAAACAGGGGGACCAGTTACCCTGGAAAGTGGGCAGTCAGTTACCCTGGAAACAGGGCAGTCAGTTATCCTGGAAACAGGGCGGTTAGTTACCCTGGAAACAGGGCGGTCAGTTACCCTGGAAACAGGGCAGTCAGTTACCCCGGAAATAGGGCGGTCCGTTACCCTGGAAACAGGGCAGTCAGTTACCCTGGAAAATGGGCAGTCAGTTACCCTGGAAACAGAGCAGTCAGTTATCCTGGAAACAGGGCACTCAGTTTTCCCGGAAACAGGGCGGTCAGTTACCCTGGAAACAGGGCAGTCAGTTACCCTGGAAACAGGGCGGTCAGTTACCCTGGAAATAGGTTAATCAGTTACCCCGGAAACAGGGTGATCAGTTACCCCGGAAACAGGGCAGTCTGTTACCCTGGAAACGGGGCATTCATTTATCCCGGAAACAGGGCAGTCAGTTATCCCGGAAAAAGGGTGAGCAGTTACCCTGTTAATTGGGCAGCCAGTTACCCTGGAAACAGGGCAGTCAGTTTCCCCGGAAACAGGGCAGTCAGTTTCCCTGGAAACAGGGCAGTGAGCTATTCCGGAAACAGGGCAGTCAGTTATCCCGGAAACAGTGTGAACAGTTACCCTGGAAACTGGGCAGTTAGTTACCCTGGAAACACGGCGGTCAGTTACCCTGGAAACAGGGCAGTCAGTTATCCTGGAAACAGGGCAGTCAGTTATCCTGGAAACAGGGCGGTCAGATACCCCGGAAATAGGGCGGTCAGTTATCCTGGAAACAGGGCGGTCAGTTACCCAGGAAACAGTGAGATCAGTTACCCCGGAAACAGGGCGGTCAGTTTCCCTGGAAACAGGGCAGTCAGTTATCCCGGAAACAGGGCAGTCATTTACCCCGGAAACAGGGCAGTCAGTTACCCCGGAAACAGGGAGATCAGTTACCCCGGAAACAGGGCAGTTAGTTACCCTGGAAACAGGGCAGTCAGTTCTCCTGGAAACAGGGTGATCAGTGACCCTGGAAACAGGGTGGTCAGTTACCCGGGAAACAGGGTGATCAGTTATCCTGGAAACAGGGCGGTCAGTAAACCCAGAAACAGGGCAGTCATTTACCCCGGAAACAGGGTGATCAGTTATCCTGGAAACAGGGCAGTCAGTTAGCCTGTAAACAGGGCAGTCAGTTATCCCGGAAACAGGGCAGTCAGTTATCCGGAAACAGGGTGATCAGTTACCCTGGAAACTGGGCAGTCAGTTACCCCGGAAACAGGGCAGTCAATTACCCTGGAAATTGGGCAGTCAGTTACCCTGGAAACAGGGCAGACAGTTATCCCGGAAACAGGGTGATCAGTTACCCTGGAAACAGGGCAGTCAGTTATCCCGGAAACAGTGCAGTCAGTTACCCCGGAAAAAGGGTGTTCAGTTACCCTGGAAACTGGGCGGTCAGTTCCCCTGGAAACAGGGCACTCAGTTACCCCGGAAGCAGGGCTGTCAGTTACCCTGGAAAAAGAGCAGTCAGATAACCTGGAAACTGGGGCGTCAGTTACCCTGGAAACAGGGCAGTCAGTCACCCTGGAAACAGGTTAGTCAGTTACCCCAGAAACAGGGTGATCAGTTACCCCGTAAACAAGGCAGTCAGTTCCCCTGGCAACTGGGCAGTCAGTTACCCTGGAAACAGGGCGTTCAGTTACCCTGAAAACAGGGCAGTCAGTTATCCTGGAAACAGGGGGACCAGTTACCCTGGAAAGTGGGCAGTCAGTTACCCTGGAAACAGGGCAGTCAGTTATCCTGGAAACAGGGCGGTTAGTTACCCTGGAAACAGGGCGGTCAGTTACCCTGGAAACAGGGCAGTCAGTTACCCCGGAAATAGGGCGGTCAGTTACCCTGGAAACAGGGCAGTAGGTTACCCTGGAAAATGGGCAGTCAGTTACCCTGGAAACAGGGCAGTCAGTTATCCTGGAAACAGGGCACTCAGTTTTCCCGGAAACATGGCGGTCAGTTACCCTGGAAACAGGGCAGTCAGTTACCCTGGAAACAGGGCGGTCAGTTACCCTGGAAATAGGTTAATCAGTTACCCCGGAAACAGGGTGATCAGTTACCCCGGAAACAGGGCAGTCTGTTACCCTGGAAACAGGGCATTCATTTATCCCGGAAACAGGGCAGTCAGTTATCCCGGAAAAAGGGTGAGCAGTTACCCTGTTAACTGGGCAGCCAGTTACCCTGGAAACAGGGCAGTCAGTTTCCCCGGAAACAGTGCAGTCAGTTACGCTGGAAACAGGGCAGTCAGTTAACCGGAAAACTGGGCAGTCAGTTACCCTGGAAACAGGGCAGTCAGTCACACTGGAAAGAGGTTGGTCAGTTACCCCGGAAAAGGGTGATCAGTTACCCCTGAAACAGGGCAGTCAGTTCCCCTGGAAACAGGGCAGTCAGTTACCCTGGAAACAGGGCAGTGAGCTATCCCAGAAAAAGGGCAGTCAGTTATCCCGGAAACAGGGTGAACAGTTACCCTGGAAACTGGGCAGTCAGTTACCCTGGAAACAGGGCAGTCAGTTTCCCCGGAAACAGGGCAGTCAGTTAGGCTGGAAACAGGGCAGTCAGTTACCCGGGAAACTGGGCAGTCAGTTACCCTGGAAACAGGGCAGTCAGTCACACTGGAAACAGGTTGGTCAGTTACCCCGGAAACAGGGTGATCAGTTACCCCGGAAACAGGGCAGTCAGTTCCCCTGGAAACAGGGCAGTCAGTTACCCTGGAAACAGGGCAGTGAGCTATCCCGGAAAAAGGGCAGTCAGTTATCTCGGAAACAGGGTGAACAGTTACCCTGGAAACTGGGCAGTCAGTTACCCTGGAAACAGAGCGGTCAGTTACCCTGGAAACAGGGCAGTCAGTTATCCTGGAAGCAGGGTGATCAGTTACCCTGGAAAATGGTCAGTCAGTTACCCTGGAAACAGGGCAGTCAGTTATCCTGGAAACAGGGCAGTCAGTTATCCTGGAACAGGGCGGTCAGTTACCCGGGAAATAGGGCGGTCAGTTATCCTGGAAACAGGGCGGTCAGTTACATCGTAAGCAGGGAGATCAGTTACCCCGGAAACAGGGCGGTCAGTTACCCTGGAAGCAGGCAGTCAGTTACCCTAAAAACAGGGCAGTCAGTTATCCCGGAAACAGGGCAGTCAGTTATCCCGGAAAAAGTGTGATCAGTTACCCTGGAAACTGGGCAGTCAGTTACCCTGGAAACAGGGCAGTTAGTTTGCCCGGAAACAGTGCTCTCAATTTCCCCGGAAACAGGGCTGTCAGTTACCCTGGAAACAGGGCAGTCAGTTATCCCGGAAACAGGGTGATCAGTTGCCCTGGAAAGAGGGCAGTCAGTTACACCGGAAACAGGCAGTCAGTTACCCTGGAAACAGGGCAGTGAGCTATTCCGGAAACAGGGCAGTCAGTTATCCCGGAAACAGGGTGAACAGTGACCCTGGAAACTGGGCAGTCAGTTACCCTGGAAACACGGCGGTCAGTTACCCTGGAAACAGGGCAGTCAGTTATCCTGGTAACAGGGCAGTCAGTTATCCTGGAAACAGGACGGTCAGATACCCCGGAAATAGGGCGGTCAGTTATCCTGGAAACAGGGCGATCAGTTACCCAGGAAACAGGGCGGACAGATACCCGGTAAATAGGGCGGTCAGTTATCCTGGAAACAGGGCGGTCAGTTACATCGTAAGCAGGGAGATCAGTTACCCCGGAAACAGGGCGGTCAGTTACCCTGGAAGCAGGCAGTCAGTTACCCTAAAAACAGGGCAGTCAGTTATCCCGGAAACAGGGCAGTCAGTTATCCCGGAAAAAGTGTGATCAGTTACCCTCGAAACTGGGCAGTCAGTTACACTGGAAACAGAGCAGTCAGTTTCCCCGGAAACAGTGCTCTCAATTTCCCCGGAAACAGGGCTGTCAGTTACCCTGGAAACAGGGCAGTCAGTTATCCCGGAAACAGGGTGATCAGTTGCCCTGGAAAGAGGGCAGTCAGTTACACCGGAAACAGGCAGTCAGTTACCCTGGAAACAGGGCAGTGAGCTATTCCGGAAACAGGGCAGTCAGTTATCCCGGAAACAGGGTGAACAGTGACCCTGGAAACTGGGCAGTCAGTTACCCTGGACACACGGCGGTCAGTTACCCTGGAAACAGGGCAGTCAGTTATCCTGGAAACAGGGCAGTCAGTTATCCTGGAAACAGGACGGTCAGATACCCCGGAAATAGGGCGGTCAGTTATCCTGGAAACAGGGCGATCAGTTACCCAGGAAACAGGGAGATCAGTTCCCCCGGAAACAGGGCGGTCAGTTACCCTGGACACAGGGCAGTCAGTTCTCCCGGAAACAGGGCAGTCATTTACCCCAGAAACAGGGCAGTCAGTTACCCCGGAAACAGGGAGATCAGTAACCCCGGAAACAGGGCAGTTAGTTACCCTGGAAACAGGGCAGTCAGTTATCCTGGAAACAGGGTGATCAGTGTCCCTGGAAACAGGGTGGTCAGTTACCCCGGAAACAGGGTGATCAGTTATCCTGGAAACAGGGCGGTCAGTAAACCCAGAAACAGGGCAGTCATTTACCCCGGAAACAGGGTGATCAGTTATCCTGGAAACAGGGCAGTCAGTTAGCCTGTAAACAGGGCAGTCAGTTATCCCGGAAACAGGGCAGTCAGTTACCCTGGAAACAGGGCAGTCAGTTATCCCGGAAACAGGGCAGTCAGTTATCCCGGAAACAGGGTGATCAGTTACCCTTGATAACTGGGCAGTCAGTTACCCTGGAAACAGGGCAGTCAGTTACCCCGGAAACAGGGCAGTCAATTACCCTGGAAACTGGGCAGTCAGTTACGCTGGAAACAGGGCAGACAGTTAACCCGGAAACAGGGTGATCAGTTACCCTGGAAACAGGGCAGTCAGTTATCCCGGAAACAGGGCAGTAAGTTACCCTGGAAAAAGGGCAGTCAGTTACCCTGGAAACTGGGCGGTCAGTTCCCCTGGAAACAGGGCACTCAGTTACCCCGGAAGCAGGGCTGTCAGTCACCCTGGAAACAGGTTAGTCAGTTACCCCGGAAACTGGGCTGTCAGTTACCCCGGAAACAGGGCAGTCAGTTCCCCTGGAAACAGGCCAGTCAGTTACCATGTTAACAAGGCAGTCAGTTATCCTGGAAACAGGGCAGTCAGTTATCCCGGAAACAGGGTGATCAGTTACCCTGGAAACTGGGCAGTCAGTTACCCTGGAAACAGGGCGGTCAGTTACCATGGAAACAGGGCAGTCAGTTATCCTGGGAACAGGGGGATCAGTTGCCCTGGAAAGTGGGCAGTCAGTAACCCTGGAAACAGGGCAGTCAGTTATCCTGGAAACAGGGCGGTCAGTTATCCTGGAAACAGGGCATTCAGTTATCCCGGAAACAGGGCAGTCAGTTATCCCGGAAAAAGGGTGAGCAATTACCCTGGAAACTGGGCAGCCAGTTACCCTGGAAACAGGGCATTCAGTTTCCCCTGAAACAGGGCAGTCAGTTACGCTGGAAACAGGGCAGTCAGTTAGCTGGGAAACTGGGCAGTGAGCTATCCCGGAAAAAGGGCAGTCAGTTATCCCGGAAGCAGGGTGAACAGTTACCCTGGAAACTGGGCAGTCAGTTACCCTGGAAACAGAGCGGTCAGTTACCCTGGAAACAGGGCAGTCAGTTATCCTGGAAACAGGGTGATCAGTTACCCTGGAAAATGTTCAGTCAGTTACCCTGGAAACAGGGCAGTCAGTTATCCTGGAAACAGGGCAGTCAGTTATCCTGGAAACAGGGCGGTCAGATACCCTGGAAATAGGGCGGTCAGTTATCCTGGAAACAGGGCGGTCAGTTACATCGTAAGCAGGGAGATCAGTTACCCTGGAAGCAGGGCAGTCAGTTACCCTAAAAACAGGGCAGTCAGTTATCCCGGAAACAGGGCAGTCAGTTATCACGGAAAAAGTGTGATCAGTTACCCTGGAAACTGGGCAGTCAGTTACCCTGGAAACAGGGCAGTCAGTTATCCTGGAAACAGGGCAGTCAGTTATCCTGGAAACAGGGAGATCAGTTACCCCGGAAGCAGGGCGGTCAGTTACCCTGGACACAGGGCAGTCAGTTCTCCCGGAAACAGGGCAGTCATTTACCCCAGAAACAGGGCAGTCAGTTACCCCGGAAACAGGGAGATCAGTAACCCCGGAAACAGGGCAGTTAGTTACCCTGGAAACAGGGCAGTCAGTTATCCTGGAAACAGGGTGATCAGTGTCCCTGGAAACAGGGTGGTCAGTTACCCCGGAAACAGGGTGATCAGTTATCCTGCAAACAGGGCGGTCAGTAAACCCAGAAACAGGGCAGTCATTTACCCCGGAAACAGGGTGATCAGTTATCCTGGAAACAGGGCAGTCAGTTAGCCTGTAAACAGGGCAGTCAGTTATCCCGGAAACAGGGCAGTCAGTTACCCTGGAAACAGGGCAGTCAGTTATCCCGGAAACAGGGCAGTCAGTTATCCCGGAAACAGGGTGATCAGTTACCCTTGGTAACTGGGCAGTCAGTTACCCTGGAAACAGGGCAGTCAGTTACCCCGGAAACAGGGCTGTCAATTACCCTGGAAACTGGGCAGTCAGTTACGCTGGAAACAGGGCAGACAGTTAACCCGGAAACAGGGTGATCAGTTACCCTGGAAACAGGGCAGTCAGTTATCCCGGAAACAGGGCAGTAAGTTACCCTGGAAAAAGGGCAGTCAGTTACCCTGGAAACTGGGCGGTCAGTTCCCCTGGAAACAGGGCACTCAGTTACCCCGGAAGCAGGGCTGTCAGTCACCCTGGAAACAGGTTAGTCAGTTACCCCGGAAACTGGGCTGTCAGTTACCCCGGAAACAGGGCAGTCAGTTCCCCTGGAAACAGGCCAGTCAGTTACCATGGAAACAGGGCAGTCAGTTATCCCGGAAACAGGGTGATCAGTTACCCTGGAAACTGGGCAGTCAGTTACCCTGGAAACAGGGCGGTCAGTTACCATGGAAACAGCGCAGTCAGTTATCCTGGAAACAGGGGGATCAGTTGCCCTGGAAAGTGGGCAGTCAGTTACCTGGAAACAGGGCAGTCAGTTATCCTGGAAACAGGGCGGTCAGTTATCCTGGAAACAGGGCATTCAGTTATCCCGGAAACAGGGCAGTCAGTTATCCCGGAAAAAGGGTGAGCAATTACCCTGGAAACTGGGCAGCCAGTTACCCTGGAAACAGGGCATTCAGTTTCCCCTGAAACAGGGCAGTCAGTTACGCTGGAAACAGGGCAGTCAGTTAGCCGGGAAACTGGGCAGTGAGCTATCCCGGAAAAAGGGCAGTCAGTTATCCCGGAAGCAGGGTGAACAGTTACCCTGGAAACTGGGCAGTCAGTTACCCTGGAAACAGAGCGGTCAGTTACCCTGGAAACAGGGCAGTCAGTTATCCTGGAAACAAAGTGATCAGTTACCCTGGAAAATGTTCAGTCAGTTACCCTGGAAACAGGGCAGTCAGTTATCCTGGAAACAGGGCAGTCAGTTATCCTGGAAACAGGGCGGTCAGATACCCTGGAAATAGGGCGGTCAGTTATCCTGGAAACAGGGCGGTCAGTTACATCGTAAGCAGGGAGATCAGTTACCCTGGAAGCAGGGCAGTCAGTTACCCTAAAAACATGGCAGTCAGTTATCCCGGAAACAGGGCAGTCAGTTATCCCGGAAAAAGTGTGATCAGTCACCCTGGAAACTGGGCAGTCAGTTACCCTGGAAACAGGGCAGTCAGTTTCCCCGGAAACAGGGTTGTCAATTTCCCCGTAAACAGGGCTGTCAGTTACCCTGGAAACAGGGCAGTCAGTTATCCCGGAAACAGTGTGATCAGTTGCCCTGGAAAGAGGGCAGTCAGTTACACCGGAAACAGGTCAGTCAGTTTCCCTGGAAACAGGGCAGTCAGTTACCCTGAAAACACGGCGGTCAGTTACCCTGGAAACAGGGCAGTCAGTTATCCTGGAAACAGGGCAGTCAGTTATCCTGGAAACACGGCGGTCAGATACCCCGGAAATAGGGCGGTCAGTTTTCCTGGAAACAGGGCGGTCAGTTACCCAGGAAACAGGGAGATCAGTTACCCCGGAAACAGGGCGGTCAGTTACCCTGGAAACAGGGCAGTCAGTTATCCCGGAAACAGGGCTGTCATTTACCCCGGAAACAGGGCAGTCAGTTACCCCGGAAACAGGGAGATCAGTTACCCCGGAAACAGGGCAGTTAGTTACCCTGGAAACAGGGCAGTCAGTTATCCTGGAAACAGGGTGATCAGTGACACTGGAAACAGGGTGGTCAGTTACCCCGGAAACAGGGCAGTCAGTTATCCTGTAAACAGGGCGGTCAATAAACCCAGAAACAGGGCAGTCATTTACCCCGGAAATAGGGTGATCAGTTATCCTGGAAACAGGGCAGTCAGTTACCCCGGAAACAGGGCAGTCAATTACCCTGGAAACTGGGCAGTCAGTTACCCTGGAAACAGGGCAGACAGTTATCCCGGAAACAGGGTGATCAGTTACCCTGGAAACAGGGCAGTCAGTTATCCCGGAAACAGGGCAGTCAGTTACCCCGGAAAAAGAGTGATCAGTTACCCTGCAAATTGGGCGGTCAGTTCCCCTGGAAACAGGGCATTCAGTTACCCCGGAAGCAGTGCTGTCTGTTACCCTGGAAAAAGAACAGTCAGTTAACCCGGAAACTGGGCCGTCAGTTACCCTGGAAACAGGGCAGTCAGTCACCCTGGAAACAGGTTAGTCAGTTACCCCGGAAACAGGGTGATCAGTTACCCCGGAAACAAGGCAGTCAGTTCCCCTGGCAACTGGGCAGTCAGTTACCCTGGAAACAGGGCGGTCAGTTACCCTGGAAACAGGGCAGTCAGTTATCCTGGAAACAGGGGGATCAGTTACCCTGGAAAGTGGGCAGTCAGTTACCCTGGAAACAGGGCAGTCAGTTATCCTGGAAACAGGGCGGTTAGTTACCCTGGAAACAGGGCGGTCAGTTACCCTGGAAACAGGGCAGTCAGTTACCCCGGAAATAGGGCGGTCAGTTACCCTGGAAACAGGGCAGTCAGTTACCCTGGAAAATGGGCAGTCAGTTACCCTGGAAACAGGGCAGTCAGTTATCCTGGAAACAGGGCATTTATTTACCCCGGAAACCGGGCATTCAGTTATCCCTGAAACAGGGCAGTCAGTTATCCCGGAAACAGGGCGGTCAGTTACCCTGGAAACAGGGCAGTCAGTTACCCTGGAAACAGGGCGGTCAGTTACCCTGGAAATAGGTTAATCAGTTACCCCGGAAACAGGGTGATCAGTTACCCCGGAAAAAGGGCGGTCAGTTACCCTGGAAACAGGGCAGTCAGTTACCCTGGAAAATGGGCAGTCAGTTACCCTGGAAACAGGGCAGTCAGTTATCCTGGAAACAGGGCATTTATTTACCCCGGAAACCGGGCATTCAGTTATCCCTGAAACAGGGCAGTCAGTTATCCCGGAAACAGGGCGGTCAGTTACCCTTGAAACAGGGCAGTCAGTTACCCTGGAAACAGGGCGGTCAGTTACCCTGGAAATAGGTTAATCAGTTACCCCGGAAACAAGGTGATCAGTTACCCCGGAAACAGGGCAGTCAGTTACTCTGGAAACAGGGCATTCATTTATCCCAGAAACAGGGCAGTCAGTTTCCCCGGAAACAGGGCAGTCAGTTACGCTGGAAACAGGGCAGTCAGTTACCCGGGAAACTGGTCAGTCAGTTACCCTGGAAACAGGGCAGTCAGTCACACTGGAAACAGGTTGGTCAGTTACCCCGGAAACAGGGTGATCAGTTACCCCGGAAACAGGGCCGTCAGTTCCCCTGGAAACAGGGCATTCAGTTACCCTGGAAACAGGGCAGTGTGCTATCCCGGAAAAAGGGCAGTCAGTTATCCCGGAAACAGGGTGAACAGTTACCCTGCAAACTGGGCAGTCAGTTACCCTGGAAACAGAGCGGTCAGTTACCCTGGAAACAGGGCAGTCAGTTATCCTGGAAGCAGGGTGATCAGTTACCCTGGAAAATGGTCAGTCAGTTACCTTGGAAACAGGGCAGTCAGTTATCCTGGAAAAAGGGCAGTCAGTTATCCTGGAAACAGGGCGGTCAGATACCCGGGAAATAGGGCGGTCAGTTATCCTGGAAACAGGGCGGTCAGTTACATCGTAAGCAGGGAGATCAGTTACCCCGGAAACAGGGCGGTCAGTTACCCTGGAAGCAGGGCAGTCAGTTACCCTAAAAACAGGGCAGTCAGTTATCCCGGAAACAGGGCAGTCAGTTATCCCGGTAAAAGTGTGATCAGTTACCCTGGAAACTGGGCAGTTAGTTACCCTGGAAAAAGGGCAGTCAGTTCCCCCGAAAACAGTGCTGTCAATTTCCCCGGAAACAGGGTTGTCAGTTACCCTGGAAACAGGGTAGTCAGTTATCCCGGAAACAGGGTGATCAGTTGCCCTGGAAAGAGGGCAGTCAGTTACACCGGAAACAGGCAGTCAGTTACCCTGGAAACAGGGCAGTGACCTATTCCGGAAACAGGGCAGTCAGTTATCCCGGAAACAGGGTGAACAGTGACCCTGGAAACTGGGCAATCAGTTACCCTGGAAACACGGCGGTCAGTTACCCTGGAAACAGGGCAGTCAGTTATCCTGGAAACAGGGCAGTCAGTTATCCTGGAAACAGGACGGTCAGATACCCCGGAAATAGGGCGGTCAGTTATCCTGAAAACAGGGCGATCAGTTACCCAGGAAACAGGGAGAACAGTTACACCGGAAACAGGGCGGTCAGTTATCCTGGACACAGGGCAGTCAGTTCTCCCGGAAACAGGGCAGTCATTTACCCCGGAAACAGGGCAGTCAGTTACCCCGGAAACAGGGAGATCAGTAACCCCGGAAACAGGGCAGTTAGTTACCCTGGAAACAGGGCAGTCAGTTATCCTGGAAACAGGGTGATCAGTGTCCCTGGAAACAGGGTGGTCAGTTACCCCGGAAACAGGGTGATCAGTTATCCTGGAAACAGGGCGGTCAGTAAACCCAGAAACAGGGCAGTCATTTACCCCGGAAACAGGGTGATCAGTTATCCTGGAAACAGGGCAGTCAGTTAGCCTGTAAACAGGGCAGTCAGTTATCCCGGAAACAGGGCAGTCAGTTACCCTGGAAACAGGGCAGTCAGTTATCCCGGAAACAGGGCAGTCAGTTATCCCGGAAACAGGGTGATCAGTTACCCTTGGTAACTGGGCAGTCAGTTACCCTGGAAACAGGGCAGTCAGTTACCCCGGAAACAGGGCTGTCAATTACCCTGGAAACTGGGCAGTCAGTTACGCTGGAAACAGGGCAGACAGTTAACCCGGAAACAGGGTGATCAGTTACCCTGGAAACAGGGCAGTCAGTTATCCCGGAAACAGGGCAGTAAGTTACCCTGGAAAAAGGGCAGTCAGTTACCCTGGAAACTGGGCGGTCAGTTCCCCTGGAAACAGGGCACTCAGTTACCCCGGAAGCAGGGCTGTCAGTCACCCTGGAAACAGGTTAGTCAGTTACCCCGGAAACTGGGCTGTCAGTTACCCCGGAAACAGGGCAGTCAGTTCCCCTGGAAACAGGCCAGTCAGTTACCATGGAAACAGGGCAGTCAGTTATCCCGGAAACAGGGTGATCAGTTACCCTGGAAACTGGGCAGTCAGTTACCCTGGAAACAGGGCGGTCAGTTACCATGGAAACAGGGCAGTCAGTTATCCTGGAAACAGGGGGATCAGTTGCCCTGGAAAGTGGGCAGTCAGTTACCTGGAAACAGGGCAGTCAGTTATCCTGGAAACAGGGCGGTCAGTTATCCTGGAAACAGGGCATTCAGTTATCCCGGAAACAGGGCAGTCAGTTATCCCGGAAAAAGGGTGAGCAATTACCCTGGAAACTGGGCAGCCAGTTACCCTGGAAACAGGGCATTCAGTTTCCCCTGAAACAGGGCAGTCAGTTACGCTGGAAACAGGGCAGTCAGTTAGCCGGGAAACTGGGCAGTGAGCTATCCCGGAAAAAGGGCAGTCAGTTATCCCGGAAGCAGGGTGAACAGTTACCCTGGAAACTGGGCAGTCAGTTACCCTGGAAACAGAGCGGTCAGTTACCCTGGAAACAGGGCAGTCAGTTATCCTGGAAACAAAGTGATCAGTTACCCTGGAAAATGTTCAGTCAGTTACCCTGGAAACAGGGCAGTCAGTTATCCTGGAAACAGGGCAGTCAGTTATCCTGGAAACAGGGCGGTCAGATACCCTGGAAATAGGGCGGTCAGTTATCCTGGAAACAGGGCGGTCAGTTACATCGTAAGCAGGGAGATCAGTTACCCTGGAAGCAGGGCAGTCAGTTACCCTAAAAACAGGGCAGTCAGTTATCCCGGAAACAGGGCAGTCAGTTATCCCGGAAAAAGTGTGATCAGTCACCCTGGAAACTGGGCAGTCAGTTACCCTGGAAACAGGGCAGTCAGTTTCCCCGGAAACAGGGTTGTCAATTTCCCCGTAAACAGGGCTGTCAGTTACCCTGGAAACAGGGCAGTCAGTTATCCCGGAAACAGTGTGATCAGTTGCCCTGGAAAGAGGGCAGTCAGTTACACCGGAAACAGGTCAGTCAGTTTCCCTGGAAACAGGGCAGTCAGTTACCCTGGAAACACGGCGGTCAGTTACCCTGGAAACAGGGCAGTCAGTTATCCTGGAAACAGGGCAGTCAGTTATCCTGGAAACACGGCGGTCAGATACCCCGGAAATAGGGCGGTCAGTTTTCCTGGAAACAGGGCGGTCAGTTACCCAGGAAACAGGGAGATCAGTTACCCCGGAAACAGGGCGGTCAGTTACCCTGGAAACAGGGCAGTCAGTTATCCCGGAAACAGGGCTGTCATTTACCCCGGAAACAGGGCAGTCAGTTACCCCGGAAACAGGGAGATCAGTTACCCCGGAAACAGGGCAGTTAGTTACCCTGGAAACAGGGCAGTCAGTTATCCTGGAAACAGGGTGATCAGTGACACTGGAAACAGGGTGGTCAGTTACCCCGGAAACAGGGCAGTCAGTTATCCTGTAAACAGGGCGGTCAATAAACCCAGAAACAGGGCAGTCATTTACCCCGGAAATAGGGTGATCAGTTATCCTGGAAACAGGGCAGTCAGTTACCCCGGAAACAGGGCAGTCAATTACCCTGGAAACTGGGCAGTCAGTTACCCTGGAAACAGGGCAGACAGTTATCCCGGAAACAGGGTGATCAGTTACCCTGGAAACAGGGCAGTCAGTTATCCCGGAAACAGGGCAGTCAGTTACCCCGGAAAAAGAGTGATCAGTTACCCTGCAAATTGGGCGGTCAGTTCCCCTGGAAACAGGGCATTCAGTTACCCCGGAAGCAGTGCTGTCTGTTACCCTGGAAAAAGAACAGTCAGTTAACCCGGAAACTGGGCCGTCAGTTACCCTGGAAACAGGGCAGTCAGTCACCCTGGAAACAGGTTAGTCAGTTACCCCGGAAACAGGGTGATCAGTTACCCCGGAAACAAGGCAGTCAGTTCCCCTGGCAACTGGGCAGTCAGTTACCCTGGAAACAGGGCGGTCAGTTACCCTGGAAACAGGGCAGTCAGTTATCCTGGAAACAGGGGGATCAGTTACCCTGGAAAGTGGGCAGTCAGTTACCCTGGAAACAGGGCAGTCAGTTATCCTGGAAACAGGGCGGTTAGTTACCCTGGAAACAGGGCGGTCAGTTACCCTGGAAACAGGGCAGTCAGTTACCCCGGAAATAGGGCGGTCAGTTACCCTGGAAACAGGGCAGTCAGTTACCCTGGAAAATGGGCAGTCAGTTACCCTGGAAACAGGGCAGTCAGTTATCCTGGAAACAGGGCATTTATTTACCCCGGAAACCGGGCATTCAGTTATCCCTGAAACAGGGCAGTCAGTTATCCCGGAAACAGGGCAGTCAGTTACCCTGGAAACAGGGCAGTCAGTTACCCTGGAAACAGGGCGGTCAGTTACCCTGGAAATAGGTTAATCAGTTACCCCGGAAACAAGGTGATCAGTTACCCCGGAAACAGGGCAGTCAGTTACTCTGGAAACAGGGCATTCATTTATCCCAGAAACAGGGCAGTCAGTTTCCCCGGAAACAGGGCAGTCAGTTACGCTGGAAACAGGGCAGTCAGTTACCCGGGAAACTGGTCAGTCAGTTACCCTGGAAACAGGGCAGTCAGTCACACTGGAAACAGGTTGGTCAGTTACCCCGGAAACAGGGTGATCAGTTACCCCGGAAACAGGGCCGTCAGTTCCCCTGGAAACAGGGCATTCAGTTACCCTGGAAACAGGGCAGTGTGCTATCCCGGAAAAAGGGCAGTCAGTTATCCCGGAAACAGGGTGAACAGTTACCCTGCAAACTGGGCAGTCAGTTACCCTGGAAACAGAGCGGTCAGTTACCCTGGAAACAGGGCAGTCAGTTATCCTGGAAGCAGGGTGATCAGTTACCCTGGAAAATGGTCAGTCAGTTACCTTGGAAACAGGGCAGTCAGTTATCCTGGAAAAAGGGCAGTCAGTTATCCTGGAAACAGGGCGGTCAGATACCCGGGAAATAGGGCGGTCAGTTATCCTGGAAACAGGGCGGTCAGTTACATCGTAAGCAGGGAGATCAGTTACCCCGGAAACAGGGCGGTCAGTTACCCTGGAAGCAGGGCAGTCAGTTACCCTAAAAACAGGGCAGTCAGTTATCCCGGAAACAGGGCAGTCAGTTATCCCGGTAAAAGTGTGATCAGTTACCCTGGAAACTGGGCAGTTAGTTACCCTGGAAAAAGGGCAGTCAGTTCCCCCGAAAACAGTGCTGTCAATTTCCCCGGAAACAGGGTTGTCAGTTACCCTGGAAACAGGGTAGTCAGTTATCCCGGAAACAGGGTGATCAGTTGCCCTGGAAATAGGGCAGTCAGTTACACCGGAAACAGGCAGTCAGTTACCCTGGAAACAGGGCAGTGACCTATTCCGGAAACAGGGCAGTCAGTTATCCCGGAAACAGGGTGAACAGTGACCCTGGAAACTGGGCAATCAGTTACCCTGGAAACACGGCGGTCAGTTACCCTGGAAACAGGGCAGTCAGTTATCCTGGAAACAGGGCAGTCAGTTATCCTGGAAACAGGACGGTCAGATACCCCGGAAATAGGGCGGTCAGTTATCCTGAAAACAGGGCGATCAGTTACCCAGGAAACAGGGAGATCAGTTACACCGGAAACAGGGCGGTCAGTTATCCTGGACACAGGGCAGTCAGTTCTCCCGGAAACAGGGCAGTCATTTACCCCGGAAACAGGGCAGTCAGTTACCCCGGAAACAGGGAGATCAGTTACCCCGGAAACAGGGCAGTTAGTTACCCTGGAAACAGGGCAGTCAGTTATCCTGGAAACAGGGTGATCAGTGTCCCTGGAAACAGGGTGGTCAGTTACCCTGGAAACAGGGTGATCAGTTATCCTGGAAACAGGGCGGTCAGTAAACCCAGAAACAGGGCAGTCATTTACCCCGGAAACAGGGTGATCAGTTATCCTGGAAACAGGGCAGTCAGTTAGCCTGGAAACAGGGCAGTCAGTTACCCCGGAAACAGGGCAGTCAGTTACCCTGGAAACAGGGCAGTCAGTTATCCCGGAAACAGGGCAGTCAGTTATCCCGGAAACAGGGTGATCAGTTACCCTTGGTAACTGGGCAGTCAGTTACCCTGGAAACAGGGCAGTCAGTTACCCCGGAAACAGGGCAGTCAATTACCCTGGAAACAGGGCAGTGAGCTATCCCGGAAAAAGGGCAGTCAGTTATCCCGGAAACAGGGCAGTCAGTTATCCCGGAAACAGGGTGATCAGTTACCCTTGGTAACTGGGCAGTCAGTTACGCTGGAAACAGGGCAGTAAGTTATCCCGGAAACAGGGCAGTAAGTTACCCTGGAAAAAGGGTGATCATTTACCCTGGAAACTGGGCGGTCAGTTCCCCTGGAAACAGGGCACTCAGTTACCCCGGAAGCAGGGCTGTCAGTTACCCTGGAAACAGAACAGTCAGTTACCCCGGAAACTGGGCTGTCAGTTACCCTGGAAACAGGGCAGTCAGTCACCCTAGAAAAAGGTTAATCAGTTACCCCGGAAACAGGGTGATCAGTTACCCCAGAAACAGGGCAGTCAGTTCCCCTGGATACAGGGCAGTCAGTTACCCTGGAAACAGGGCAGTCAGTTATCCCGGAAACAGGGCAGTCTGTTATCCCGGAAACAGGGTGATCAGTTACCCTGGAAACTGGGCAGTCAGTTACCCTGGAAACAGGGCGGTCAGTTACCCTGGAAACAGGGCAGTCAGTTATCCTGGAAACAGGGGGATCAGTTACCCTGGAAAGTGGGCAGTCAGTTACCCTGGAAACAGGGCGATCTGTTACCCTGGAAGCAGGGCAGTCAGTTACCCTAAAAACAGGGCAGTCAGTTATCCCGGAAACAGGGCAGTCAGTTATCCCGGAAAAAGTGTGATCAGTTACCCTGGAAACTGGGCAGTCAGTTACCCTGGAAACAGGGCAGTCAGTTTCCCCGGAAACAGGGTTGTCAATTTCCCCGGAAACAGGGCTGTCAGTTACCCTGGAAACAGGGCAGTCAGTTATCCCGGAAACAGGGTGATCAGTTGCCCTGGAAAGAGGGCAGTCAGTTACACCGGAAACAGGGCAGTCAGTTTCCCTGGAAACAGGGCAGTGAGCTATTCCGGAAACAGAGCAGCCAGTTATCCCGGAAACAGGGTGAACAGTTACCCTGGAAACTGGGCAGTCAGTTACCCTGGAAACACGGCGGTCAGTTACCCTGGAAACAGGGCAGTCAGTTATCCTGGAAACAGGGCAGTCAGTTATCCTGGAAACAGGGCTGTCAGATACCCCGGAAATAGGGCGGTCAGTTATCCTGGAAACAGGGCGGTCAGTTACCCAGGAAACAGGGAGATCAGTTACCCCGGAAACAGGGCGGTCAGTTACCCTGGAAACAGGGCAGTCAGTTATCCCGGAAACAGGGCAGTCATTTACCCCGGAAACAGGGCAGTCAGTTACCCCGGAAACAGGGAGATCAGTTACCCCGGAAACAGGGCAGTTAATTACCCTGGAAACAGGGCAGTCAGTTATCCTGGAAACAGGGTGATCAGTGACCCTGGAAACAGGGTGGTCAGTTACCCCGGAAACAGGGCAGTCAGTTATCCTGGAAACAGGGCGGTCAGTAAACCCAGAAACAGGGCAGTCATTTACCCCTGGCAACTGGGCACTCAGTTACCCCGGAAATAGGGTGATCAGATATCCTGGAAACAGGGCAGTCAGTTAGCCTGTAAACAGGGCAGTCAGTTATCCCGGAAACAGGGCGGTCAGTTATCCCGGAAACAGGGTGATCAGTTACCCTGGAAACTGGGCAGTCAGTTACCCCGGAAGCAGGGCAGTCAATTACCCTGGAAACTGGGCAGTCAGTTACCCTGGAAACAGGGCAGACAGTTATCCCGGAAACAGGGTGATCAGTTACCCTGGAAACAGGGCAGTCAGTTATCCCGGAAACAGGGCAGTCAGTTACCCCGGAAAAAGGGTGATCAGTTACCCTGGAAACTGGGCGGTCAGTTCCCCTGGAAACAGGGCACTCAGTTACCCCAGAAGCAGTGCTGTCTGTTACCCTGGAAAAAGAACAGTCAGTTAACCCAGAAACTGGGCCGTCAGTTACCCTGGAAACAGGGCAGTCAGTCACCCTGGAAACAGGTTAGTCAGTTACCCCGGAAACAGGGTGATCAGTTACCCCGGAAACAAGGCAGTCAGTTCCCCTGGCAACTGGGCAGTCAGTTACCCTGGAAACAGGGCGGTCAGTTACCCTGGAAACAGGGCAGTCAGTTATCCTGGAAACAGGGGGATCAGTTACCCTGGAAAGTGGGCAGTCAGTTACCCTGGAAACAGGGCAGTCAGTTATCCTGGAAACAGGGCGATTAGTTACCCTGGAAACAGGGCGCTCAGTTACCCTGGAAACAGGGCAGTCAGTTACCCCGGAAATAGGGCGGTCAGTTACCCTGGAAACAGGGCAGTCAGTTACCCTGGAAAATGGGCAGTCAGTTACCCTGGAAACAGGGCAGTCAGTTATCCTGGAAACAGGGCATTTATTTACCCCGGAAACCGGGCATTCAGTTATCCCTGAAACAGGGCAGTCAGTTATCCCGGAAACAGGGCGGTCAGTTACCCTGGAAACAGGGCAGTCAGTTACCCTGGAAACAGGGCGTTCAGTTACCCTGGAAATAGGTTAATCAGTTACCCCGGAAACAGGGTGATCAGTTACCCCGGAAACAGGGCAGTCAGTTCCCCTGGAAACAGGGCATTCAGTTACCCTGGAAACAGGGCAGTGAGCTATCCCGGAAAAAGGGCAGTCATTTATCCCGGAAACAGGGTGAACAGTTACCCTGGAAACTGGGCAGTCAGTTACCCTGGAAACAGAGCGGTCAGTTACCCTGGAAACAGGGCAGTCAGTTATCGTGGAAGCAGGGTGATCAGTTACCCTGGAAAATGGTCAGTCAGTTACCCTGGAAACAGGGCAGTCAGTTATCCTGGAAAAAGGGCAGTCAGTTATCCTGGAAACAGGGCGGTCAGATACCCGGGAAATAGGGCGGTCAGTTATCCTGGAAACAGGGCGGTCAGTTACATCGTAAGCAGGGAGATCAGTTACCCCAGAAACAGGGCGGTCAGTTACCCTGGAAGCAGGGCAGTCAGTTACCCTAAAAACAGGGCAGTCAGTTATCCCGGAAACAGGGCAGTCAGTTATCCCGGTAAAAGTGTGATCAGTTACCCTGGAAACTGGGCAGTCAGTTACCCTGGAAACAGGGCAGTCAGTTTCCCCGGAAACAGTGCTGTCAATTTCCCCGGAAACAGGGCTGTCAGTTACCCTGGAAACAGGGCAGTCAGTTATCCCGGAAACAGGGTGATCAGTTGCCCTGGAAAGAGGGCAGTCAGTTACACCGGAAACAGGCAGTCAGTTACCCTGGAAACAGGGCAGTGAGCTATTCCGGAAACAGGGCAGTCAGTTATCCCTGAAACAGGGTGAACAGTGACCCTGGAAACTGGGCAGTCAGTTACCCTGGAAACACTGCGGTCAGTTACCCTGGAAACAGGGCAGTCAGTTATCCTGGAAACAGGGCAGTCAGTTTTCCTGGAAACAGGACGGTCAGATACCCCTGAAGTAGGGCGGTCAGTTATCCTGGAAACAGGGCGATCAGTTACCCAGGAAACAGGGAGATCAGTTACCCCGGAAACAGGGCGGTCAGTTACCCTGGACACAGGGCAGTCAGTTCTCCCGGAAACAGGGCAGTCATTTACCCCGGAAACAGGGCAGTCAGTTACCCCGGAAACAGGGAGATCAGTTAACCCGGAAACGGGGCAGTTAGTTACCCTGGAAACAGGGCAGTCAGTTATCCTGGAAACAGGGTGATCAGTGTCCCTGGAAACAGGGTGGTCAGTTACCCCGGAAACAGGGTGATCAGTTATCCTGGAAACAGGGCGGTCAGTAAACCCAGAAACAGGGCAGTCATTTACCCCGGAAACAGGGTGATCAGTTATCCTGGAAACAGGGCAGTCAGTTAGCCTGGAAACAGGGCAGTCAGTTACCCCGGAAACAGGGCAGTCAGTTACCCTGGAAACAGGGCAGTCAGTTATCCCAGAAACAGGGCAGTCAGTTATCCCGGAAACAGGGTGATCAGTTACCCTTGGTAACTGGGCAGTCACTTACCCTGGAAACAGGGCAGTCAGTTACCCCGGAAACAGGGCAGTCAATTACCCAGGAAACAGGGCAGTGAGCTATCCCGGAAAAAGGGCAGTCAGTTACCCTGGAAACAGGGCAGACAGTTAACCCGGAAACAGGGTGATCAGTTACCGTGGAAACAGGGCAGTCAGTTATCCCGGAAACAGGGCAGTAAGTTACCCTGGAAAAAGGGTGATCAGTTACCCTGGAAACTGGGCGGTCAGTTACCCTGGAAACAGGGCACTCAGTTACCCCGGAAGCAGGGCTGTCAGTTACCCTGGAAACAGAACAGTCAGTTACCCCGGAAACTGGGCTGTCAGTTACCCTGGAAACAGGGCAGTCAGTCACCCTAGAAACAGGTTAGTCAGTTATCCCGGAAACAGGGTGATCAGTTACCCCGGAAACAGGGCAGTCAGTTCCCCTGGATACAGGGCAGTCAGTTACCCTGGAAACAGGGCAGTCAGTTATCCCGGAAACAGGGCAGTCTGTTATCCCGGAAACAGGGTGATCAGTTACCCTGGAAACTGGGCAGTCAGTTACCCTGGAAACAGGGCAGTCAGTTACCCCAGAAACTGGGCAGTCAGTTACCCTGGAAACAGGGCATTCAGTCACCCTGGAAACAGGTTAGTCAGTTCCCCCGGAAACAGGGTATTCAGTTACCTCGGAAACAGGGCAGTCAGTTCCCCTGGAAACAGGGCAGTCAGTTACCCTGGAAACAGGACAGTGAGCTATCCCGGAAAGAGGGCAGTCAGTTATCCCGGAAACAGGGTGAACAGTTACCGTGGAAACTGGGCAGTCAGTTACCCTGGAAACAGGGCGGTCAGTTACCCTGGAAACAGGGCAGTCAGTTATCCTGGAAACAGGGTGATCAGTTACCCAGGAAACTGGGCAGTCAATTACCCTGGAACAGGGCAGTCAGTTATCCTGGAAACAGGGCAGTCAGTTATCCTGGAAATAGGGTGGTCAGTTACCCTGGATATAGGGCGGTCAGTTACGCTGGAAACAGGGCAGTCAGTTTTCCTGGAAACAGGGCAGTCAGTTACCCTGGAAACAGTGCTGTCAATTTCCCCGGAAACAGGGCTGTCAGTTACCCTGGAAACAGGGCAGTCAGTTATCCCGGAAACAGGGTGATCAGTTGCCCTGGAAAGAGGGCAGTCAGTTACACCGGAAACAGGCAGTCAGTTACCCTGGAAACAGGGCAGTGAGCTATTCCGGAAACAGGGCAGTCAGTTATCCCTGAAACAGGGTGAACAGTGACCCTGGAAACTGGGCAGTCAGTTACCCTGGAAACACTGCGGTCAGTTACCCTGGAAACAGGGCAGTCAGTTATCCTGGAAACAGGGCAGTCAGTTTTCCTGGAAACAGGACGGTCAGATACCCCTGAAGTAGGGCGGTCAGTTATCCTGGAAACAGGGCGATCAGTTACCCAGGAAACAGGGAGATCAGTTACCCCGGAAACAGGGCGGTCAGTTACCCTGGACACAGGGCAGTCAGTTCTCCCGGAAACAGGGCAGTCATTTACCCCGGAAACAGGGCAGTCAGTTACCCCGGAAACAGGGAGATCAGTTAACCCGGAAACGGGGCAGTTAGTTACCCTGGAAACAGGGCAGTCAGTTATCCTGGAAACAGGGTGATCAGTGTCCCTGGAAACAGGGTGGTCAGTTACCCCGGAAACAGGGTGATCAGTTATCCTGGAAACAGGGCGGTCAGTAAACCCAGAAACAGGGCAGTCATTTACCCCGGAAACAGGGTGATCAGTTATCCTGGAAACAGGGCAGTCAGTTAGCCTGGAAACAGGGCAGTCAGTTACCCCGGAAACAGGGCAGTCAGTTACCCTGGAAACAGGGCAGTCAGTTATCCCAGAAACAGGGCAGTCAGTTATCCCGGAAACAGGGTGATCAGTTACCCTTGGTAACTGGGCAGTCACTTACCCTGGAAACAGGGCAGTCAGTTACCCCGGAAACAGGGCAGTCAATTACCCAGGAAACAGGGCAGTGAGCTATCCCGGAAAAAGGGCAGTCAGTTACCCTGGAAACAGGGCAGACAGTTAACCCGGAAAAAGGGTGATCAGTTACCGTGGAAACAGGGCAGTCAGTTATCCCGGAAACAGGGCAGTAAGTTACCCTGGAAAAAGGGTGATCAGTTACCCTGGAAACTGGGCGGTCAGTTACCCTGGAAACAGGGCACTCAGTTACCCCGGAAGCAGGGCTGTCAGTTACCCTGGAAACAGAACAGTCAGTTACCCCGGAAACTGGGCTGTCAGTTACCCTGGAAACAGGGCAGTCAGTCACCCTAGAAACAGGTTAGTCAGTTATCCCGGAAACAGGGTGATCAGTTACCCCGGAAACAGGGCAGTCAGTTCCCCTGGATACAGGGCAGTCAGTTACCCTGGAAACAGGGCAGTCAGTTATCCCGGAAACAGGGCAGTCTGTTATCCCGGAAACAGGGTGATCAGTTACCCTGGAAACTGGGCAGTCAGTTACCCTGGAAACAGGGCGGTCAGTTACCCTGGAAACAGGGCAGTCAGTTATCCTGGAAACAGGGGGATCAGTTACCCTGGAAACAGGGCAGTCAGTTACCCAGGAAACAGGGCGATCTGTTATCCTGGAAACAGGGCGGTCAGTTACCCTGGAAACAGGGCGGTCAGTTACCCTTGAAACTGGGCAGTCAGTTACCCCCTAAATAGGGCGGTCAGTTACCCTGGAAACAGGGCAGTCAATTACCCTGAAAAACGGGCAGTCAGTTACTCTGGAAACAGGGCAGTCAGTTATCCCGGAAACAGGGCATTCATTTACCCCGGAAACCGGGCAGTCAGATAACCCTGAAACAGGGCAGTCAGTTATCCCGTAAACAGGGCGGTCAGTTACCCTGGAAACAGGGCAGTCAGTTACCCTGGAAACAGGGCGGTCAGTTACCCTGGAAATAGGTTAATCAGTTACCCCGGAAACAGGGTGATCAGTTACCCCGGAAACAGGGCAGTCAGTTACCCTGGAAACAGGGCATTCAGTTATCCCGGAAACAGGGCAGTCAGTTATCCCGGAAACAGGGTGAGCAGTTACCCTGGAAACAGGGTGAACAGTTACCCTGGAAACAGGGCAGTCAGTTTCCCCGGAAACAGGGCAGTCAGTTACGCTGGAAAAAGGGCAGTCAGTTACACCGGAAACTGGGCAGTCAGTTACCCTGGAAACAGGGCAGTTAGTCACACTGGAAACAGGTTGGTCAGTTACCCCGGAAACAGGGTAATCAGTTACCCCAGAAACAGGGCAGTCAGTTCCCCTGGAAACAGGGCAGTCAGTTACCCTGGAAACAGGGCAGTGAGCTATCCCGGAAACAAGGCAGTCAGTTATCCCGGAAACAGGGTGAACAGTTACCCTGGAAACTGGGCAGTCAGTTACCCTGGAAACAGAGCGGTCTGTTACCATGGAAACAGCGCAGTCAGTTATCCTGGAAACAACGTGATCAGTTACCCTGGAAAATGGGCAGTCAGTTACCCTGGAAACAGGGCAGTCAGTTATCCTGGAAACAGGGCAGTCAGTTATCCTGGAAACAGGGCGGTCAGATACCCCTTAAATAGGGCGGTCAGTTATCCTGGAAACAGGGCGGTCAGTTACATCGGAAGCAGGGAGATCAGTTACCCCGGAAACAGGGCGGTCAGTTACCCTGGAAGCAGGGCAGTCAGTTACCCTAAAAACAGGGCAGTCAGTTATCCTGGAAACAGGGCAGTCAGTTATCCCGGAAACAGGGCAGTCATTTACCCCGGAAACAGGGCAGTCAGTTATCCCGGAAGCAGGGCAGTCAGTTATCCCGGAAACAGGGCAGTCATTTACCCCGGAAACAGGGCAGTCAGTTATCCCGGAAGCAGGGCAGTCAGTTATCCCGGAAACAGGGCGGTCAGTTACCCTGGAAACAGGGCAGTCAGTTACCCTGGAAACAGGGCGGTCAGTTACCCTGCAAATAGGTTAATCAGTTACCCCGTAAACTGGGCAGTCAGTTGCCCTGGAAACAGGGCAGTCAGTCACCCTGGAAACAGGTTAGTCTGTTACCCTGGAAACAGGGCAGTCAGTTACCCCGGAAACAGGGCAGTCATTTACCCCGGAAACAGGGCAGTCGGTTATCCCGGAAGCAGTGTGATCAGTTACCCTGGAAACAGCGCGGTCAGTTACCCTGGAAGTAGGGCAGTCAGTTATCCTGGAAACAGGGCAGTCAGATACCCCGGAAATAGGGCGGTCAGTTACCCTGGAAACAGGGCAGTCAGTTACCCTGGAAACAGGGCATTCAGTTATCCCGGAAACAGGGCAGTCAGTTATCCCGGAAAAAGGGTGAACAGTTACCCAGGAAACTCGGCAGCCAGTTACCCTGGAAACAGGGCAGTCAGTTTCCCCGGAAACAGGGCAGTCAGTTACCCTGGAAACAGAGCAGCCAGTTACCCCGGAAACTGGGCAGTCAGTTACCCTGGAAACAGGGCAGTCAGTTACCCTGGAAACAGGGCAGTGTGCTATCCCGGAAACAGGGCAGTCAGTTATCCTGGAAACAGGGCAGTGCGCTGTCCCGGTAACAGGGCAGTCAGTTCTCCCGGAAACAGGGCAGTCAGTTATCCCGGAAAAAGGGTGAACAGTTACCCTGGAAACTCGGCAGCCAGTTACCCTGGAAACAGGGCAGACAGTTTCTCCGGAAACAGGGCAGTCAGTTACCCTGGAAACAGGGCAGTCAGTTACCCCAGAAACTGGGCAGTCAGTTACCCTGGAAACAGGGCATTCAGTCACCCTGGAAACAGGTTAGTCAGTTCCCCCGGAAACAGGGTATTCAGTTACCTCGGAAACAGGGCAGTCAGTTCCCCTGGAAACAGGGCAGTCAGTTACCCTGGAAACAGGACAGTGAGCTATCCCGGAAAGAGGGCAGTCAGTTATCCCGGAAACAGGGTGAACAGTTACCGTGGAAACTGGGCAGTCAGTTACCCTGGAAACAGGGCGGTCAGTTACCCTGGAAACAGGGCAGTCAGTTATCCTGGAAACAGGGTGATCAGTTACCCAGGAAACTGGGCAGTCAATTACCCTGGAACAGGGCAGTCAGTTATCCTGGAAACAGGGCAGTCAGTTATCCTGGAAATAGGGTGGTCAGTTACCCTGGATATAGGGCGGTCAGTTACGCTGGAAACAGGGCAGTCAGTTTTCCTGGAAACAGGGCAGTCAGTTACCCTGGAAACAGAGCGGTCAGTTACCCCGGAAATAGGGAGGTCAATTATCCTGGAAACAGGGCGGTCAGTTACCCCGGAAACAGGGCGGCCAGTTACCCTGGAAACAGGGTGATCAGTTACCCTGGAAACTGGGCAGTCAGTTACCCTGGAAAAGGGCAGTCAGTTATCCTGGAAACAGGGCAGTCAGTTATCCTGGAAAAAGGGTGATCAGTTACCCCGGAAATAGGGCGGTCAGTTACCCTGGAAACAGGGCAGTCAGTTACCCTGGAAACAGGGCGGTCAGTTACCCCGGAAATTGGGAGGTCAATTATCCTGGAAACAGGGCGGTCAGTTACCCTGGAAACTGGGCAGTCAGTTAACCTGGAAAATGGGCAGTCAGTTACCCTGGAAACAGGGCAGTCAGTTATCCCGGAAACAGGGCAGTCATTTACCCTGGAAACTGGGCAGTCAGTTATCCCGGAAACAGGGCTCTCATTTACCCCGGAAATCGGGCAGTCAGTTATCCCGGAAACAGGGCAGTCAGTTATCCCGGAAACAGGGCAAAAAGTTACCCTGGAAATAGGGCAGTCAGTCATCCTGGAAATAGGTTAGTCAGTTACCCCGGAAACAGGGTGATCAGTTACCCCGGAAACAGGGCAGTCAGTTCCCCTGGAAACAGGGAGGTCAGTTACCCTGGAAACAGGGCACTGAGCTGTCCCGGTAACAGGGCAGTCAGTTATCCCGGAAACAGGGTGAACAGTCACCCGGGGAACTGGGCAGTCAGTTACCCTGGAAACAGGGCAGTCAGTTACCCCGGAAGCAGGGCAGTCAGTTACCTTGGAAACTGGGCAGTCAGTTACCCTGGAAACAGGGCAGTCAGTTTCCCCGGAAACTGGGCAGTCAGTTACCCTGGAAACAGGGCAGTCAGTTATCCCGGAAACAGGGCAGTCAGTTATCCCGGAAACAGGGTGATCAGTTACTCTGGAAACAGGGCAATCAGTTATCCTGGAAACAGGGCGGTCAGTTACCCCGGAAAAAGGGTGATCAGTTACCCTGGAAACTGGGCAGTCAGTTACTCTGGAAACAGGGCTGGCAGTTACCCTGGAAACAGGGCAGTCAGTCACCCTGGAAATAGGTTCGTCAGTTACCCCGGAAACTGGGCAGTCAGTTACCCTGGAAACAGGGCAGTTAGTCACACTGGAAACAGGTTGGTCAGTTACCCCGGAAACAGGGTAATCAGTTACCCCAGAAACAGGGCAGTCAGTTCCCCTGGAAACAGGGCAGTCAGTTACCCTGGAAACAGGGCAGTGAGCTATCCCGGAAACAGGGCAGTCAGTTATCCCGGAAACAGGGTGAACAGTTACCCTGGAAACTGGGCAGTCAGTTACCCTGGAAACAGAGCGGTCTGTTACCATGGAAACAGCGCAGTCAGTTATCCTGGAAACAACGTGATCAGTTACCCTGGAAAATGGGCAGTCAGTTACCCTGGAAACAGGGCAGTCAGTTATCCTGGAAACAGGGCAGTCAGTTATCCTGGAAACAGGGCGGTCAGATACCCCTTAAATAGGGCGGTCAGTTATCCTGGAAACAGGGCGGTCAGTTACATCGGAAGCAGGGAGATCAGTTACCCCGGAAACAGGGCGGTCAGTTACCCTGGAAGCAGGGCAGTCAGTTACCCTAAAAACAGGGCAGTCAGTTATCCTGGAAACAGGGCAGTCAGTTATCCCGGAAACAGGGCAGTCATTTACCCCGGAAACAGGGCAGTCAGTTATCCCGGAAGCAGGGCAGTCAGTTATCCCGGAAACAGGGCAGTCATTTACCCCGGAAACAGGGCAGTCAGTTATCCCGGAAGCAGGGCAGTCAGTTATCCCGGAAACAGGGCGGTCAGTTACCCTGGAAACAGGGCAGTCAGTTACCCTGGAAACAGGGCGGTCAGTTACCCTGCAAATAGGTTAATCAGTTACCCCGTAAACTGGGCAGTCAGTTGCCCTGGAAACAGGGCAGTCAGTCACCCTGGAAACAGGTTAGTCAGTTACCCTGGAAACAGGGCAGTCAGTTACCCCGGAAACAGGGCAGTCATTTACCCCGGAAACAGGGCAGTCGGTTATCCCGGAAGCAGTGTGATCAGTTACCCTGGAAACAGCGCGGTCAGTTACCCTGGAAATAGGGCAGTCAGTTATCCTGGAAACAGGGCAGTCAGATACCCCGGAAATAGGGCGGTCAGTTACCCTGGAAACAGGGCAGTCAGTTACCCTGGAAACAGGGCATTCAGTTATCCCGGAAACAGGGCAGTCAGTTATCCCGGAAAAAGGGTGAACAGTTACCCAGGAAACTCGGCAGCCAGTTACCCTGGAAACAGGGCAGTCAGTTTCCCCGGAAACAGGGCAGTCAGTTACCCTGGAAACAGAGCAGCCAGTTACCCCGGAAACTGGGCAGTCAGTTACCCTGGAAACAGGGCAGTCAGTTACCCTGGAAACAGGGCAGTGTGCTATCCCGGAAACAGGGCAGTCAGTTATCCTGGAAACAGGGCAGTGCGCTGTCCCGGTAACAGGGCAGTCAGTTCTCCCGGAAACAGGGCAGTCAGTTATCCCGGAAAAAGGGTGAACAGTTACCCTGGAAACTCGGCAGCCAGTTACCCTGGAAACAGGGCAGTCAGTTTCGCCGGAAACAGGGCAGTCAGTTACCCTGGAAACAGGGCAGTCAGTTACCCCAGAAACTGGGCAGTCAGTTACCCTGGAAACAGGGCATTCAGTCACCCTGGAAACAGGTTAGTCAGTTCCCCCGGAAACAGGGTATTCAGTTACCTCGGAAACAGGGCAGTCAGTTCCCCTGGAAACAGGGCAGTCAGTTACCCTGGAAACAGGACAGTGAGCTATCCCGGAAAGAGGGCAGTCAGTTATCCCGGAAACAGGGTGAACAGTTACCGTGGAAACTGGGCAGTCAGTTACCCTGGAAACAGGGCGGTCAGTTACCCTGGAAACAGGGCAGTCAGTTATCCTGGAAACAGGGTGATCAGTTACCCAGGAAACTGGGCAGTCAATTACCCTGGAACAGGGCAGTCAGTTATCCTGGAAACAGGGCAGTCAGTTATCCTGGAAATAGGGTGGTCAGTTACCCTGGATATAGGGCGGTCAGTTACGCTGGAAACAGGGCAGTCAGTTTTCCTGGAAACAGGGCAGTCAGTTACCCTGGAAACAGAGCGGTCAGTTACCCCGGAAATAGGGAGGTCAATTATCCTGGAAACAGGGCGGTCAGTTACCCCGGAAACAGGGCGGCCAGTTACCCTGGAAACAGGGTGATCAGTTACCCTGGAAACTGGGCAGTCAGTTACCCTGGAAAAGGGCAGTCAGTTATCCTGGAAACAGGGCAGTCAGTTATCCTGGAAAAAGGGCGGTCAGTTACCCCGGAAATAGGGCGGTCAGTTACCCTGGAAACAGGGCAGTCAGTTACCCTGGAAACAGGGCGGTCAGTTACCCCGGAAATTGGGAGGTCAATTATCCTGGAAACAGGGCGGTCAGTTACCCTGGAAACTGGGCAGTCAGTTAACCTGGAAAATGGGCAGTCAGTTACCCTGGAAACAGGGCAGTCAGTTATCCCGGAAACAGGGCAGTCATTTACCCCGGAAAGTGGGCAGTCAGTTATCCCGGAAACAGGGCTGTCATTTACCCCGGAAATCGGGCAGTCAGTTATCCCGGAAACAGGGCAGTCAGTTATCCCGGAAACAGGGCAAAAAGTTACCCTGGAAATAGGGCAGTCAGTCATCCTGGAAATAGGTCAGTCAGTTACCCCGGAAACAGGGTGATCAGTTACCCCGGAAACAGGGCAGTCAGTTCCCCTGGAAACAGGGAGGTCAGTTACCCTGGAAACAGGGCACTGAGCTGTCCCGGTAACAGGGCAGTCAGTTATCCCGGAAACAGGGTGAACAGTCACCCGGGGAACTGGGCAGTCAGTTACCCTGGAAACAGGGCAGTCAGTTACCCCGGAAGCAGGGCAGTCAGTTACCTTGGAAACTGGGCAGTCAGTTACCCTGGAAACAGGGCAGTCAGTTTCCCCGGAAACTGGGCAGTCAGTTACCCTGGAAACAGGGCAGTCAGTTATCCCGGAAACAGGGCAGTCAGTTATCCCGGAAACAGGGTGATCAGTTACTCTGGAAACAGGGCAATCAGTTATCCTGGAAACTGGGCGGTCAGTTACCCCGGAAAAAGGGTGATCAGTTACCCTGGAAACTGGGCAGTCAGTTACTCTGGAAACAGGGCTGTCAGTTACCCTGGAAACAGGGCAGTCAGTCACCCTGGAAATAGGTTCGTCAGTTACCCCGGAAACAGGGCAGTCAGTTCCCCTGGAAACAGGGCAGTCAGTTTGCCTGGAAACAGGGCAGTGCGCTGTCCCGGTAACAGGGCAGTCAGTTATCCCGGAAACAGGGTGAACAGTCACCCGGGAAACTGGGCAGTCAGTTACCCTGGAAACAGGGCGGTCAGTTACCCTGGAAACAGGGCAGTCAGTTATCCTGGAAACAGGGTGATCAGTTACCCCGGAAACAGGGCGGTCAGTTACCCTGGACACAGGGCAGTCAGTTCTCCCGGAAACAGGGCAGTCATTTACCCCGGAAACAGGGCAGTCAGTTACCCCGGAAACAGGGAGATCAGTTAACCCGGAAACAGGGCAGTTAGTTACCCTGGAAACAGGGCAGTCAGTTATCCTGGAAACAGGGTGATCAGTGTCCCTGGAAACAGGGTGGTCAGTTACCCCGGAAACAGGGTGATCAGTTATCCTGAAAACAGGGCGGTCAGTAAACCCAGAAACAGGGCAGTCATTTACCCCGGAAACAGGGTGATCAGTTATCCTGGAAACAGGGCAGTCAGTTAGCCTGGAAACAGGGCAGTCAGTTACCCCGGAAACAGGGCAGTCAGTTATCCCGGAAACAGGGTGATCAGTTACCCTTGGTAACTGGGCAGTCACTTACCCTGGAAACAGGGCAGTCAGTTACCCCGGAAACAGGGCAGTCAATTACCCAGGAAACAGGGCAGTGAGCTATCCCGGAAAAAGGGCAGTCAGTTATCCTGGAAACAGGGCAGTCAGTTATCCCGGAAACAGGGTGATCAGTTACCCTTGGTAACTGGGCAGTCATTTACCCTGGAAACAGGGCAGACAGTTAACCCGGAAACAGGGTGATCAGTTACCGTGGAAACAGGGCAGTCAGTTATCCCGGAAACAGGGCAGTAAGTTACCCTGGAAAAAGGGTGATCAGTTACCCTGGAAACTGGGCGGTCAGTTCCCCTGGAAACAGGGCACTCAGTTACCCCGGAAGCAGGGCTGTCAGTTACCCTGGAAACAGAACAGTCAGTTACCCCGGAAACTGGGCTGTCAGTTACCCTGGAAACAGGGCAGTCAGTCACCCTAGAAACAGGTTAGTCAGTTATCCCGGAAACAGGGTGATCAGTTACCCCGGAAACAGGGCAGTCAGTTCCCCTGGATACAGGGCAGTCAGTTACCCTGGAAACAGGGCAGTCAGTTATCCCGGAAACAGGGCAGTCTGTTATCCCGGAAACAGGGTGATCAGTTACCCTGGAAACTGGGCAGTCAGTTACCCTGGAAACAGGGCGGTCAGTTACCCTGGAAACAGGGCAGTCAGTTATCCTGGAAACAGGGGGATCAGTTACCCTGGAAACAGGGCAGTCAGTTACCCAGGAAACAGGCCGATCTGTTATCCTGGAAACAGGGCGGTCAGTTACCCTGGAAACAGGGCGGTCAGTTACCCTTGAAACAGGGCAGTCAGTTACCCCCTAAATAGGGCGGTCAGTTTCCCTGGAAACAGGGCAGTCAATTACCCTGAAAAACGGGCAGTCAGTTACCCTGGAAACAGGGCAGTCAGTTATCCCGAAAACAGGGCATTCATTTACCCCGGAAACCGGGCAGTCAGATAACCCTGAAACAGGGCAGTCAGTTATCCCGTAAACAGGGCGGTCAGTTACCCTGGAAACAGGGCAGTCAGTTACCCTGGAAACAGGGCGGTCAGTTACCCTGGAAATAGGTTAATCAGTTACCCCGGAAACAGGGTGATCAGTTACCCCGGAAACAGGGCAGTCAGTTGCCCTGGAAACAGGGCATTCAGTTATCCCGGAAACAGGGCAGTCTGTTATCCCGGAAACAGGGTGAGCAGTTACCCTGGAAACAGGGTGAACAGTTACCCTGGAAACAGGGCAGTCAGTTTCCCCGGAAACAGGGCAGTCAGTTACGCTGGAAACAGGGCAGTCAGTTACACCGGAAACTGGGCAGTCAGTTACCCTGGAAACAGGGCAGTCAGTCACACTGGAAACAGGTTGGTCAGTTGTCCCGGAAACAGGGTGATCAGTTACCCCAGAAACAGGGCAGTCAGTTCCCCTGGAAACAGGGCAGTCAGTTACCCTGGAAACAGGGCAGTGAGCTATCCCGGAAACAGGGCAGTCAGTTATCCCGGAAACAGGGTGAACAGTTACCCTGGAAACTGGGCAGTCAGTTACCCTGGAAACAGAGCGGTCTGTTACCATGGAAACAGCGCAGTCAGTTATCCTGGAAACAACGTGATCAGTTACCCTGGAAAATGGGCAGTCAGTTACCCTGGAAACAGGGCAGTCAGTTATCCTGGAAATAGGGCAGTCAGTTATCCTGGAAACAGGGCGTTCAGATACCCCTGAAATAGGGCGGTCAGTTATCCTGGAAACAGGGCGGTCAGTTACATCGGAAGCAGGGAGATCAGTTACCCCGGAAACAGGGCGGTCAGTTACCCTGGAAGCAGGGCAGTCAGTTACCCTAAAAACAGGGCAGTCAGTTATCCTGGAAACAGGGCAGTCAGTTATCCCGGAAACAGGGCAGTCATTTACCCCGGAAACAGGGCAGTCAGTTATCCCGGAAACAGGGCAGTCAGTTATCCCGGAAACAGGGCGGTCAGTTACCCTGGAAACAGGGCAGTCAGTTACCCTGGAAACAGGGCGGTCAGTTACCCTGCAAATAGGTTAATCAGTTACCCCGTAAACTGGGCAGTCAGTTGCCCTGGAAACAGGGCAGTCAGTCACCCTGGAAACAGGTTAGTCAGTTACCCTGGAAACAGGGCAGTCAGTTACTCCGGAAACAGGGCAGTCATTTACCCCGGAAACAGGGCAGTCGGTTATCCCGGAAGCAGTGTGATCAGTTACCCTGGAAACAGCGCGGTCAGTTACCCTGGAAATAGGGCAGTCAGTTATCCTGGAAACAGGGCAGTCAGATACCCCGGAAATAGGGCGGTCAGTTACCCTGGAAACAGGGCAGTCAGTTACCCTGGAAACAGGGCATTCAGTTATCCCGGAAACAGGGCAGTCAGTTATTCCGGAAAAGGGTGAACAGTTACCCAGGAAACTCGGCAGCCAGTTACCCTGGAAACAGGGCAGTCAGTTTCCCCGGAAACAGGGCAGTCAGTTACCCTGGAAACAGAGCAGCCAGTTACCCCGGAAACTGGGCAGTCAGTTACCCTGGAAACAGGGCAGTCAGTTACCCTGGAAACAGGGCAGTGTGCTATCCCGGAAACAGGGCAGTCAGTTATCCTGGAAACAGGGCAGTGCGCTGTCCCGGGAACAGGGCAGTCAGTTATCCCGGAAACAGGGCAGTCAGTTATCCCGGAAAAAGGGTGAACAGTTACCCTGGAAACTCGGCAGCCAGTTACCCTGGAAACAGGGCAGTCAGTTTCGCCGGAAACAGGGCAGTCAGTTACCCTGGAAACAGGGCAGTCAGTTACCCCAGAAACTGGGCAGTCAGTTACCCTGGAAACAGGGCATTCAGTCACCCTGGAAACAGGTTAGTCAGTTCCCCCGGAAACAGGGTATTCAGTTACCTCGGAAACAGGGCAGTCAGTTCCCCTGGAAACAGGGCAGTCAGTTACCCTGGAAACAGGGCAGTGAGCTATCCCGGAAAGAGGGCAGTCAGTTATCCCGGAAACAGGGTGAACAGTTACCGTGGAAACTGGGCAGTCAGTTACCCTGGAAACAGGGCGGTCAGTTACCCTGGAAACAGGGCAGTCAGTTATCCTGGAAACAGGGTGATCAGTTACCCAGGAAACTGGGCAGTCAATTACCCTGGAACAGGGCAGTCAGTTATCCTTGAAACAGGGCAGTCAGTTATCCTGGAAATAGGGTGGTGAGTTACCCTGGATATAGGGCGGTCAGTTACGCTGGAAACAGGGCAGTCAGTTTTCCTGGAAACAGGGCAGTCAGTTACCCTGGAAACAGAGCGGTCAGTTACCCCGGAAATAGGGAGGTCAATTATCCTGGAAACAGGGCGGTCAGTTACCCCGGAAACAGGGCGGCCAGTTACCCTGGAAAGAGGGTGATCAGTTACCCTGGAAACTGGGCAGTCAGTTACCCTGGAAAAGGGCAGTCAGTTATCCTGGAAACAGGGCAGTCAGTTAACCCGGAAAAAGGGTGATCAGTTTCCCTGGAAACAGGGCGGTCAGTTACCCTGGAAACAGGGCAGTCAGTTATCCCCGGAAACAGGGCAGTCCGTTAGCCTGGAAACAGGGCAGTCAGTTACCCCGGAAACTGGGCAGTCATTTACCCTGGAAACTGGGCCGTCATTTACCCTGGAAACAGGGAAGTCAGTTTCGCCGGAAACAGGGCAGTCAGTTACCCTGGAAACAGGGCAGTCAGTCACCCTGGAAACAGGTTAGTCAGTTCCCCCGGAAACAGGGGATTCAGTTACCCCGGAAACAGGGCAGTCAGTTACCCTGGAAACAGGGCAGTGAGCTATCCCGGAAACAGGGCAGTCAGTTATCCCGGAAACAGGGTGAACAGTTACCGTGGAAACTGGGCAGTCAGTTACCCTGGAAACAGGGCGGTCAGTTACCCTGGAAACAGGGCAGTCAGTTATCCTGGAAACAGGGTGATCAGTTACCCAGGAAACTGGGCAGTCAGTTACCCTGGAACAGGGCAGTCAGTTATCCTGGAAACAGGGCAGTCAATTATCCTGGAAACAGGGCGGACCGATACCCCGGAATTAGGGCTGTCAGTTATCCAGGAAACCGGGCGGTCATTGACCCCGGAAACAGGGTCCTCAGTTACTCCGGAAAATGGGCAGTCAATTACCCTGGAAACAGGGCAGTCAGTTATCCCGGAAACAGGGCAGTCATTTACCCCGGAAACAGGGCAGTCAGTTAACCCGGAAAAAGGGTGATCAGTTTCCCTGGAAACAGGGCTGCCAGTTACCCTGGAAACAGGGCAGTCAGTTATCCCCGGAAACAGGGCAGTCCGTTAGCCTGGAAACAGGGCAGTCAGTTACCCCGGAAACTGGGCAGTCATTTACCCTGGAAACTGAGCCGTCATTTACCCTGGAAACAGGGAAGTCAGTTTCGCCGGAAACAGGGCAGTCAGTTACCCTGGAAACAGGGCAGTCAGTCACCCTGGAAACAGGTTAGTCAGTTCCCCCGGAAACAGGGGATTCAGTTACCCCGGAAACAGGGCAGTCAGTTACCCTGGAAACAGGGCAGTGAGCTATCCCGGAAACAGGGCAGTCAGTTATCCCGGAAACAGGGTGAACAGTTACCGTGGAAACTGGGCAGTCAGTTACCCTGGAAACAGGGCGGTCAGTTACCCTGGAAACAGGGCAGTCAGTTATCCTGGAAACAGGGTGATCAGTTACCCAGGAAACTGGGCAGTCAGTTACCCTGGAACAGGGCAGTCAGTTATCCTGGAAACAGGACAGTCAGTTACCCTGGAAACAGGGCAGTCAGTTTTCCTGGAAACAGGGCAGTCAGTTACCCTGGAAACAGGGCGGTCAGTTACCCCGGAAATAGGGAGGTCAATTATCCTGGAAACAGGGCGGTCAGTTACCCCGGAAACAGGGCGGTCAGTTACCCTGGAAACAGGGCAGTCAGTTATCCTGGAAACAGGGTGATCAGTTACCCTGGAAACTGGGCAGTCAGTTACCTTGGAAAAGGGCAGTCAGTTATCCTGGAAAAAGGGCGGTCAGTTACCCCGAAAATAGGGCGGTCAGTTACCCTGGAAACAGGGCAGTCAGTTATCCTGGAAACAGGGCAGTCAGTTACCCTGGAAACAGGGCGGTCAGTTACCCGGGAAATTGGGAGGTCAATTATCCTGGAAACAGGGCTGTCAGTTAACCTGGAAAATGGGCAGTCAGTTACCCTGGAAACAGGGCAGTCAGTTATCCCGGAAACAGGGCAGTCATTTACCCCGGAAACCGGGCAGTCAGTTATCCCGGAAACAGGGCTGCCATTTACCCCGGAAACCGGGCAGTCAGTTATCCCGGAAACAGGGCAGTCAGTTATCCCGGAAACAGGGCAAAAAGTCAACCTGGAAATAGGTTAGTCAGTTACCCCGGAAACAGGGTGATCAGTTACCCCGGAAACAGGGCAGTCAGTTCCCCTGGAAACAGGGAGGTCAGTTACCCTGGAAACAGGGCAGTGAGCTGTCCCGGTAACAGGGCAGTCAGTTATCCCGGAAACAGGGTGAACAGTCACCTTGGAAACTGGGCAGTCAGTTACCCTGGAAAAAGGGCAGTCAGTTACCCCGGAAGCAGGGCAGTCAGTTACCTTGGAAACTGGGCAGTCAGTTACCCTGGAAACAGGGCAGTCAGTAACCCCGGAAGCAGGGCAGTCAGTTACCCTGGAAACAGGGCAGTCAGTTACCCCGGAAACTGGGCAGTCAGTTACCCTGGAAACAGGGCAGTCAGTTATCCCGGAAACAGGGCAGTCAGTTATCCCGGAAACAGGGTGATCAGTTACCCTGGAAACTGGGCAGTCAGCTATCCCGGAAACAGGGTGATCAGTTACTCTGGAAACAGGGCAATCAGTTATCCTGGAAACAGGGCGGTCAGTTATACCGGAAACAGGGTGATCAGTTACCCTGGAAACAGGGCAGTCAGTTACCCTGGAAAACGGGCAGTCACATCCCGGAAACAGGGCAGTCAGTTATCCCGGAAACAGGGTGATCAGTTACCCTGGAAACTGGGCAGTCAGCTATCCCGGAAACAGGGTGATCAGTTACTCTGGAAACAGGGCAATCAGTTATCCTGGAAACAGGGCGGTCAGTTACCCCGGAAACAGGGTGATCAGTTTCCCTGGAAACTGGGCAGTCAGTTACTCTGGAAACAGGGCAATCAGTTATCCTGGAAATAGGGCGATCAGTTACCCTGGAATCAGGGCAGTCAGTTATCCCGGAAACAGGGCAGTCAGTTATCCCGGAAACAGGGCAGTCAGTTACCCTGGAAACAGGGCAGTCAGTTAACCCCGAAACAGGGCAGTCAGTTATCCCGGAAACAGGGTGATCAGTTATCCTGTAAACAGGGCAGTCAGTTACCCCGGAAACAGGGCAGTCAGTTAGCCTGGAAACAGGGCAGTCAGTTATCCCGGAAACAGGGTAGTCAGTGAACCCGGAAACAGGGAGATCAGTTACCCCGGAAAAAGGGCAATCAGTTACCCTGGAAACAGGGCAGTCAGTTAACCTGGAAACAGGGCAGTCAGTTATCCCGGAAACAGGGTGATCAGCTACCCTGGAAACAGGGCAGTCAGTTATCCCGTGAACAGGGCAGTCAGTTACCCTGGAAACAGGGAGATCAGATACCCCGGTAACAGGGAAGTCAGTTACCTTGGAAACAGGGCAGTCAGTTACTCTTGAAACTAGGCAGTCAGTTACCCTGGAAACAGGGAGATCAGATACCCCGGTAACAGGGCAGTCAGTTACCTTGGAAACAGGGCAGTCAGTTATCCTGGAAACGGGGTGGTCAGTGACCCTGGAAACAGGGTGGTCAGTTACCCCGGAAACAGGGTGATCTGTTATCCTGGAAACAGGGCGGTCAGTTACCCCGGAAACAGGGCAGTCAGTTACCCCGGAAACAGGGTGATCAGTTATCCTGGAAACAGGGCAGTCAGTTAGCCTGGAAACAGGGCAGTCAGTTAACCCGGTAACAGGGCAGTCAGTTACCCTGGAAACAGGGCAGTCAGTTATCCCGGAAACAGGGCAGTCAGTTATCCCGGAAACAGGGTGATCAGTTATCCTGTAAACAGGGCAGTCAGTTACCCCGGAAACAGGGCAGTCAGTTAGCCTGGAAACAGGGCAGTCAGTTATCCCGGAAACAGGATAGTCAGTGAACCCGGAAACAGGGAGATCAGTTACCCCGGAAAAAGGGCAATCAGTTACCCTGGAAACAGGGCAGTCAGTTAACCTGGAAACAGGGCAGTCAGTTATCCCGGAAACAGGGTGATCAGCTACCCTGGAAACAGGGCAGTCAGTTATCCCGTGAACAGGGCAGTCAGTTACCCTGGAAACAGGGCAGTCAGTTATCATGGAAACGGGGTGGTCAGTGAGCCCGGAAACAGGGTGATCTGTTATCCTGGAAACAGGGCGGTCAGTTACCCCGGAAATAGGGCAGTCAGTTACCCCGGAAACAGGGTGATCAGTTATCCTGGAAACAGGGCAGTCAGTTAGCCTGGAAACAGGGCAGTCAGTTAACCCGGTAACAGGGCAGTCAGTTACCCTGGAAACAGGGCAGTCAGTTATCCCGGAAACAGGGCAGTCAGTTATCCCGGAAACAGGGTGATCAGTTATCCTGTAAACAGGGCAGTCAGTTACCCCGGAAGCAGGGCAGTCAGTTACCCTGGAAACAGGGCAGTCAGTTACCCTGGAAACAGGTTAGTCAGTTAGCCCGGAATCAGGGTGATCAGTTACCCCGGAAACAGGGAGATCAGTTACCCCGGAAACAGGGCGATCAGTTACCCTGGAAACAGGGCAGTCAGTTACACTGGAAACAGGGCAGTCAGTTATCATGGAAACAGGGTGATCAGCTTCTCTTGAAACAGGGCAGTCAGTTACCCTGGAAACAGGGCAGTCAGTCACCCTGGAAATAGGTTCGTCAGTTACCCCGGAAACAGGGCAGTCAGTTCCCCTGGAAACAGGGCAGTCAGTTACCCTGGAAACAGGGTGAACAGTCACCCGGGAAACTGGGCAGTCAGTTACCCTGGAAACAGGGCGGTAAGTTACCCTGGAAACAGGGCAGTCAGTTATCCTGGAAACAGGGTGATCAGTTACCCTGGAAACTCGGCAGTCATTTCGGCTGGAAACAGGGCAGCCAGTTATCCTGGAAACAGGGCAGTCAATTATCCTGCAAACAGGGCGGACCGATACCCCGGAATTAGGGCGGTCAGTTATCCAGGAAACAGGGCGCTCAGTGACCCCGGAAAATGCGTCATCAGTTACCCCGGAAAATGGGCAGTCAGTTACCCTGGAAACAGGGCAGTCAGTTTTAGCGGAAACAGGGCAGTCATTTACCCCGGAAACAGGGCAGTCAGTTAACCCGGAAAAAGGGTGATCAGTTTCCCTGGAAACAGGGCTGTCAGTTACCCTGGAAACAGGGCAGTCAGTTTCCCCGGAAACAGGGCAGTCAGTTAGCCTGGAAACAGGGCAGTCAGTTACCCCGGAAACTGGGCAGTCAGTTATCCCGGAAAAAGTGTGGTCATTTGCCCTGGAAACTGGGCCGTCAGTTACCCTGGAAACAGGGCAGTCAGTCACCCTGGAAACAGGTTTGTCAGTTCCCCCGGAAACAGTGTATTCAGTTACCCCGGAAACAGGGCAGTCAGTTCCCCTGGAAACAGGGCAGTCAGTTACCCTGGAAACAGGGCAGTGAGCTATCCCGGAAAGAGGGCAGTCAGTTATCCCGGAAACAGGGTGAACATTTACCGTGGAAACTGGGCAGTCAGTTATCCTGGAAACGTGGCCGTCAGTTACCCTGGAAACAGGGCAGACAGTTATCCTGGAAACAGGGTGATCAGTTACCCAGGAAACTGGGCAGTCAGTTACCCTGGAACAGGGCAGTCAGTTATACTGGAAACAGGGCAGTCAGTTATCCTGGAAATAGGGTGGTCAGTTACCCCGGATATAGGGCGGTCAGTTACCCTGGAAACAGGGCAGTCAGTTTTCCTGGAAACAGGGCAGTCCGTTACCCTGGAAACAGGGCGGTCAGTTACCCCGGAAATAGGGAGGTCAATTATCCTGGAAACAGGGCGGTCAGTTACCCCGGAAACAGGGCAGTCAGTTCCCCTGGAAACAGGGCAGTCAGTTAACCTGGAAACAGGGCAGTGAGCTATCCCGGAAAGAGGGCATTCAGTTATCCTGGAAACAGGGTGAACAGTTACCGTGGAAACTGGGCAGTCAGTTACCCTGGAAACAGGGCGGTCAGTTACCCTGGAAACAGGGCAGTCAGTTATCCTGGAAACAGGGTGATCAGTTACCCAGCAAACTGGGCAGTCAGTTACCCTGGAACAGGGCAGTCAGTTATCCTGGAAACAGGGCAGTCAGTTATCCTGGAAATAGGGTGGTCAGTTACCCCGGATATAGGGCGGTCAGTTACCCTGGAAACAGGGCAGTCAGTTTTCCTGGAAACAGGGCAGTCAGTTACCCTGGAAACAGGGCGGTCAGTTATCCTGGAAAAAGGGCGGTCAGTTACCCCGGAAATAGGGCGGTCAGTCACACTGGAAACAGGGCAGTCAGTTGTCCTGGAAACAGGGCTGTCAGTTACCCTGGAAACAGGGCGGTCAGTTACCCCGGAAATTGGGAGGTCAATTATCCTGGAAACAGGGCGGTCAGTTACCCTGGAAACTGGGCAGTCAGTTAACCTGGAAAATGGGCAGTCAGTTTCCCTGGAAACAGGGCAGTCAGTTATCCCGGAAACAGGGCAGTCATTTACCCCAGAATCCGGGCAGTCAGTTATCCCGGAAACAGGGCTGTCATTTACCCCGGAAACCGGGCAGTCAGTTATCCCGGAAACAGGGCAGTCAGTTATCCCGGAAACAGGGCAAAATGTTACCCTGGAAATAGGGCTGTCAGTCACCCTGGAAATAGGTTAGTCAGTTATCCCGGAAGCAGGGTGAACAGTCACCCGGGAAACTGGGCAGTCAGTTACCCTGGAAACAGGGCAGTAAGTTACCCCGGAAGCAGGGCAGTCAGTTACCCTGGAAACAGGGCAGTCAGTTACCTTGGAAACAGGGCAGTCAGTTATCCTGGAAACGGGGTGGTCAGTTACCCTGGAAACAGGGTGGTCAGTTACCCCGGAAACAGGGTGATCAGTTATCCTGGAAACAGGGCAGTCAGTTAACCCGGAAACAGGGCAAAATGTTACCCTGGAAATAGGGCTGTCAGTCACCCTGGAAATAGGTTAGTCAGTTATCCCGGAAACAGGGTGAACAGTCACCCGGGAAACTGGGCAGTCAGTTACCCTGGAAACAGAGCAGTAAGTTACCCCGGAAGCAGGGCAGTCAGTTACCCTGGAAACAGGGCAGTCAGTTACCTTGGAAACACGGCAGTCAGTTATCCTGGAAACGGGGTGGTCAGTGACCCTGCAAACAGGGTGGTCAGTTACCCCGGAAACAGGGTGATCAGTTATCCTGGAAACAGGGCAGTCAGTTAGCCTGGAAACAGGGCAGTCAGTTAACCCGGTAACAGGGCAGTCAGTTACCCTGGAAACAGGGCAGTCAGTTATCCCGGAAACAGGGCAGTCAGTTATCCCGGAAACAGGGTGATCAGTTATCCTGTAAACAGGGCAGTCAGTAACCCCGGAAACAGGGCAGTCAGTTACCCTGTAAACGGGGCAGTCAGTTATCCCGGAAACAGGGTAGTCAGTTAACCCGGAAACAGGGAGATCAGTTACCCCGGAAACAGGGCGATCAGTTACCCTGGAAACAGGGCAGTCAGTTACCCTGGAAACAGGGCAGTCAGTTATCCCGGAAACAGGGTGATCAGCTACCCTGGAAACAGGGCAGTCAGTTATCCCGGAAACAGGGCAGTCAGTAATCCCGGAAAAAGGGTGTCAGTTACCCTGGAAAATGGGCAGTCAGTTACCCTGGAAACAGGGCAGTCAGTTACGCCGGAAGCAGGGCAATCAGTTACCCTGGAAACTGGGCAGTCAGTTATCCTGGAAACACGTTAGTCAGTTACCCCGGAAACAGGGTGATCAGTTAACCCGGAAACAGGGAGATCAGCGACCCTGGAAACAGGGCAGTCAGTTATCCCGGAAACAGGGCAGTCAGTAATCCCGGAAAAAGGGTGTCAGTTACCCTGGAAACTGGGCAGTCAGTTACCCTGGAAACAGGGTATTCAGTTACCCCGGAAACAGGGCAGTCAGTTCCCCTGGATACAGGCAGTCAGTTACCCTGGAAACAGGTTAGTCAGTTACCCCGGAAACAGGGTGATCAGTTACCCCGGAAACAGGGAGATCAGTTACCCGGGAAACAGGGCGATCAGTTACCCTGGAAACAGGGCAGTCAGTTACCCTGGAAACAGGGCAGTCAGTTATCCCGGAAACAGGGTGATCAGCTTCCCTGGAAACAGGGCATTCAGTTACCCTGGAAACAGGGCAGTCAGTCACCCTGGAAATAGGTTCGTCAGTTACCCCGGAAACAGGGCAGTCAGTTCCCCTGGAAACAGGGCAGTCAGTTACCCTGGAAGCAGGTCATTGCGCTGTCCCGGTAACAGGGCAGTCAGTTATCCCGGAAACAGGGTGAACAGTCACCCGGGAAACTGGGCAGTCAGTTACCCTGGAAACAGGGCGGTCTGTTACCCTGGAAACAGGGCAGTCAGTTACCCTGGAACAGGGCAGTCAGTTATCCTGGAAACAGGGCAGTCAATTATCCTGGACACAGGGCGGACCGATACCCCGGAATTAGGGCGGTCAGTTATCCAGGAAACAGGGCCTCAGTGACCCTGGAAACTGGGTCATCAGTTACCCCGGAAAATGGGCAGTCAGTTACCCCAGAAACAGGGCAGTCAGTTTTCCCGGAAACAGGGCAGTCATTTACCCCGGAAACAGGGCAGTCAGTTAACCCGGAAAAAGGGTGATCAGTTTCCCTGGAAACACGGATGTCAGTTAGCCTGGAAGCAGGGCAGTCAGTTACCCCGGAAACAGGGCAGTCTGTTACCCTGGAAACAGGGCATTCAGTTATCCCGGAAACAGGGCAGTCAGTTATCCCGGAAAAAGTGTGGTCATTTACCCTGGAAACTGGGCCGTCAGTTACCCTGGAAACAGAGCAGTCAGTCACCCTGGAAACAGGTTAGTCAGTTCCCCCGGAAACAGGGTATTCAGTTACCCCGGAAACAGGGCAGTCAGTTCCCCTGGAAACAGGGCAGTCAGTTACCCTGGAAACAGGGCAGTGAGCTGTCCCGGAAAGAGGGCAGTCAGTTATCCTGGAAATAGGGTGGTCAGTTACCCCGGATATAGGGCGGTCAGTTACCCTGGAAACAGGGCAGTCAGTTTTCCTGGAAACAGGGCAGTCAGTTACCCTGGAAACAGGGCGGACAGTTACCCCGGAAATAGGGAGGTCAATTATCCTGGAAACAGGGCGGTCAGTTACCGCGGAAACAGGGCAGTCAGTTATCCCGGAAACAGGGTGATCAGCTACCCTGGAAACAGGGCAGTCAGTTATCCCGGAAACAGGGCAGTCAGTAATCCCGGAAAAAGGGTGTCAGTTACCCTGGAAACTGGGCAGTCAGTTACCCTGGAAACAGGGCAGTCAGTTACGCCGGAAGCAGGGCATTCAGTTACCCTGGAAACAGGGCAGTCAGTTACCCTGGAAACAGGTTATTCAGTTACCCCGGAAACAGGGTGATCAGTTACCCCGGAAACAGGGAGATCAGTTACCCCGGAAACAGGGCGATCAGTTACCCTGGAAACAGGGCAGTCAGTTACCCTGGAAACAGGGTAGTCAGTCACCCTGGAAATAGGTTCGTCAGCTACCCCGGAAACAGGGCAGTCAGTTCCCCTGGAAACAGGGCAGTCAGTTACCCTGGAAGCAGGGCATTGCGCTGTCCCGGTAACAGGGCAGTCAGTTATCCCGGAAACAGGGTGAACAGTCACCCGGGAAACTGGGCAGTCAGTTACCCTGGAAACAGGGCGGTCAGTTACCCTGGAAACCGGGCATTCAGTTATCCTGGAAACAGGGTGATCAGTTACCCTGGAAACTGGGCAGTCAGTTACCCTTGAATCAGGGCAGTCAGTTATCCTGGAATTAGGGCGGTCAGTTATCCAGGAAACAGGGCGCTCAGTGACCCCGGAAACTGGGTCATCAGTTACCCCGGAAAATGGGCAGTCAGTTACCCCGGAAACAGGGCAGTCAGTTTTCCCGGAAACAGGGCAGTAATTTACGCCGGAAACAGGGCAGTCAGTTAACCCGGAAACTGGGCAGTCAGTTATCCTGGAAGCAGGGCAGTCAGTTACCCTGGAAACAGGGCAGTCAGTTACCCTGGAAACAGGTTAGTCAGTTACCCCGGAAACAGGGTGATCAGTTACCCCGGAAACAGGGAGATCAGTTACCCCGGAAACAGGGCGATCAGTTACCCTGGAAACAGGGCAGTCAGTTACCCTGGAAACAGGGTAGTCAGTCACCCTGGAAATAGGTTCGTCAGCTACCCCGGAAACAGGGCAGTCAGTTCCCCTGGAAACAGGGCAGTCAGTTACCCTGGAAGCAGGGCATTGCGCTGTCCCGGTAACAGGGCAGTCAGTTATCCCGGAAACAGGGTGAACAGTCACCCGGGAAACTGGGCAGTCAGTTACCCTGGAAACAGGGCGGTCAGTTACCCTGGAAACCGGGCATTCAGTTATCCTGGAAACTGGGTGATCAGTTACCCTGGAAACTGGGTAGTCAGTTACCCTTGAAACAGGGCAGTCAGTTATCCTGGAATTAGGGCGGTCAGTTATCCAGGAAACAGGGCGCTCAGTGACCCCGGAAACTGGGTCATCAGTTACCCCGGAAAATGGGCAGTCAGTTACCCCGGAAACAGGGCAGTGAGTTTTCCCGGAAACAGGGCAGTAATTTACGATGGAAACAGGGCAGTCAGTTAACCCGGAAACTGGGCAGTCAGTTATCCTGGAAACAGGGCAGTCAGTTATCCTGGAAATAGGGCAGTCAGTTACCCCGGATATAGGGCGGTCAGTTACCCTGGAAACAGGGCAGTCAGTTTTCCTGGAAACAGGGCAGTCAGTTACCCTGGAAACAGGGCGGTCAGTTACCCCGGAAATAGGGAGGTCAATTATCCTGGAAACAGGGCGGTCAGTTACCCCGGAAACAGGGCAGTCAGTTATCCCGGAAACAGGGTGATCAGCTACCCTGAAAACAGGGCAGTCAGTTATCCCGGAAACAGGGCAGTTAGTTACCCTGGAAACAGGGCAGTCAGTTACGCCGGAAGCAGGGCAGTCAGTTACCATGGAAACAGGGCAGTCAGTTACCCTGGAAACAGGTTAGTCAGTTACCCCGGAAACAGGGTGATCAGTTACCCCGGAAACAGGGAGATCAGTTACCCCGGAAACAGGGCGATCAGTTACCCTGGAAACAGGGCAGTCAGTTACCCCGGAAACAGGGCAGTCAGTTCCCCTGGAAACAGGGCAGTCAGTTACCCTGGAAACAGGGCAGTGAGCTGTCCCGGAAAGAGGGCAGTCAGTTATCCTGGAAATAGGTTGGTCAGTTACTCCGGATATAGGGCGGTCAGTTACCCTGGAAACAGGGCAGTCAGTTTTCCTGGAAACAGGGCAGTCAGTTACCCTGGAAACAGGGCGGACAGTTACCCCGGAAATAGGGAGGTCAATTATCCTGGAAACAGGGCGGTCAGTTACCGCGGAAACAGGGCAGTCAGTTATCCCGGAAACAGGGTGATCAGCTACCCTGGAAACAGGGCAGTCAGTTATGCCGGAAACAGGGCAGTCAGTAATCCCGGAAAAAGGGTGTCAGTTACCCTGGAAACTGGGCAGTCAGTTACCCTGGAAACAGGGCAGTCAGTTACGCCAGAAACAGGGCAGTCAGTTACCCTGGAAACAGGGCAGTCAGTTACCCTGGAAACAGGTTAGTCAGTTACCCCGGAAACAGGGTGATCAGTTACCCCAGAAACAGGGAGATCAGTTACCCCGGAAACAGGGCGATCAGTTACCATGGAAACAGGGCAGTCAGTTACCCTGGAAACAGGGCAGTCAGTTATCCCGGAAACAGGGTGATCAGCTTCCCTGGAAACAGGGCAGTCAGATACCCTGGAAACAGGGTAGTCAGTCACCCTGGAAATAGGTTCGTCAGCTACCCCGGAAACAGGGCAGTCAGTTCCCCTGGAAACAGGGCAGTCAGTTACCCTGGAAGCAGGGCATTGCGCTGTCCCGGTAACAGGGCAGTCAGTTATCCCGGAAACAGGGTGAACAGTCACCTGGGAAACTGGGCAGTCAGTTACCCTGGAAACAGGGCGGTCAGTTACCCTGGAAACCGGGCATTCAGTTATCCTGGAAACAGGGTGATCAGTTACCCTGGAAACAGGGCAGTCAGTTACCCTGGAAACAGGGCAGTCAGTTATCCTGGAATTAGGGCAGTCAATTATCTTGGAAACAGGGCGGACCGATACCCCGGAATTAGGGCGGTCAGTTATCCAGGAAACAGGGCGCTCAGTGACCCCGGAAACTGGGTCATCAGTTACCCCGGAAAATGGGCAGTCAGTTACCCCGGAAACAGGCAGTCAGTTTTCCCGGAAAAAGGGCAGTCATTTACGCCGGAAATAGGGCCGTCAGTTAACCCGGAAACAGGGCAGTCAATTATCCTGGAAACAGGGCGGACCGATACCCCAGAATTAGGGGCGGTCAGTTATCCAGGAAACATGGCGCTCAGTGACCCCGGAAACTGGGTCATCAGTTACCCCGGAAAATGGGCAGTCACTTACCCCGGAAACAGGGCAGTCAGTTTTCCTGGAAACAGGGCAGTCATTTACGCCAGAAACAGGGCAGTCAGTTAACCCGGAAACTGGGCAGTCAGTTATCCTGGAAACAGGGCAGTCAGTTATCCTGGAAATAGGGCAGTCAGTTACCCCGGATATAGGGCGGTCAGTTACCCTGGAAACAGGGCAGTCAGTTTTCCTAGAAACAGGGCAGTCAGTTACCCCGGAAACAGGGCAGTCAGTTTTCCTGGAAACAGGGCAGTCATTTACGCCAGAAACAGGGCAGTCAGTTAACCCGGAAACTGGGCAGTCAGTTATCCTGGAAACAGGGCAGTCAGTTATCCTGGAAATAGGGCAGTCAGTTACCCCGGATATAGGGCGGTCAGTTATCCTGGAAACAGGGCAGTCAGTTTTCCTAGAAACAGGGCAGTCAGTTACCCTGGAAACAGGCCGGTCAGTTACCCCGGTAATAGGGAGGTAAATTATCCTGGAAACAGGGCGGTCAGTTACCCCGGAAACAGGGCAGTCAGTTATCCCGGAAACAGGGTGATCAGCTACCCTGGAAACAGGGCAGTCAGTTATCCCGGAAACAGGGCAGTCAGTAATCCCGGAAAAAGGGTGTCAGTTACCCTGGAAACTGGGCAGTCAGTTACCCTGGAAACAGGGCAGTCAGTTACGCCGGAGGCAGGGCAGTCAGTTACCCTGGAAACAGGGCAGTCAGTTACCCTGGATACAGGTTAGTCAGTTACTCCGGAAACAGGGTGATCAGTTACCCCGGAAACAGGGAGATCAGTTACCCCGGAAACAGGGCGATCAGTTACCCTGGAAACAGGGCAGTCAGTTACCCTGGAAACAGGGCAGTCAGTTATCCCGGAAACAGGGTGATCAGCTTCCCTGGAAACAGGGCAGTCAGTTACCCTGGAAACAGGGTAGTCAGTCACCCTGGAAATAGGTTCGTCAGCTACCCCGGAAACAGGGCAGTCAGTTCCCCTGGAAACAGGGCAGTCAGTTACCCTGGAAGCAGGGCATTGCGCTGTCCCGGTAACAGGGCAGTCAGTTATCCCAGAAACAGGGCGGTCAGTTACCCTGGAAACCGGGCATTCAGTTATCCTGGAAACAGGGTGATCAGTTACCCTGAAAACTGGGCAGTCAGTTACCCTGGAAACAGGGCAGTCAGTTATCCTGGAAACAGGGCAGTCAATTATCCTGGAAACAGGGCGGACCGATACCCCGGAATTAGGGCGGTCAGTTATCCAGGAAACAGGGCGCTCAGTGACCCCGGAAACTGGGTCATCAGTTACCCCGGAAAATGGGCAGTCAGTTACCCCGGAAACAGGGCAGTCAGTTTTCCCGGAAACAGGGCAGTCATTTACCCCGGAAACAGGGCAGTCAGTTAACCCGGAAGCAGGGCAGTCAATTATCATGGAAACAGGGCGGACCGATACCCCGGAATTAGGGCGGTCAGTTATCCTGGAAACAGGGCGCTCAGTGACCCCGGAAACTGGGCCATCAGTTACCCCGGAAAATGGGCAGTCAGTTACCCCGGAAACAGGGCAGTCAGTTTTCCCGGAAACAGGGCAGTCATTTACGCCGGAAACAGGGCAGTCAGTTAACCCGGAAACTGGGCAGTCAGTTATCCTGGAAACAGGGCAGTCAGTTATCCTGGAAATAGGGCAGTCAGTTACCCCGGATATAGGGCGGTCAGTTACCCTGGAAATAGGGCAGTCAGTTTTCCTGGAAACAGGGCAGTCAGTTACCCTGGAAACAGGACGGTCAGTTACCCCGGAAATAGGGAGGTCAATTATCCTGGAAACAGGGCGGTCAGTTACCCCGGAAACAGGGCGGTCCGTTACCCTGGAAACAGGGCAGTTAGTTATCCTGGAAACAGGGTGATCAGTTACCCTGGAAACTGGGCAGTCAGTTACCCAGGAAAAGGGCAGTCAGTTATCCTGGAAACAGGGCAGTCAGTTATCCTGGAAAAAGGGCGGTCAGTTACCCCGGAAATAGGGCGGTCAGTTACCCTGGAAATTGGGAGGTCAATTATCCTGGAAACAGGGCGGTCAGTTACCCTGGAAACTGGGCAGTCAGTTAACCTGGAAAATGGGCAGTCAGTTACCCTGGAAACAGGGCAGTCAGTTATCCCGGAAACAGGGCAGTCATTTACCCCGGAAACCGGGCAGTCAGTTATCCCGGAAACAGGGCTGTCATTTACCCCGGAAACCGGGCAGTCAGTTATCCCGGAAACAGGGCAGTCAGTTATCCCGGAAACAGGGCAAAAAGTTACCCTGGAAATAGGGCAGTCAGTCACCCTGGAAATAGGATAGTCAGTTACCCCGGAAACAGGGTGATCAGTTACCCCGGAAACAGGGCAGTCAGTTCCCCTGGAAACAGGGCAGTCAGTTAACCTGGAAACAGGGCAGTGAGCTGTCCCAGTAACAGGGCAGTCAGTTATCCCGGAAACAGGGTGAACAGTCACCCGGGAAACTGGGCAATTAGTTACCCTGGAAACAGGGCAGTCAGTTACCCCGGAAGCAGGGCAGTCAGTTACCTTGGAAACTGGGCAGTCAGTTACCCTGGAAACAGGGCAGTCAGTTACCCCGGAAGCAGGGCAGTCAGTTACCCTGGAAACAGGGCAGTCAGTTACCCCGGAAACTGGGCAGTCAGTTACCCTGGAAACAGGGCAGTCATTTTTCCCGGAAACAGGGCAGTCAGTTATCCCGGAAACAGGGTGATCAGTTACCCTGGAAACTGGGCAGTCAGTTATCCCGGAAACAGGGTGATCAGTTACTCTGGAAACAGGGCAATCAGTTATCCTGGAAAAAGGGCGGTCAGTTACCCCGGAAACAGGGTGATCAGTTACCCTGGAAACTGGGCAGTCAGTTACTCTGGAAACAGGGCATTCAGTTATCCCGGAAACAGGGTGATCAGCTACCCTGGAAACAGGGCAGTCAGTTATCCTGGAAACCGGGCAGTCAGTTCCCCTGGAAACAGGGAGATCAGATACCCCGGTAACAGGGCAGTCAGTTACCTTGGAAACAGAGCAGTCAGTTATCCCGGAAACAGGGCAAAAAGTTACCCTGGAAATAGGGCAGTCAGTCACCCTGGAAATAGGTTAGTCAGTTTCCCCGGAAACAGGGTGATCAGTTACCCTGGAAACAGGGCAGTCAGTTCCCCTGGAAACAGGGAGGTCAGTTACCCTGGAAACAGGGCAGTGAGCTGTCCCGGTAACAGGGCAGTCAGTTATCCCGGAAACAGGGTGAACAGTCACCCGGGAAACTGGGCAGTTAGTTACCCTGGAAACCGGGCAGTCAGTTACCCCGGAAGCAGGGCAGTCAGTTACCTTGGAAACTGGGCAGTCAGTTACCCTGGAAACAGGGCAGTCAGTTACCCCGGAAGCAGGGCAGTCAGTTACCCTGGAAACAGGGCAGTCAGTTACCCCGGAAACTGGGCAGTCAGTTACCCTGGAAACAGGGCAGTCATTTTTCCCGGAAACAGGGCAGTCAGTTATCCCGGAAACAGGGTGATCAGTTACCCTGGAAACTGGGCAGTCAGTTATCCCAGAAACAGGGTGATCAGTTACTCTGGAAACAGGGCAATCAGTTATCCTGGAAACAGGGCGGTCAGTTACCCCGGAAACAGGGTGATCAGTTACCCTGGAAACTGGGCAGTCAGTTACTCTGGAAACAGGGCATTCAGTTATCCTTGAAACAGGGCGGTCAGTTACCCTTGAAACTGGGCAGTCAGTTACCCTGGAAACAGGGAGATCAGATACCCCGGTAACAGGGCAGTGAGTTACCTTGGAAACAGGGCAGTCAGTTATCCTGGAAACGGGGTGGTCAGTGACCCTGGAAACAGGGTGGTCAGTTATCCCGGAAATAGGGCAGTCAGTTATCCCGGAAACAGGGTGATCAGATATCCTGTAAACAGGGCAGTCAGTTACCCCGGAAACAGGGCAGTCAGTTACCCTGGAAACAGGGTGATCAGTTACTCTGGAAACAGGGCAATCAGTTATCCTGGAAAAAGGGCGGTCAGTTACCCCGGAAACAGGGTGATCAGTTACCCTGGAAACTGGGCAGTCAGTTACTCTGGAAACAGGGCATTCAGTTATCCCGGAAACAGGGTGATCAGCTACCCTGGAAACAGGGCAGTCAGTTATCCCGGAAACCGGGCAGTCAGTTACCCTGGAAACAGGGAGATCAGATACCCCGGTAACAGGGCAGTCAGTTACCTTGGAAACAGAGCAGTCAGTTATCCCGGAAACAGGGCAAAAAGTTACCCTGGAAATAGGGCAGTCAGTCACCCTGGAAATAGGTTAGTCAGTTTCCCCGGAAACAGGGTGATCAGTTACCCTGGAAACAGGGCAGTCAGTTCCCCTGGAAACAGGGAGGTCAGTTACCCTGGAAACAGGGCAGTGAGCTGTCCCGGTAACAGGGCAGTCAGTTATCCCGGAAACAGGGTGAACAGTCACCCGGGAAACTGGGCAGTTAGTTACCCTGGAAATAGGGCAGTCAGTTACCCCGGAAGCAGGGCAGTCAGTTACCTTGGAAACTGGGCAGTCAGTTACCCTGGAAACAGGGCAGTCAGTTACCCCGGAAGCAGGGCAGTCAGTTACCCTGGAAACAGGGCAGTCAGTTACCCCGGAAACTGGGCAGTCAGTTACCCTGGAAACAGGGCAGTCATTTTTCCCGGAAACAGGGCAGTCAGTTATCCCGGAAACAGGGTGATCAGTTACCCTGGAAACTGGGCAGTCAGTTATCCCGGAAACAGGGTGATCAGTTACTCTGGAAACAGGGCAATCAGTTATCCTGGAAACAGGGCGGTCAGTTACCCCGGAAACAGGGTGATCAGTTACCCTGGAAACTGGGCAGTCAGTTACTCTGGAAACAGGGCATTCAGTTATCCTTGAAACAGGGCGGTCAGTTACCCTTGAAACTGGGCAGTCAGTTACCCTGGAAACAGGGAGATCAGATACCCCGGTAACAGGGCAGTGAGTTACCTTGGAAACAGGGCAGTCAGTTATCCTGGAAACGGGGTGGTCAGTGACCCTGGAAACAGGGTGGTCAGTTATCCCGGAAATAGGGCAGTCAGTTATCCCGGAAACAGGGTGATCAGATATCCTGTAAACAGGGCAGTCAGTTACCCCGGAAACAGGGCAGTCAGTTACCCTGGAAACAGGGCAGTCAGTTATCCCGGAAACAGGGTAGTCAGTGAACCCGGAAACAGGGAGATCAGTTACCCCGGAAAAAGGGCAATCAGTTACCCTGGAAACAGGGCTGTCAGTTAACCTGGAAACAGGGCAGTCAGTTATCCCGGAAACAGGGTGATCAGCTACCCTGGAAACAGGGCAGTCAGTTATCCCGGAAACCGGGCAGTCAGTTACCCTGGAAACAGGGAGATCAGATACCCCGGTAACAGGGCAGTCAGTTACCTTGGAAACAGAGCAGTCAGTTATCCTGGAAACGGGGTGGTCAGTGACCCTGGAAACAGGGTGGTCAGTTACCCTGGAAACAGTGTAGTTAGTGAACCCGGAAACAGGGAGATCAGTTACCCCGGAAAAAGGGCAATCAGTTATCATGGAAACAGGGCAGACAGTTAGCCTGGAAACAGGGCAGTCAGTTAACCCGGTAACAGGGCAGTCAGCTACCCTGTAAACAGGGCAGTCAGTTATCCCGGAAACAGGGCAGTCAGTTATCCTGGAAACAGGGTGATCAGTTATCCTGTAAACAGGGCAGTCAGTTACCCCGGAAACAGGGCAGTCAGTTACCCTGGAAACAGGGCAGTCAGTTAACCCGGAAACAGGGAGATCAGTTACCCCGGAAAAAGGGCGATCAGTTACCCTGGAAACAGGGCAGTCAGTTAACCTGGAAACAGGGCAGTCAGCTGTCCCGGTAACAGGGCAGTCAGTTATCCCGGAAACAGGGTGAACAGTCACCCGGGAAACTGGGCAATTAGTTACCCTGGAAACAGGGCAGTCAGTTACCCCGGAAGCAGGGCAGTCAGTTACCTTGGAAACTGGGCAGTCAGTTACCCTGGAAACAGGGCAGTCAGTTACCCCGGAAGCAGGGCAGTCAGTTACCCTGGAAACAGGGCAGTCAGTTACCCCGGAAACTGGGCAGTCAGTTACCCTGGAAACAGGGCAGTCATTTTTCCCGGAAACAGGGCAGTCAGTTATCCCGGAAACAGGGTGATCAGTTACCCTGGAAACTGGGCAGTCAGTTATCCCGGAAACAGGGTGATCAGTTACTCTGGAAACAGGGCAATCAGTTATCCTGGAAAAAGGGCGGTCAGTTACCCCGGAAACAGGGTGATCAGTTACCCTGGAAACTGGGCAGTCAGTTACTCTGGAAACAGGGCATTCAGTTATCCCGGAAACAGGGTGATCAGCTACCCTGGAAACAGGGCAGTCAGTTATCCTGGAAACCGGGCAGTCAGTTCCCCTGGAAACAGGGAGATCAGATACCCCGGTAACAGGGCAGTCAGTTACCTTGGAAACAGAGCAGTCAGTTATCCCGGAAACAGGGCAAAAAGTTACCCTGGAAATAGGGCAGTCAGTCACCCTGGAAATAGGTTAGTCAGTTTCCCCGGAAACAGGGTGATCAGTTACCCTGGAAACAGGGCAGTAAGTTCCCCTGGAAACAGGGAGGTCAGTTACCCTGGAAACAGGGCAGTGAGCTGTCCCGGTAACAGGGCAGTCAGTTATCCCGGAAACAGGGTGAACAGTCACCCGGGAAACTGGGCAGTTAGTTACCCTGGAAACCGGGCAGTCAGTTACCCCGGAAGCAGGGCAGTCAGTTACCTTGGAAACTGGGCAGTCAGTTACCCTGGAAACAGGGCAGTCAGTTACCCCGGAAGCAGGGCAGTCAGTTACCCTGGAAACAGGGCAGTCAGTTACCCCGGAAACTGGGCAGTCAGTTACCCTGGAAACAGGGCAGTCATTTTTCCCGGAAACAGGGCAGTCAGTTATCCCGGAAACAGGGTGATCAGTTACCCTGGAAACTGGGCAGTCAGTTATCCCGGAAACAGGGTGATCAGTTACTCTGGAAACAGGGCAATCAGTTATCCTGGAAACAGGGCGGTCAGTTACCCCGGAAACAGGGTGATCAGTTACCCTGGAAACTGGGCAGTCAGTTACTCTGGAAACAGGGCATTCAGTTATCCTTGAAACAGGGCGGTCAGTTACCCTTGAAACTGGGCAGTCAGTTACCCTGGAAACAGGGAGATCAGATACCCCGGTAACAGGGCAGTGAGTTACCTTGGAAACAGGGCAGTCAGTTATCCTGGAAACGGGGTGGTCAGTGACCCTGGAAACAGGGTGGTCAGTTATCCCGGAAATAGGGCAGTCAGTTATCCCGGAAACAGGGTGATCAGATATCCTGTAAACAGGGCAGTCAGTTACCCCGGAAACAGGGCAGTCAGTTACCCTGGAAACAGGGTGATCAGTTACTCTGGAAACAGGGCAATCAGTTATCCTGGAAAAAGGGCGGTCAGTTACCCCGGAAACAGGGTGATCAGTTACCCTGGAAACTGGGCAGTCAGTTACTCTGGAAACAGGGCATTCAGTTATCCCGGAAACAGGGTGATCAGCTACCCTGGAAACAGGGCAGTCAGTTATCCCGGAAACCGGGCAGTCAGTTACCCTGGAAACAGGGAGATCAGATACCCCGGTAACAGGGCAGTCAGTTACCTTGGAAACAGAGCAGTCAGTTATCCCGGAAACAGGGCAAAAAGTTACCCTGGAAATAGGGCAGTCAGTCACCCTGGAAATAGGTTAGTCAGTTTCCCCGGAAACAGGGTGATCAGTTACCCTGGAAACAGGGCAGTCAGTTCCCCTGGAAACAGGGAGGTCAGTTACCCTGGAAACAGGGCAGTGAGCTGTCCCGGTAACAGGGCAGTCAGTTATCCCGGAAACAGGGTGAACAGTCACCCGGGAAACTGGGCAGTTAGTTACCCTGGAAATAGGGCAGTCAGTTACCCCGGAAGCAGGGCAGTCAGTTACCTTGGAAACTGGGCAGTCAGTTACCCTGGAAACAGGGCAGTCAGTTACCCCGGAAGCAGGGCAGTCAGTTACCCTGGAAACAGGGCAGTCAGTTACCCCGGAAACTGGGCAGTCAGTTACCCTGGAAACAGGGCAGTCATTTTTCCCGGAAACAGGGCAGTCAGTTATCCCGGAAACAGGGTGATCAGTTACCCTGGAAACTGGGCAGTCAGTTACTCTGGAAACAGGGCATTCAGTTATCCTTGAAACAGGGCGGTCAGTTACCCTTGAAACTGGGCAGTCAGTTACCCTGGAAACAGGGAGATCAGATACCCCGGTAACAGGGCAGTGAGTTACCTTGGAAACAGGGCAGTCAGTTATCCTGGAAACGGGGTGGTCAGTGACCCTGGAAACAGGGTGGTCAGTTATCCCGGAAATAGGGCAGTCAGTTATCCCGGAAACAGGGTGATAAGATATCCTGTAAACAGGGCAGTCAGTTACCCCGGAAACAGGGCAGTCAGTTACCCTGGAAACAGGGTGATCAGTTACTCTGGAAACAGGGCAATCAGTTATCCTGGAAAAAGGGCGGTCAGTTACCCCGGAAACAGGGTGATCAGTTACCCCGGAAAAAGGGCGATCAGTTACCCTGGAAACAGGGCAGTCAGTTAACCTGGAAACAGGGCAGTGTGCTGTCCCGGTAACAGGGCAGTCAGTTATCCCGGAAACAGGGTGAACAGTCACCCGGGAAACTGGGCAATTAGTTACCCTGGAAACAGGGCAGTCAGTTACCCCGGAAGCAGGGCAGTCAGTTACCTTGGAAACTGGGCAGTCAGTTACCCTGGAAACAGGGCAGTCAGTTACCCCGGAAGCAGGGCAGTCAGTTACCCTGGAAACAGGGCAGTCAGTTACCCCGGAAACTGGGCAGTCAGTTACCCTGGAAACAGGGCAGTCATTTTTCCCGGAAACAGGGCAGTCAGTTATCCCGGAAACAGGGTGATCAGTTACCCTGGAAACTGGGCAGTCAGTTATCCCGGAAACAGGGTGATCAGTTACTCTGGAAACAGGGCAATCAGTTATCCTGGAAAAAGGGCGGTCAGTTACCCCGGAAACAGGGAGATCAGTTACCCCGGAAAAAGGGCGATCAGTTACCCTGGAAACAGGGCAGTCAGTTAACCTGGAAACAGGGCAGTCAGTTATCCCGGAAACAGGGTGATCAGCTACCCTGGAAACAGGGCAGTCAGTTATCCCGGAAACAGGCAGTCAGTAATCCCGGAAAAAGGGTGTCAGTTACCCTGGAAACTGGGCAGTCAGTTACCCTGGAAACAGGGCAGTCAGTTACCCTGGAAACAGGTTAGTCTGTTAGCCAGGAAACAGGGTGATCAGTTAACCTGGAAACAGGGCAGTCAGTTATCCCGGAAACAGGGTGATCAGCTACCCTGGAAACAGGGCAGTCAGTTATCCCGGAAACAGGGCAGTCAGTAATCCCGGAAAAAGGGTGTCAGTTACGCCGGAAGCAGGGCAGTCAGTTACTCTGGAAACAGGGCAGTCAGTTACCCTGGAAACAGGTTAGTCAGTTAGCCCGGAAACAAGGTGATCAGTTACCCCGGAAACAGGGAGATCAGTTACCCCGGAAACAGGGCGATCAGTTACCCTGGAAACAGGGCAGTCAGTTACCCTGGAAACAGGGCAGTCAGTTATCCCGGAAACAGGGTGATCAGCTTCCCTGGAAACAGGGCAGTCAGTTACCCTGGAAACAGGGCAGTCAGTCACCCTGGAAATAGGTTCGTCAGTTACCCCGGAAACAGGGCAGTCAGTTCCCCTGGAAACAGGGCAGTCAGTTACCCTGGAAACAGGGCAGTGCGCTGTCCCGGTAACAGGGCAGTCAGTTATCCCGGAAACAGGGTGAACAGTCACCCGGGAAACTGGGCAGTCAGTTACCCTGGAAACAGGGCGGTCAGTTACCCTGGAAACAGGGCAGTCAGTTATCCTGGAAACAGGGTGATCAGTTACCCTCGAAACTGGGCAGTCAGTTACCCTGGAAACAGGGCAGTCAGTTATCCTGGAAACAGGGCAGTCAATTATCCTGGAAACAGGGCAGACCGATAACCCGGAATTAGGGCGGTCAGTTATCCAGGAAACAGGGCGCTCAGTGACCCCGGAAACTGGGTCTTCAGTTACCCCGGAAAATGGGCAGTCAGTTTCCCTGGAAACAGGGCAGTCAGTTTTCCCGGAAACAGGGCAGTCATTTACCCCGGAAACAGGGCAGTCAGTTAACCCGGAAAAAGGGTGATCAGTTTCCCTTGAAACAGGGCTGTCAGTTACCCTGGAAACAGGGCAGTCAGTTTCCCCGGAAACAGGGCAGTCAGTTAGCCTGGAAACAGGGCAGTCAGTTACCCCGGAAACTGGGCAGTCAGTTACCCTGGAAACAGGGCATTCAGTTATCCCAGAAACAGGGCAGTCAGTTATCCCGGAAAAAGTGTGGTCATTTACCCTGGAAACAGGGTGAACAGTTACCCTGGAAACAGGGCAGTCAGTCACCCTGGAAACAGGTTAGTCAGTTCCCCCGGAAACAGGGTATTCAGTTACCCCGGAAACAGGGCAGTCAGTTCCCCTGGAAACAGGGCAGTCAGTTACCCTGGAAACAGGGCAGTGAGCTATCCCGGAAAGAGGGCAGTCAGTTATCCCGGAAACAGGGTGAACAGTTACCGTGGAAACAGAGCAGTCAGTTACCCTGGAAACAGGGCGGTCAGTTACCCTGGAAACAGGGCAGTCAGTTATCCTGGAAACAGGGTGATCAGTTACCCAGGAAACTGGGCAGTCAGTTACCCTGGAACAGGGAACTCAGTTATCCTGGAAACAGGACAGGCAGTTATCCTGGAAATAGGGTGGTCAGTTACCCCGGATATAGGGCGGTCAGTTACCCTGGAAACAGGGCAGTCAGTTTTCCTGGAAACAGGGCAGTCAGTTACCCTGGAAACAGGGCGCTCTGTTACCCCGGAAATAGGGTGGTCAATTATCATGGAAACGGGGCGGTCAGTTACCCCGGAAACAGTGCGGTCAGTTACCCTGGAAACAGGGCAGTCAGTTATCCTGGAAACAGGGTGATCAGTTACCCTGGAAACTGGGCAGTCAGTTACCCTGGAAAAGGGCAGTCAGTTATCCTGGAAAAAGGGCGGTCAGTTACCCCGGAAATAGGGCGGTCAGTTACCCTGGAAACAGGGCAGTCAGTTATCCTGGAAACAGGGCTGTCAGTTACCCTGGAAACAGGGCGGTCAGTTACCCCGGAAATTGGGAGGTGAATTATCCTGGAAACAGGGCAGTCAGTTACCCTGGAAACAGGGCAGTGCGCTGTCCCGGTAACAGGGCAGTCAGTTATCCCGGAAACAGGGTGAACAGTCACCCGGGAAACTGGGCAGTCAGTTACCCTGGAAACAGGGCGGTCAGTTACCCTGGAAACAGCGCAGTCAGTTATCCTGGAAACAGGGTGATCAGTTACCCTGGAAACTGGGCAGTCAGTTACCCTGGAAACAGGGCAGTCAGTTATCCTGGAAACAGGGCAGTCAATTATCCTGGAAACAGGGCGGACCGATACCCCGCAATTAGGGCGGTCAGTTATCCAGGAAACAGGGCGCTCAGTGACCCCGGAAACTGGGTCTTCAGTTACCCCGAAAAATGGGCAGTCAGTTTCCCTGGAAACAGAGCAGTCAGTGTTCCCGGAAACAGGGCAGTCATTTACCCCGGAAACATGGCAGTCAGTTAACCCGGAAGAAGGGTGATCAGTTTCCCTTGAAACAGGGCTGTCAGTTACCCTGGAAACAGGGCAGTCAGTTTCCCCGGAAACAGGGCAGTCAGTTAGCCTGGAAACAGGGCAGTCAGTTACCCCGGAAACTGGGCAGTCAGTTACCCTGGAAACAGGGCATTCAGTTATCCCGGAAACAGGGCAGTCAGTTATCCCGGAAAAAGTGTGGTCATTTACCCTGGAAACTGGGCCGTCAGTTACCCTGGAAACAGGGCAGTCAGTCACCCTGGAAACAGGTTAGTCAGTTACCCCGGAAACAGGGAATTCAGTTACCCCGGAAACAGGGCAGTCAGTTCCCCTGGAAACAGGGCCATCAGTTATCCTGGAAACAGGGCAGTGAGCTATCCCAGAAAGTGGGCAGTCAGTTATCCCGGAAACAGGGTGAACAGTTACCGTGGAAACAGAGCAGTCAGTTACCCTGGAAACAGGGCGGTCAGTTACCCTGGAAACAGGTCAGTCAGTTATCCTGGAAACAGGGTGATCAGTTACCCAGGAAACTGGGCAGTCAGTTACCCTGGAACAGGGCAGTCAGTTTTCCTGGAAACAGGGCAGTCAGTTACCCTGGAAACAGGGCGGTCAGTTACCCCGGAAATAGGGAGGTCAATTATCATGGAAACGGGGCGGTCAGTTACCCCGGAAACAGGGCGGTCAGCTACCCTGGAAACAGGGCAGTCAGTTATCCTGGAAACAGGGTGATCAGTTACCCTGGAAACTGGGCAGTCAGTTACCCTGGAAAAGGGCAGTCAGTTATCCTGGAAAAAGGGCGGTCAGTTACCCCGGAAATAGGGCGGTCAGTTACCCTGGAAACAGGGCAGTCAGTTATCCTGGAAACAGGGCTGTCAGTTACCCTGGAAACAGGGCGGTCAGTTACCCCGGAAATTGGGAGGTGAATTATCCTGGAAACAGGGCGGTCAGTTACCCTGGAAACTGGGCAGTCAGTTAACCTGGAAACAGGGCAGTCAGTTATCCCGGAAACCGGGCAGTCATTTACCCCGGAAACCGGGCAGTCAGTTATCCCGGAAACAGGGCTGTCATTTACCCTGGAAACCGGGCAGTCAGTTATCCCGGAAACAGGGCAGTCAGTTATCCCGGAAACAGGGCAGTCAGTTATCCTGGAAATAGGGCAGTCAGTCACCCGGGAAATAGGTTAGTCAGTTACCCAGGAAACAGGGTGATCAGTTACCCCGGAAACAAGGCAGTCAGTTCCCCTGGAAACAGGGAGGTCAGTTACCCTGGAAACAGGGCAGTGAGCTGTCCCGGTAACAGGGCAGTCAGTTATCCCGGAAACAGGGTGAACAGTCACCCGGGAAATGGGCAGTCAGTTACCCTGGAAACAGGGCAGTAAGTTACCCCGGAAGCAGGGCAGTCAGTTACCCTGGAAACAGGGCAGTCAGTTACCTTGGAAACAGGGCAGTCAGTTATCCTGGAAACGGGGTGGTCAGTGACCCTGGAAACAGGGTGGTCAGTTACCCCGGAAACAGGGTGATATGTTATCCTGGAAACAGGCCAGTCAGTTAGCCTGGAAACAGGGCAGTCAGTTAACCCGGTAACAGGGCAGCCAGTTACCCTGGAAACAGGGCAGTCAGTTATCCCAGAAACAGGGCAGTCAGTTATCCCGGAAACAGGGTGATCAGTTATCCTGTAAACAGGGCAGTCAGTTACCCCGGAAACAGGGCAGTCAGTTACCCTGGAAACAGGGCAGTCAGTTCTCCCGGAAACAGGGTAGTCAGTTAACCCGGAAACAGGGAGATCAGTTACCCCGGAAACAGGGCGATCAGTTACCCTGGAAACAGGGCAGTCAGTTACCCTGGAAACAGGGCAGTCAGTTATCCCGGAAACAGGGTGATCAGCTGCCCTGGAAACAGGGCAGTCAGTTATCCCGGAAACAGGGCAGTCAGTAATCCCGGAAAAAGGGTGTCAGTTACCCTCGAAACTGGGCAGTCAGTTACCCTGGAAACAGGGCAGTCAGTTACGCCGGAAGCAGGGCAGTCAGTTACCCTGGAAACAGGGCAGTCAGTTACCCTGGAAACAGGTTAGTCAGTTACCCCGGAAACAGGGTGATCAGTTAACCTGGAAACAGGGCAGTCAGTTATCCCGGAAACAGGGTGATCAGCTTCCCTGGAAAAAGGGCAGTCAGTTACCCTGGAAACATTGCAGTCAGTCACCCTGGAAATAGGTTCGTCAGCTACCCCGGAAACAGGGCAGTCAGTTCCCCTGGAAACAGGGCAGTCAGTTACCCTGGAAGCAGGGCATTGCGCTGTCCCGGTAACAGGGCAGTCAGTTATCCCGGAAACAGTGTGAACAGTCACCCGGGAAACTGGGCAGTCAGTTACCCTGGAAACAGGGCGGTCAGTTACCCTGGAAACAGGGCAGTCAGTTATCCTGGGAACAGGGTGATCAGTTACCCTGGAAACTGGGCAGTCAGTTTCCCTGGAAACAGGGCAGTCAGTTATCCTGGAAACAGGGCAGTCAATTATCCTGGAAACAGTGCGGACCGATACCCCGGAATTAGGGCGGTCAGTTATCCAGGAAACAGGGCGCTCAGTGTCCCCGGAAACGGGGTCATCAGTTACCCCGGAAAATGGGCAGTCAGTTACCCCAGAAACAGGGAAGTCAGTTTTCCCGGAAACAGGGCAGTCATTTACCCCGGAAACAGGGCAGTCAGTTAACCCGGAAAAAGGGTGATCAGTTTCCCTGGAAACAGGGCTGTCAGTTACCCTGGAAACAGGGCAGTCAGTTTCCCCGGAAAAAGGGCAGTCAGTTAGCCTGGAAGCAGGGCAGTCAGTTACCCCGGAAACTGGGCAGTCAGTTACCCTGGAAACAGGGCATTCAGTTATCCCGGAAACAGGGCAGTCAGTTATCCCGGAAAAAGTGTGGTCATTTACCCTGGAAACTGGGCCGTCAGTTACCCTGGAAACAGGGCAGTCAGTCACCCCGGAAACAGGGCAGTCTGTTCCCCTGGAAACAGGGCAGTCAGTTACCCTGGAAACAGGGCAGTGAGCTATCCCGGAAAGAGGGCAGTCAGTTATCCCGGAAACAGGGTGAACAGTTACCGTGGAAACTGGGCAGTCAGTTACCCTGGAAACAGGGCGGTCAGTTACCCTGGAAACAGGGCAGTCAGTTATCCTGGAAACAGGGTGATCAGTTACCCAGGAAACTGGGCAGTCAGTTACCCTGGAACAGGGCAGTCAGTTATCCAGGAAACAGGGCAGTCAGTTATCCTGGAAATAGGGTGGTCAGTTACCCCGGATATAGGGCGGTCAGTTACCCTGGAAACAGGGCAGTCAGTTACCCTGGAAACAGGGCAGTCAGTTACCCTGGAAACAGGGCGGACAGTTACCCCGGAAATAGGGAGTTCAATTATCCTGGAAACAGGGCGGTCAGTTACCCCGGAAACAGGGCAGTCAGTTATCCCGGAAACAGGGTGATCAGCTACCCTGGAAACAGGGCAGTCAGTTATCCCGGAAACAGGGCAGTCAGTAATCCCGGAAAAAGGGTGTCAGTTACCCTGGAAACTGGGCAGTCAGTTCCCCTGGAAACAGGGCAGTCAGTTACGCCGGAAGCAGGGCAGTCACTTACCCTGGAAACAGGTCAGTCAGTTACCCTGGAAACAGGTTGGTCAGTTACCCCGGAAACTGGGTGATCAGTTACCCCGGAAACAGGGAGATCAGATACCCCAGAAACAGGGCGATCAGTTACCCTGGAAACAGTGCAGTCAGTTACCCTGGAAACAGGGCAGGCAGTTATCCCGGAAACAGGGTGATCAGCTTCCCTGGAAACAGGGCAGTCAGTTACCCTGGAAACAGGGCAGTCAGTTCCCCTGGAAACAGGGCAGTCAGTTACCCTGGAAACAGGGCAGTGCGCAGTCCCGGTAACAGGTCAGTCAGTTATCCCAGAAACAGGGTGAACAGTCACCCGGGAAACTGGGCAGTCAGTTACCCTGGAAACAGGGTGATCAGTTACCCTGGAAACTGGGCAGTCAGTTACCCTGGAAACAGGGAGATCAGTTACCCCGGAAACAGGGCGATCATTTACCCTGGAAACAGGGCAGTCAGTTACCCCGGAAACAGGGCGATCATTTACCCTGGAAACAGGGCAGTCAGTTACCCTGGAAACAGGTTAGTCAGTTAGCCCGGAAACAGGGTGATCAGTTACCCCGGAAACAGGGAGATCAGTTACCCCGGAAACAGGGTGATCATTTACCCTGGAAACAGGGCAGTCAGTTACCCTGGAAAGAGGGCAGTCAGTTATCCCGGAAACAGGGTGATCAGATTCCCTGGAAACAGGGCAGTCAGTACCCTGGAAACAGGGCAGTCAGTCACCCTGGAAATAGGTTCGTCAGTTAACCCGGAAACAGGGCAGTCAGTTCCCCTGGAAACAGGGCAGTCAGTTACCCTGGAAGCAGGGCATTGCGCCTTCCCGGTAACAGGGCAGTCAGTTACCCTGGAAACAGGGCGGTCATTTACCCTGGAAACAGGTCAGTCAGTTATCCTGGAAACAGGGTGAGTAGTTACCCTGGAAACTGGGCAGTCAGTTACCCTGGAAACAGGGCAGTCAGTTATCCTGGAAACAGGGCAGTCAATTATCCTGGAAACAGGGCGGACCGATACCCCGGAATTAGGGCGGTCAGTTATCCAGGAAACAGGGCACTCAGTGACCCTGGAAACTGGTTCATCAGTTACCCCGGAAAATGGGCAGTCAGTTACCCCGGAAACAGGGCAGTCAGTTTTCCCGGAAACAGGGCAGTCATTTACCCCGGAAACAGGGCAGTCAGTTAACCCGGAAAAAGGGTGATCAGTTTCCCTGGAAACAGGGCTGTCAGTTACCCTGGAAACAGGGCAGTCAGTTTCCCCGGAAACAGGGCAGTCAGTTAGCCTGGAATCAGGGCAGTCAGTTACCCCAGAAATTGGGCAGTCTGCTACCCTGGAAACAGGGCATTCAGTTATCCCGGAAACAGGGCAGTCAGTTATCCCGGAAAAAGTGTGGTCATTTACCCTGGAAACTGGGCCGTCAGTTACCCTGGAAGCAGGGCAGTCAGTTACCCCGGAAATTGGGCAGTCTGTTACCCTGGAAACAGGGCATTCAGTTATCCCGGAAACAGGGCAGTCAGTTATCCCGGAAAAAGTGTGGTCATTTACCCTGGAAACTGGGCCGTCAGTTACCCTGGAAACAGGGCAGTCAGTCACCCTGGAAACAGGTTAGTCAGTTCTCCCGGAAACAGGGTATTCAGTTACCCCAGAAACAGGGCAGTCAGTTCCCCTGGAAACAGGGCAGTCAGTTACCCTGGAAACAGGGCAGTGAGCTATCCCGGAATGAGGGCAGTCAGTTATCCCGGAAACAGGGTGAACAGTTACCGTGGAAACTGGGCAGTCAGTTACCCTGGAAACAGGGCGGTCAGTTACCCTGGAAACAGGGCAGTCAGTTATCCTGGAAACAGGGTGATCAGTTACCCAGGAAACTGGGCAGTCAGTTACCCTGGAACAGGGCAGTCAGTTATCCTGGAAACAGGGCAGTCAGTTATCCTGGAAATAGGGTGGTCAGTTACCCCGGATATAGGGCGGTCAGTTCCCCTGGAAACAGGGCAGTCAGTTTTCCTGGAAACAGGGCAGTCAGTTACCCTGGAAACAGGGCGGACAGTTACCCCGGAAATAGGGAGGTCAATTATCCTGGAAACAGGGCGGTCAGTTACCCCGGAAACAGGGCAGTCAGTTATCCCGGAAACAGGGTGATCAGTAATCCCGGAAAAAGGGTGTCAGTTACCCTGGAAACTGGGCAGTCAGTTACCCTGGAAACAGGGCAGTCAGTTACGCCGGAAGCAGGGCATTCGCTTACCCTGGAAACAGGGAGGTCAGTTACCCTGGAAACAGGTTAGTCAGTTACCCCGGAAACAGGGTGATCAGTTACCCCGGAAACAGGGAGATCAGTTACCCCGGAAACAGGGCGATCAGTTACCCTGGAAACAGGGCAGTCACTTACCCTGGAAACAGGGCAGGCAGTTATCCCGGAAACAGGGTGATCAGCTTCCCTGGAAACAGGGCAGTCAGTTACCCTGGAAACAGGGCAGTCAGTTCCCCTGGAAACAGGGCAGTCAGTTACCCTGGAAACAGGGCAGTGCGCAGACCCGGTAACAGGTCAGTCAGCTATCCCGGAAACAGGGTGAACAGTCACCCGGGAAACTGGGCAGTCAGTTACCCTGGAAACAGGGCGGTCAGTTACCCTGGAAACAGGGCAGTCAGTTATCCTGGAAACAGGGTGATCAGTTACCCTGGAAACTGGGCAGTCAGTTACCCTGGAAACAGGTTAGTCAGTTACCCCGGAAACAGGGTGATCAGTTACCCCGGAAACAGGGAGATCAGTTACCCCGGAAACAGGACGATCAGTTACCCTGGAAACTGGGCAGTCAGTTACCCTGGAAACAGGGCACTCAGTTAGCCTGGAAGCAGTGCAGTCAGTTACCCCGGAAATTGGGCAGGCTGTTACCCTGGAAACAGGGCATTCAGTTATCCAGGAAACAGGGCGCTCAGTGACCCCGAAACTGGGTCATCAGTTACCCCGGAAAATGGGCAGTCATTTACCCTGGAAACAGGGCAGTCAGTTTTCCCGGAAACAGGGCAGTCATTTACCCCGGAAACAGGGCAGTCAGTTAACCCGGAAAAAGGGTGATCAGTTTCCCTGGAAACAGGGCTGTCAGTTACCCTGGAAACAGGGCAGTCAGTTTCCCCGGAAACAGGGCAGTCAGTTAGCCTGGAAACAGGGCAGTCAGTTACCCCGGAAACTGGGCAGTCAGTTAACCTGGAAACAGGGCATTCAGTTATCCCGGAAACAGGGCAGTCAGTTATCCCGGAAAATGTGTGGTCATTTACCCTGGAAACTGGGCCGTCAGTTACCCTGGAAACAGGGCAGTCAGTCACCCTGGAAACAGGTTAGTCAGTTACCCCAGAAACTGGGCAGTCAGTTACCCTGGAAACAGGGCATTCAGTTATCCCGGAAACAGGGCAGTCAGTTATCCCGGAAAAAGTGTGGTCATTTACCCTGGAAACTGGGCAGTCAGTTACCCCGGAAACAGGGCAGTCAGTTACACTGGGAACAGGGCAGTGAGCTATCCCGGAAAGAGGGCAGTCAGTTATCCCGGAAACAGGGTGAACAGCTACCGTGGAAACTGGGCAGTCAGTTACCCTGGAAACAGGGCGGTCAGTTACCCTGGAAACAGGGCAGTCAGTTATCCTGGAAACAGGGTGATCAGTTACACAGGAAACTGGGCAGTCAGTTACCATGGAACAGGGCAGTCAGTTATCCTGGAAACAGGGCAGTCAGTTATCCTGGAAATAGGGTGGTCAGTTACCCCGGATTTTGGGCCGTCAGTTACCCTGGAAACAGGGCAGTCAGTTTTCCTGGAAACAGGGCAGTCAGTTACCCTGGAAACAGGGCGGTCAGTTACCCCGGAAATAGGGAGGTTAATTATCCTGGAAACAGGGCGGTCAGTTACCCCGGAAACAGGATGGTCAGTTACCCTGGAAACAGGGCAGTCAGTTATCCTGGAAAAGGGCAGTCAGTTATCCTGGAAAAAGGGCGGTCAGTTACCCCGGAAATAGGGCGGTCAGTTACCCTGGAAACAGGGCAGTCAGTTATCATGGAAACAGGGCAGTCAGTTACCCTGGAAACAGGGCAGTCAGTTAACCTGGAAACAGGGCAGTCAGTTACCCTGGAAACAGGGCAGTCAGTTATCCCGGAAACAGGGCTGTCATTTACCCCGGAAACCGGGCAGTCTGTTATCCCGGAAACAGGGCAGTCAGTTATCCCGGAAACAGGGCAAAAAGTTACCCTGGAAATAGGGCAGTCAGTCACCCTGGAAATAGGTTAGTCAGTTACCCCGGAAACAGGGTGATCAGTTACCCCGGAAACAGGGCAGTCAGTTCCCCTGGAAACAGGGAGGTCAGTTACCCTGGAAACAGGGCAGTGAGCTGTCCCGGTAACAGGGCAGTCAGTTATCCCGGAAACAGGGTGAACAGTCACCCGGGAAACTGGGCAGTCAGTTACCCTGGAAACAGGGCAGTCAGTTACCCCGGAAGCAGGGCAGTCAGTTACCCTAGAAACTGGGCAGTCAGTTACCCTGGAAACAGGGCAGTCAGTTACCACGGAAGCAGGGCAGTCAGTTACCCTGGAAACAGGGCAGTCAGTTACCCCAGAAACTGGGCAGTCAGTTACCCTGGAAACAGGGCAGTCAGTTATCCCGGAAACAGGGTGATCAGTTACTCTGGAAACAGGGCAATCAGTTATCCTGGAAACAGGGCGGTCAGTTACCCCGGAAACAGGGTGATGAGTTACCCTGGAAACAGGGCAATCAGTTATCCTGGAAATAGGGCGATCAGTTACCCTGTAAACAGGGCAGTCAGTTATCCCGGAAACAGGCAGTCAGTTACCCTTGAAACTGGGCAGTCAGTTACCCTGGAAACAGGGAGATCAGATACCCCGGCAACAGGGCAGTCAGTTACCTTGGAAACAGGGCAGTCAGTTATCCTGGAAACAGGGTGGTCAGTGACCCTGGAAACAGGGTGGTCAGTTACCCCGGAAACAGGGTGATCTGTTATCCTGGAAACAGGGCGGTCAGTTACCCCGGAAACAGGGCAGTCAGTTACCCCGGAAACAGGGTGATCAGTTATCCTGGAAACAGGGCAGTCAGTTAGCCTGGAAACAGGGCAGTCAGTTAACCCGGAAGCAGTGCAGTCAGTTACCCTGGAAACTGGGCAGTCAGTTACCCTGGAAACAGGGCAGTCAGTTACCACGGAAGCAGGGCAGTCAGTTACCCTGGAAACAGGGCAGTCAGTTACCCCAGAAACTGGGCAGTCAGTTACCCTGGAAACAGGGCAGTCAGTTATCCCGGAAACAGGGCAGTCAGTTATCCCGGAAACAGGGTGATCAGTTACCCTTCAAACTGGGCAGTCAGTTATCCCGGAAACAGGGTGATCAGTTACTCTGGAAACAGGGCAATCAGTTATCCTGGAAAAAGGGCGGTCAGTTACCCCGGAAACAGGGTGATGAGTTACCCTGGAAACAGGGCAATCAGTTATCCTGGAAATAGGGCGATCAGTTACCCTGGAAACAGGTCAGTCAGTTATCCCGGCAACAGGGCAGTCAGTTACCCTTGAAACTGGGCAGTCAGTAACCCTGGAAACAGGGAGATCAGATACCCCGGTAACAGGGCAGTCAGTTACCTTGGAAACAGGGCAGTCAGTTATCCTGGAAACAGGGTGGTCAGTGACCCTGGAAACAGGGTGGTCAGTTACCCCGGAAACAGGGTGATCTGTTATCCTGGAAACAGAGCGGTCATTTACTCCGGAAACAGGGCAGTCAGTTACCCCGGAAACAGGGTGATCAGTTATCCTGGAAACAGGGCAGTCAGTTACCCCAGAAACAGGGTGATCAGTTACCCTGGAAACAGGGCAGTCAGTTACCCTGGAAACAGGGCAGTCAGTTCTCCCGGAAACAGGGTAGTCAGTTAACCCGGAAACAGGGAGATCAGTTACCCCGGAAACAGGGCGATCAGTTACCCTGGAAACAGGGCAGTCAGTTACCCTGGAAACAGGGCAGTCAGTTATCCCGGAAACAGGGTGATCAGCTGCCCTGGAAACAGGGCAGTCAGTTACCCCGGAAACAGGGCAGTCAGTAATCCCGGAAAAAGGGTGTCAGTTACCCTCGAAACTGGGCAGTCAGTTACCCTGGAAACAGGGCAGTCAGTTACGCCGGAAGCAGGGCAGTCAGTTACCCTGGAAACAGGGCAGTCAGTTACCCTGGAAACAGGTTAGTCAGTTACCCCGGAAACAGGGTGATCAGTTAACCTGGAAACAGGGCAGTCAGTTATCCCGGAAACAGGGTGATCAGCTTCCCTGGAAAAAGGGCAGTCAGTTACCCTGGAAACAGGGCAGTCAGTCACCCTGGAAATAGGTTCGTCAGCTACCCCGGAAACAGGGCAGTCAGTTCCCCTGGAAACAGGGCAGTCAGTTACCCTGGAAGCAGGGCATTGCGCTGTCCCGGTAACAGGGCGGTCAGTTATCCCGGGAACAGGGTGAACAGTCACCCGGGAAACTGGGCAGTCAGTTACCCTGGAAACAGGGCGGTCAGTTACCCTGGAAACAGGGCAGTCAGTTATCCTGGGAACAGGGTGATCAGTTACCCTGGAGACTGGGCAGTCAGTTTCCCTGGAAACAGGGCAGTCAGTTATCCTGGAAACAGGGCAGTCAATTATCCTGGAAACAGTGCGGACCGATACCCCGGAATTAGGGCGGTCACTTATCCAGGAAACAGGGCGCTCAGTGTCCCCGGAAACAGGGCAGTCAGTTTTCCCGGAAACAGGGCAGTCATTTACCCCGGAAACAGGGCAGTCAGTTAACCCGGAAAAAGGGTGATCAGTTTCCCTGGAAACAGGGCTGTCAGTTACCCTGGAAACAGGGCAGTCAGTTTCCCCGGAAAAAGGGCAGTCAGTTACCCTGGAAACAGGGCAGTCAGTTACCCTGGAAACAGGTTAGTCAGTTACCCCGGAAACAGGGTGATCAGTTAACCTGGAAACAGGGCAGTCAGTTATCCCGGAAACAGGGTGATCAGCTTCCCTGGAAAAAGGGCAGTCAGTTACCCTGGAAACAGGGCAGTCAGTCACCCTGGAAATAGGTTCGTCAGCTACCCCGGAAACAGGGCAGTCAGTTCCCCTGGAAACAGGGCAGTCAGTTACCCTGGAAGCAGGGCATTGCGCTGTCCCGGTAACAGGGCAGTCAGTTATCCCGGGAACAGGGTGAACAGTCACCCGGGAAACTGGGCAGTCAGTTACCCTGGAAACAGGGCGGTCAGTTACCCTGGAAACAGGGCAGTCAGTTATCCTGGGAACAGGGTGATCAGTTACCCTGGAGACTGGGCAGTCAGTTTCCCTGGAAACAGGGCAGTCAGTTATCCTGGAAACAGGGCAGTCAATTATCCTGGAAACAGTGCGGACCGATACCCCGGAATTAGGGCGGTCACTTATCCAGGAAACAGGGCGCTCAGTGTCCCCGGAAACAGGGCAGTCAGTTTTCCCGGAAACAGGGCAGTCATTTACCCCGGAAACAGGGCAGTCAGTTAACCCGGAAAAAGGGTGATCAGTTTCCCTGGAAACAGGGCTGTCAGTTACCCTGGAAACAGGGCAGTCAGTTTCCCCGGAAAAAGGGCAGTCAGTTAGCCTGGAAGCAGGGCAGTCAGTTACCCCGGAAACTGGGCAGTCAGTTACCCTGGAAACAGGGCATTCAGTTATCCCGGAAACAGGGCAGTCAGTTATCCCGGAAAAAGTGTGGTCATTTACCCTGGAAACTGGGCCGTCAGTTACCCTGGAAACAGGGCAGTCAGTCACCCTGGAAACAGGTTAGTCAGTTCCCCCGGAAACAGGGTATTCAGTTACCCCGGAAACAGGGCAGTCAGTTCCCCTGGAAACAGGGCAGTCAGTTACCCTGGAAACAGGGCAGTGAGCTATCCCAGAAAGAGGGCAGTCAGTTATCCCGGAAACATTGTGAACAGTTACCGTGGAAACTGGGCAGTCAGTTACCCTGGAAACAGGGCGGTCAGTTACCCTGGAAACAGGGCAGTCAGTTATCCTGGAAACAGGGTGATCAGATACCCAGGAAACTGGGCAGTCAGTTACCCTGGAACAGGGCAGTCAGTTATCCTGGAAACAGGGCAGTCAGTTATCCTGGAAATAGGGTGGTCAGTTACCCCGGATATAGGCGGTCAGTTACCCTGGAAACAGGGCAGTCAGATTTCCTGGAAACAGGGCAGTCAGTTACCCTGGAAACAGGGCGGTCAGTTACCCCAGAAATAGGGAGGTCAATTATCCTGGAAACAGGGCGGTCAGTTACCCCGGAAACAGGGCAGTCAGTTATCCCGGAAACAGGGTGATCAGCTAGCCTGGAAACAGGGCAGTCAGATATCCCGGAAACAGGGCAGTCAGTCATCCCGGAAACAGGGTGATCAGTTATCCTGTAAACAGGGCAGTCAGTTACCCCGGAAACAGGGCAGTCAGTTACCCTGGAAACAGGGCAGTAAGTTATCCCGGAAACAGGGTAGTCAGTTAACCCGGGAACAGGGAGATCAGTTACCCCGGAAACAGGGCGATCAGTTACCCTGGAAACAGGGCAGTCAGTTACCCTGGAAACAGGGCAGTCAGTTATCCCGGAAACAGGGTGATCAGCTACCCTGGAAACAGGGCAGTCAGTTATCCCGGAAACAGGGCAGTCAGTAATGTCGGAAAAAGGGTGTCAGTTACCCTGGAAACTGGGCAGTCAGTTCCCCTGGAAACAGGGCAGTCAGTTACCCTGGAAACAGGATAGTCAGTTAGCCCGGCATCAGGGTGATCAGTTACCCCGGAAACAGGGAGATCAGTTACCCCGGAAACAGGGCGATCATTTACCCTGGAAACTGGGCAGTCAGTTACCCTGGAAACAGGGCAGTCAGTTATCCCGGAAACAGGGTGATCAGCTTCCCTGGAAACAGGGCAGACAGTTACCCTGGAAACAGGGCAGTCAGTCACCCTGGAAAAAGGTTCGTCAGTTACCCCGGAAACAGGGCAGTCAGTTCCCCTGGAAACAGGGCAGTCAGTTACCCTGTAAGCAGGGCATTGCGCCTTCCCGGTAACAGGGCAGTCAGTTACACTGGAAAAGGGGCGGTCAGTTACCCTGGAAACAGGTCAGTCAGTTATCCTGGAAACAGCGTGATCAGTTACCCTGGAAACTGGGCAGTCAGTTACCCTGGAAACAGGGCAGTCGGTTATCCTGGAAACAGGGCAGTCAATTATCCTGGAAACAGGGCGGACCGATACCCCGGAATTAGGGCGGTCAGTTATCCAGGAAACAGGGCACTCAGTGACCCTGGAAACTGGGTCATCAGTTACCCCGGAAAATGGGCAGTCAGTTACCCCGGATACAGGGCAGTCAGTTTTCCCGGAAACAGGGCAGTCATTTACCCCGGAAACAGGGCAGTCAGTTAACCCGGAAAAAGGGTGATCAGTTTCCCTGGAAACAGGGCTGTCAGTTACCCTGGAAACAGGGCAGTCAGTTTCCCCGGAAACAGGGCAGTCAGTTAGCCTGGAAGCAGGGCAGTCAGTTACCCCGGAAATTGGGCAGTCTGTTACCCTGGAAACAGGGCATTCATTTATCCCGGAAACAGGGCAGTCAGTTATCCCGGAAAAAGTGTGGTCATTTACCCTGGAAACTGGGCCGTCAGTTACCCTGGAAACAGGGCAGTCAGTCACCCCGGAAACAGGGCATTCAGTTCCCCTGGAAACAGGGCAGTCAGTTACCCTGGAAACAGGGCAGTGAGCTATCCCGGAAAGAGGGCAGTCAGTTATCCCGGAAACAGGGTGAACAGTTACCGTGGAAACTGGGCAGTCAGTTACCCTGGAAACAGGGCGGTCAGTTACCCTGGAAACAGGGCAGTCAGTTATCCTGGAAACAGGGTGATCAGTTACCCAGGAAACTGGGCAGTCAGTTACCCTGGAACAGGGCAGTCAGTTATCCTGGAAACAGGGCAGTCAATTATCCTGGAAATAGGGTGGTCAGTTACCCCGGATATAGGGCGGTCAGTTACCCTGGAAACAGGGCAGTCAGTTTTCCTGGAAACAGGGCAGTCAGTTACCCTGGAAACAGGGCGGACAGTTACCCCGGAAATAGGGAGGTCAATTATCCTGGAAACAGGGCGGTCAGTTACCCCAGAAACAGGGCAGTCAGTTATCCCGGAAACAGGGTGATCAGCTACCCGGGAAACAGGGCAGTCAGTTATCCCGGAAACAGGGCAGTCAGTAATCCCGGAAAAAGGGTGTCAGTTACCCTGGAAACTGGGCAGTCAGTTCCCCTGGAAACAGGGCAGTCAGTTACGCCGGAAGCAGGGCAGTCACTTACCCTGGAAACAGGTCAGTCAGTTACCCTGGAAACAGGTTAGTCAGTTACCCCGGAAACAGGGTGATCAGTTACCCCGGAAACAGGGAGATCAGTTACCCCAGAAACAGGGCGATCAGTTACCCTGGAAACAGTGCAGTCAGTTACCCTGGAAACAGGGCAGGCAGTTATCCCGGAAACAGGGTGATCAGCTTCCCTGGAAACAGGGCAGTCAGTTACCCTGGAAACAGGGCAGTCAGTTCCCCTGGAAACAGGGCAGTCAGTTACCCTGGAAACAGGGCAGTGCGCAGTCCCGGTAACAGGTCAGTCAGTTATCCCAGAAAAAGGGTGAACAGTCACCCGGGAAACTGGGCAGTCAGTTACCCTGGAAACAGGGTGATCAGTTACCCTGGAAACTGGGCTGTCAGTTACCCTGGAAACAGGGAGATCAGTTACCCCGGAAACAGGGCGATCATTTACCCTGGAAACAGGGCAGTCAGTTACCCCGGAAACAGGGCGATCATTTACCCTGGAAACAGGGCAGTCAGTTACCCTGGAAACAGGTTAGTCAGTTAGCCCGGAAACAGGGTGATCAGTTACCCCGGAAACAGGGAGATCAGTTACCCCGGAAACAGGGTGATCATTTACCCTGGAAACAGGGCAGTCAGTTACCCTGGAAAGAGGGCAGTCAGTTATCCCGGAAACAGGGTGATCAGCTTCCCTGGAAACAGGGCAGTCAGTACCCTGGAAACAGGGCAGTCAGTCACCCTGGAAATAGGTTCGTCAGTTACCCCGGAAACAGGGCAGTCAGTTCCCCTGGAAACAGGGCAGTCAGTTACCCTGGAAGCAGGGCATTGCGCCTTCCCGGTAACAGGGCAGTCAGTTACCCTGGAAACAGGGCGGTCAGTTACCCTGGAAACAGGTCAGTCAGTTATCCTGGAAACAGGGTGATCAGTTACCCTGGAAACTGGGCAGTCAGTTACCCTGGAAACAGGGCAGTCAGTTATACTGGAAACAGGGCAGTCAATTATCCTGGAAACAGGGCGGACCGATACCCCGGAATTAGGGCGGTCAGTTATCCAGGAAACAGGGCACTCAGTGACCCTGGAAACTGGTTCATCAGTTACCCCGGAAAATGGGCAGTCAGTTACCCCGGAAACAGGGCAGTCAGTTTTCCCGGAAACAGGGCAGTCATTTACCCCGGAAACAGGGCAGTCAGTTAACCCGGAAAAAGGGTGATCAGTTTCCCTGGAAACAGGGCTGTCAGTTACCCTGGAAACAGGGCAGTCAGTTTCCCCGGAAACAGGGCAGTCAGTTAGCCTGGAAGCAGGGCAGTCAGTTACCCCGGAAATTGGGCAGTCTGTTACCCTGGAAACAGGGCATTCAGTTATCCCGGAAACAGGGCAGTCAGTTATCCCGGAAAAAGTGTGGTCATTTACCCTGGAAACTGGGCCGTCAGTTACCCTGGAAACAGGGCAGTCAGTCACCCTGGAAACAGGTTAGTCAGTTCCCCCGGAAACAGGGTATTCAGTTACCCCAGAAACAGGGCAGTCAGTTACCCTGGAAACAGGGCAGTGAGCTATCCCGGAAAGAGGGCAGTCAGTTATCCCGGAAACAGGGTGAACAGTTACCGTGGAAACTGGGCAGTCAGTTACTCTGGAAACAGGGCGGTCAGTTACCCTGGAAACAGGGCAGTCAGTTATCCTGGAAACAGGGTGATCAGTTACCCAGGAAACTGGGCAGTCAGTTACCCTGGAACAGGGCAATCAGTTATCCTGGAAACAGGGCAGTCAGCTATCCTGGAAATAGGGTGGTCAGTTACCCCGGATATAGGGCGGTCAGTTCCCCTGGAAACAGGGCAGTCAGTTTTCCTGGAAACAGGGCAGTCAGTTACCCTGAAAACAGGGCGGACAGTTACCCCGGAAATAGGGAGGTCAATTATCCTGGAAACAGGGCGGTCAGTTACCCCGGAAACAGGGCAGTCAGTTATCCCGGAAACAGGGTGATCAGTAATCCCGGAAAAAGGGTGTCAGTTACCCTGGAAACTGGGCAGTCAGTTACCCTGGAAACAGGGCAGTCAGTTACGCCGGAAGCAGGGCAGTCACTTACCCTGGAAACAGGGCAGTCAGTTACCCTGGAAACAGGTTAGTCAGTTACCCCGGAAACAGGGTGATCAGTTACCCCGGAAACAGGGAGATCAGTTACCCCGGAAACAGGGCGATCAGTTACCCTGGAAACAGGGCAGTCACTTACCCTGGAAACAGGGCAGGCAGTTATCCCGGAAACAGGGTGATCAGCTTCCCTGGAAACAGGGCAGTCAGTTACCCTGGAAACAGGGCAGTCAGTTCCCCTGGAAACAGGGCAGTCAGTTACCCTGGAAACAGGGCAGTGCGCAGTCCCGGTAACAGGTCAGTCAGTTATCCCGGAAACAGGGTGAACAGTCACCCGGGAAACTGGGCAGTCAGTTACCCTGGAAACAGTGCGGTCAGTTACCCTGGAAACAGGGCAGTCAGTTATCCTGGAAACAGGGTGATCAGTTACCCTGGAAACTGGGCAGTCAGTTACCCTGGAAACAGGTTAGTCAGTTACCCCGGAAACAGGGTGATCAGTTACCCCGGAAACAGGGAGATCAGTTACCCCGGAAACAGGACGATCAGTTACCCTGGAAACTGGGCAGTCAGTTACCCTGGAAACAGGGCACTCAGTTAGCCTGGAAGCAGTGCAGTCAGTTACCCCGGAAATTGGGCAGACTGTTACGCTGGAAACAGGGCATTCAGTTATCCAGGAAACAGGGCGCTCAGTGACCCCGGAAACTGGGTCATCAGTTACCCCGGAAAATGGGCAGTCAGTTACCCTGGAAACAGGGCAGTCAGTTTTCCCGGAAACAGGGCAGTCATTTACCCCGGAAACAGGGCAGTCAGTTAACCCGGAAAAAGGGTGATCAGTTTCCCTGGAAACAGGGCTGTCAGTTACCCTGGAAACAGGGCAGTCAGTTTCCCCGGAAACAGGGCAGTCAGTTAGCCTGGAAGCAGGGCAGTCAGTTACCCCGGAAACTGGGCAGTCAGTTAACCTGGAAACAGGGCATTCAGTTATCCCGGAAACAGGGCAGTCAGTTATCCCGGAAAAAGTGTGGTCATTTACCCTGGAAACTGGGCCGTCAGTTACCCTGGAAACAGGGCAGTCAGTCACCCTGGAAACAGGTTAGTCAGTTACCCCGGAAACTGGGCAGTCAGTTACCCTGGAAACAGGGCATTCAGTTATCCCGGAAACAGGGCAGTCAGTTATCCCGGAAAAAGTGTGGTCATTTACCCTGGAAACTGGGCAGTCAGTTAGCCTGGAAGCAGGGCAGTCAGTTACCCCGGAAACTGGGCAGTCAGTTAACCTGGAAACAGGGCATTCAGTTATCCCGGAAACAGGGCAGTCAGTTATCCCGGAAAAAGTGTGGTCATTTACCCTGGAAACTGGGCCGTCAGTTACCCTGGAAACAGGGCAGTCAGTCACCCTGGAAACAGGTTAGTCAGTTACCCCGGAAACTGGGCAGTCAGTTACCCTGGAAACAGGGCATTCAGTTATCCCGGAAACAGGGCAGTCAGTTATCCCGGAAAAAGTGTGGTCATTTACCCTGGAAACTGGGCAGTCAGTTACCCCGGAAACAGGGCAGTCAGTTGCACTGGAAACAGGGCAGTGAGCTATCCCGGAAAGAGGGCAGTCAGTTATCCCGGAAACAGGGTGAACAGCTACCGTGGAAACTGGGCAGTCAGTTACCCTGGAAACAGGGCTGTCAGTTACCCTGGAAACAGGGCAGTCAGTTATCCTGGAAACAGGGCAGTCAGTTATTATGGAAATAGGGTGGTCAGTTACCCCGGATTTTGGGCCGTCAGTTACCCTGGAAACAGGGCAGTCAGTTTTCCTGGAAACAGGGCAGTCAGTTACCCTGGAAACAGGGCGGTCAGTTACCCCGGAAATAGGGAGGTTAATTATCCTGGAAACAGGGCGGTCAGTTACCCCGGAAACAGGGCGGTCAGTTACCCTGGTAACAGGGCAGTCAGTTATCCTGGAAACAGGGTGATCAGTTACCCTGGAAACTGGGCAGTCAGTTACCCTGGAAAAGGGCAGTCAGTTATCCTGGAAAAAGGGCGGTCAGTTACCCCGGAAATAGGGCGGTCAGTTACCCTGGAAACAGGGCAGTCAGTTATCATGGAAACAGGGCAGTCAGTTACCCTGGAAACAGGGCAGTCAGTTAACCTGGAAAATGGGCAGTCAGTTACCCTGGAAACAGGGCAGTCAGTTATCCTGGAAACAGGGCAGTCATTTACCCCGGAAACCGGGCAGTCAGTTATCCCGGAAACAGGGCAGTCAGTTATCCCGGAAACAGGGCAAAAAGTTACCCTGGAAATAGGGCAGTCAGTCACCCTGGAAATAGGTTAGTCAGTTACCCTGGAAACAGGGTGATCAGTTACCCCGGAAACAGGGCAGTCAGTTCCCCTGGAAACAGGGAGGTCAGTTACCCTGGAAACAGGGCAGTGAGCTGTCCCGGTAACAGGGCAGTCAGTTATCCCGGAAACAGGGTGAACAGTCACCCGGGAAACTGGGCAGTCAGTTACCCTGGAAACAGGGCAGTCAGTTACCCCGGAAGCAGGGCAGTCAGTTACCCTAGAAAATGGGCAGTCAGTTACCCTGGAAACAGGGCAGTCAGTTACCACGGAAGCAGGGCAGTCAGTTACCCTGGAAACAGGGCAGTCAGTTACCCCAGAAACTGGGCAGTCAGTTACCCTGGAAACAGGGCAGTCAGTTATCCCGGAAACAGGGCAGTCAGTTATCCCGGAAACAGGGTGATCAGTTACCCTGGAAACTGGGCAGTCAGTTATCCCGGAAACAGGGTGATCAGTTACTCTGGAAACAGGGCAATCAGTTATCCTGGAAACAGGGCGGTCAGTTACCCCGGAAACAGGGTGATGAGTTACCCTGGAAACAGGGCAATCAGTTATCCTGGAAATAGGGCGATCAGTTACCCTGGAAACAGGGCAGTCAGTTATCCCGGAAACAGGGCAGTCAGTTACCCTTGAAACTGGGCAGTCAGTTACCCTGGAAACAGGGAGATCAGATACCCCGGTAACAGGGCAGTCAGTTACCTTGGAAACAGGGCAGTCAGTTATCCTGGAAACAGGGTGGTCAGTGACCCTGGAAACAGGGTGGTCAGTTACCCCGGAAACAGGGTGATCTGTTATCCTGGAAACAGGGCGGTCAGTTACCCCGGAAACAGGGCAGTCAGTTACCCCGGAAACAGGGTGATCAGTTATCCTGGAAACAGGGCAGTCAGTTAGCCTGGAAACAGGGCAGTCAGTTAACCCGGAAGCAGGGCAGTCAGTTACCCGGGAAACTGGGCAGTCAGTTACCCTGGAAACAGGGCAGTCAGTTACCACGGAAGCAGGGCAGTCAGTTACCCTGGAAACAGGGCAGTCAGTTACCCCAGAAACTGGGCAGTCAGTTACCCTGGAAACAGGGCAGTCAGTTATCCCGGAAACAGGGCAGTCAGTTATCCCGGAAACAGGGTGATCAGTTACCCTTCAAACTGGGCAGTCAGTTATCCTGGAAACAGGGTGATCAGTTACTCTGGAAACAGGGCAATCAGTTATCCTGGAAAAAGGGCGGTCAGTTACCCCGGAAACAGGGTGATGAGTTACCCTGGAAACAGGGCAATCAGTTATCCTGGAAATAGGGCGATCAGTTACCCTGGAAACAGGTCAGTCAGTTATCCCGGAAACAGGGCAGTCAGTTACCCTTGAAACTGGGCAGTCAGTTACCCTGGAAACAGGGAGATCAGATACCCCGGTAACAGGGCAGTCAGTTACCTTGGAAACAGGGCAGTCAGTTATCCTGGAAACAGGGTGGTCAGTGACCCTGGAAACAGGGTGGTCAGTTACACCGGAAACAGGGTGATCTGTTATCCTGGAAACAGGGCGGTCAGTTACTTCGGAAACAGGGCAGTCAGTTACCCCGGAAACAGGGTGATCAGTTATCCTGGAAACAGGGCAGTCAGTTAGCCTGGAAACAGGGCAGTCAGTTAACCCGGAAATAGGGCAGTCCGTTACCATGGAAACAGGCCAGTCAATTACCCCGGAAACTGGGCAGTCAGTTAACCTGGAAACAGTGCAGTCAGTTATCCCGGAAACAGGGCATTCAGTTATCCCGGAAACAGGTGATAAGTTACCCTGGAAACAGGGCAGTCAGTTATCCCGGAAACAGGGCCGTCAGTTATCCCGGGAACAGGGTGATCAGTTACTCTGGAAACAGGGCAATCAGTTATCCTGGAAACAGGGCCGTCAGTTACCCTGGAAATAGGGCGATCAGTTACCCTGGAAACAGGGCAGTCAGTTACCCCGGAAACAGGGCTGTCAGTTACCCTGGAAGCAGGGCAGTCAGTTACCCTGGAAAATGGGCAGTCAGTTACCCTGGAAACAGGGCAGTCATTTACCCCGGAAACCGGGCAGTCAGTTGTCCCGGAAAGAGGGCAGTCATTTACCCCGGAAACCGGGCAGTCAGTTATCCCAGAAACAGGGCAGTCAGTTATCCCGGAAACAGGGCAGTCTGTTTCCCTGGAAACAGGACAGTCAGTCACCCTGGAAATAGGTTAGTCAGTTATCCCGGAAACAGGGCAGTCAGTTATCCCGGAAACAGGGTGATCAGTTACCCTGGAAACAGGTCAGTCAGTTACCCAGGAAACTGGGCAGTCAGTTTCCCTGGAAACTGGGCATGTCAGTTACCCTGGAAACAGGGCAGCCAGTTATTCCGGAAGCAGGGTGATCAGTTACCCTGGAAACAGGTCAGTCAGTTATCCCGGAAACAGGGCGATCAGTTATCCCGGAAAAAGGGTGATCAGTTACCCTGGAAACAGGGCAGTCAGTTACCCCGGAAGCAGGTCTGTCAGTTACCCTGGAAACAGGGCAGTCAGTTACCCCGGAAACTGGGCTGTCAGTTACCCTGGAAACAGGGCAGTCAGTCACCCTGGGAACAGGTTAGTCAGTTACCCCGGAAACAGGGTGATCAGTTACCCTGGAAACAGGGAGATCAGTTACCCCGGAAACAGGGCGATCAGTTACCCTGGAAACAGGGCAGTCAGTTACCCTGGAAACAGGGCAGTCAGTTATCCCGGAAACAGGGTGAACAGTCATCCGGGAAACTGGGCAGTCAGTTACCCTGGAAACAGGGCAGTCAGTTACCCCAGAAGCAGGGCAGTCAGTTACCCTGGAAACTGGGCAGTCAGTTACCCTGGAAACAGGGCAATCAGTTACCCCGGATGCAGGGCAGTCAGTTACCCTGGAAACAGGGCAGTCAGTTACCTTGGAAACTGGGCAGTCAGTTACACTGGAAACAGGGCAGTCAGTTATCCCGGAAACAGGGCAGTCAGTTATCCCGGAAACAGGGTGATCAGTTACCCTGGAAACTGGGCAGTCAGTTACCCCGGAAACAGGGTGATCAGTTACTCTGGAAACAGGGCAATCAGTTATCCTGGAAACAGGGCGGTCAGTTACCCCGGAAACAGGGTGATGAGTTACCCTGGAAACAGGGCAATCAGTTATCCTGGAAATAGGGCGATCAGTTACCCTGGAAACAGGGCAGTCAGTTATCCCGGAAACAGGGCAGTCAGTTACCCTTGAAACTGGGCAGTCAGTTACCCTGGAAACAGGGAGATCAGATACCCCGGTAACAGGGCAGTCAGTTACCTTGGAAACAGGGCAGTCAGTTATCCTGGAAACAGGGTGGTCAATGACCCTGGAAACAGGGTGGTCAGTTACCCCGGAAACAGGGTGATCAGTTATCCTGGAAACAGGGCGGTCAGTTACCCCGGAAACAGGGCAGTCAGTTACCCCGGAAACAGGGTGATCAGTTATCCTGGAAACAGGGCAGTCAGTTACCCTGGAAACAGGGCAGTCAGTTATCCCGGAAACAGGGCAGTCAGTTATCCCGGAAACAGGGTGATCAGTTATCCTGTAAACAGGGCAGTCAGTTACCCCGGAAAAAGGGCAGTCAGTTACCCTGGAAACAGGGCAGTCAGTTATCCCGGAAACAGGGTAGTCAGTTAACCCGGAAACAGGGAGATCAGTTACCCTGGAAACAGGGCGATCAGTTACCCTGGAAACAGGGCAGTCAGTTACCCTGGAAACAGGGCAGTCAGTTATCCCGGAAACAGGGTGATCAGCTACCCTGGAAACAGGCCAGTCAGTTATCCCGGAAGCAGGGCAGTCAGTTACCCTAGAAAATGGGCAGTCAGTTACCCTGGAAACAGGGCAGTCAGTTACCACGGAAGCAGGGCAGTCAGTTACCCTGGAAACAGGGCAGTCAGTTACCCCGGAAGCAGGGCAGTCAGTTACCCTAGAAAATGGGCAGTCAGTTACCCTGGAAACAGGGCAGTCAGTTACCACGGAAGCAGGGCAGTCAGTTACCCTGGAAACAGGGCAGTCAGTTACCCCAGAAACTGGGCAGTCAGTTACCCTGGAAACAGGGCAGTCAGTTATCCCGGAAACAGGGCAGTCAGTTATCCCGGAAACAGGGTGATCAGTTACCCTGGAAACTGGGCAGTCAGTTATCCCGGAAACAGGGTGATCAGTTACTCTGGAAACAGGGCAATCAGTTATCCTGGAAACAGGGCGGTCAGTTACCCCGGAAACAGGGTGATGAGTTACCCTGGAAACAGGGCAATCAGTTATCCTGGAAATAGGGCGATCAGTTACCCTGTAAACAGGGCAGTCAGTTATCCCGGAAACAGGGCAGTCAGTTACCCTTGAAACTGGGCAGTCAGTTACCCTGGAAACAGGGAGATCAGATACCCCGGTAACAGGGCAGTCAGTTACCTTGGAAACAGGGCAGTCAGTTATCCTGGAAACAGGGTGGTCAGTGACCCTGGAAACAGGGTGGTCAGTTACCCCGGAAACAGGGTGATCTGTTATCCTGGAAACAGGGCGGTCAGTTACCCCGGAAACAGGGCAGTCAGTTACCCCGGAAACAGGGTGATCAGTTATCCTGGAAACAGGGCAGTCAGTTAGCCTGGAAACAGGGCAGTCAGTTAACCCGGAAGCAGGGCAGTCAGTTACCCGGGAAACTGGGCAGTCAGTTACCCTGGAAACAGGGCAGTCAGTTACCACGGAAGCAGGGCAGTCAGTTACCCTGGAAACAGGGCAGTCAGTTACCCCAGAAACTGGGCAGTCAGTTGCCCTGGAAACAGGGCAGTCAGTTATCCCGGAAACAGGGCAGTCAGTTATCCCGGAAACAGGGTGATCAGTTACCCTTCAAACTGGGCAGTCAGTTATCCTGGAAACAGGGTGATCAGTTACTCTGGAAACAGGGCAATCAGTTATCCTGGAAAAAGGGCGGTCAGTTACCCCGGAAACAGGGTGATGAGTTACCCTGGAAACAGGGCAATCAGTTATCCTGGAAATAGGGCGATCAGTTACCCTGGAAACAGGTCAGTCAGTTATCCCGGAAACAGGGCAGTCAGTTACCCTTGAAACTGGGCAGTCAGTTACCCTGGAAACAGGGAGATCAGATACCCCGGTAACAGGGCAGTCAGTTACCTTGGAAACAGGGCAGTCAGTTATCCTGGAAACAGGGTGGTCAGTGACCCTGGAAACAGGGTGGTCAGTTACACCGGAAACAGGGTGATCTGTTATCCTGGAAACAGGGCGGTCAGTTACTTCGGAAACAGGGCAGTCAGTTACCCCGGAAACAGGCTGATCAGTTATCCTGGAAACAGGGCAGTCAGTTAGCCTGGAAACAGGGCAGTCAGTTAACCCGGAAATAGGGCAGTCAGTTACCCTGGAAACAGGCCAGTCAATTACCCCGGAAACTGGGCAGTCAGTTAACCTGGAAACAGTGCAGTCAGTTATCCCGGAAACAGGGCATTCAGTTATCCCGGAAACAGGTGATAAGTTACCCTGGAAACAGGGCAGTCAGTTATCCCGGAAACAGGGCAGTCAGTTATCCCGGGAACAGGGTGATCAGTTACTCTGGAAACAGGGCAATCAGTTATCCTGGAAACAGGGCCGTCAGTTACCCTGGAAATAGGGCGATCAGTTACCCTGGAAACAGGGCAGTCAGTTACCCCGGAAACAGGGCTGTCAGTTACCCTGGAAGCAGGGCAGTCAGTTACCCTGGAAAATGGGCAGTCAGTTACCCTGGAAACAGGGCAGTCATTTACCCCGGAAACCGGGCAGTCAGTTGTCCCGGAAAGAGGGCAGTCATTTACCCCAGAAACCGGGCAGTCAGTTATCCCAGAAACAGGGCAGTCAGTTATCCCGGAAACAGGGCAGTCTGTTTCCCTGGAAACAGGACAGTCAGTCACCCTGGAAATAGGTTAGTCAGTTATCCCGGAAACAGGGCAGTCAGTTATCCCGGAAACAGGGTGATCAGTTACCCTGGAAACAGGTCAGTCAGTTACCCAGGAAACTGGGCAGTCAGTTTCCCTGGAAACTGGGCATGTCAGTTACCCTGGAAACAGGGCAGCCAGTTATTCCGGAAGCAGGGTGATCAGTTACCCTGGAAACAGGTCAGTCAGTTATCCCGGAAACAGGGCGATCAGTTATCCCGGAAAAAGGGTGATCAGTTACCCTGGAAACAGGGCAGTCAGTTACCCCGGAAGCAGGTCTGTCAGTTACCCTGGAAACAGGGCAGTCAGTTACCCCGGAAACTGGGCTGTCAGTTACCCTGGAAACAGGGCAGTCAGTCACCCTGGGAACAGGTTAGTCAGTTATCCCGGAAACAGGGTGATCAGTTACCCTGGAAACAGGGAGATCAGTTACCCCGGAAACAGGGCGATCAGTTACCCTGGAAACAGGGCAGTCAGTTACCCTGGAAACAGGGCAGTCAGTTATCCCGGAAACAGGGTGAACAGTCATCCGGGAAACTGGGCAGTCAGTTACCCTGGAAACAGGGCAGTCAGTTACCCCAGAAGCAGGGCAGTCAGTTACCCTGGAAACTGGGCAGTCAGTTACCCTGGAAACAGGGCAATCAGTTACCCCGGATGCAGGGCAGTCAGTTATCCTGGAAACAGGGCAGTCAGTTACCTTGGAAACTGGGCAGTCAGTTACACTGGAAACAGGGCAGTCAGTTATCCCGGAAACAGGGCAGTCAGTTATCCCGGAAACAGGGTGATCAGTTACCCTGGAAACTGGGCAGTCAGTTACCCCGGAAACAGGGTGATCAGTTACTCTGGAAACAGGGCAATCAGTTATCCTGGAAACAGGGCGATCAGTTACCCCGGAAACAGGGTGATGAGTTACCTTGGAAACAGGGCAATCAGTTATCCTGGAAATAGGGCGATCAGTTACCCTGGAAACAGGGCAGTCAGTTATCCCGGAAACAGGGCAGTCAGTTACCCTTGAAACTGGGCAGTCAGTTACCCTGGAAACAGGGAGATCAGATACCCCGGTAACAGGGCAGTCAGTTACCTTGGAAACAGGGCAGTCAGTTATCCTGGAAACAGGGTGGTCAATGACCCTGGAAACAGGGTGGTCAGTTACCCCGGAAACAGGGTGATCAGTTATCCTGGAAACAGGGCGGTCAGTTACCCCGGAAACAGGGCAGTCAGTTACCCCGGAAACAGGGTGATCAGTTATCCTGGAAACAGGGCAGTCAGTTACCCTGGAAACAGGGCAGTCAGTTATCCCGGAAACAGGGCAGTCAGTTATCCCGGAAACAGGGTGATCAGTTATCCTGTAAACAGGGCAGTCAGTTACCCCGGAAAAAGGGCAGTCAGTTACCCTGGAAACAGGGCAGTCAGTTATCCCGGAAACAGGGTAGTCAGTTAACCCGGAAACAGGGAGATCAGTTACCCTGGAAACAGGGCGATCAGTTACCCTGGAAACAGGGCAGTCAGTTACCCTGGAAACAGGGCAGTCAGTTATCCCGGAAACAGGGTGATCAGCTACCCTGGAAACAGGCCAGTCAGTTATCCCGGAAACAGGACAGTCAGTAATCCCGGAAAAATGGTGTCAGTTACCCTGGAAACAGGGCAGTCAGTTACGCCGGAAGCAGGGCAGTCAGTTACCCTGGAAACAGGGCAGTCAGTTACCCTGGAAACAGGTTAGTCAGTTACCCCGGAAACAGGGTGATCAGTTACCCCGGAAACAGGGAGATCAGTTACCCCGGAAACAGGGCGATCAGTTACCCTGGAAACAGGGCAGTCAGTTACCCTGGAAACAGGGCAGTCAGTTATCCCGGAAACAGGGTGATCAGCTTCCCTGGAAACAGGGCAGTCAGTTATCCCGGAAACAGGGCAGTCAGTTATCGCGGAAAAAGTGTGATCAGTTACCCTGGAAACTGGGCAGTCAGTTACCATGGAAACAGGGCAGTCAGTTACGCCGGAAACTGGGCAGTCAGTTAACCTGGAAACAGTGCAGTCAGTTATCCCGGAAACAGGGCATTCAGTTATCCCGGAAACAGGTGATAAGTTACCCTGGAAACAGGGCAGTCAGTTATCCCGGAAACAGGGCAGTCAGTTATCCCGGGAACAGGGTGATCAGTTACTCTGGAAACAGGGCAATCAGTTATCCTGGAAACAGGGCCGTCAGTTACCCTGGAAATAGGGCGATCAGTTACCCTGGAAACAGGGCAGTCAGTTACCCCGGAAACAGGGCTGTCAGTTACCCTGGAAGCAGGGCAGTCAGTTACCCTGGAAAATGGGCAGTCAGTTACCCTGGAAACAGGGCAGTCATTTACCCCGGAAACCGGGCAGTCAGTTGTCCCGGAAAGAGGGCAGTCATTTACCCCGGAAACCGGGCAGTCAGTTATCCCAGAAACAGGGCAGTCAGTTATCCCGGAAACAGGGCAGTCTGTTTCCCTGGAAACAGGGCAGTCAGTCACCCTGGAAATAGGTTAGTCAGTTACCTGGAAACAGGGCAGCCAGTTATTCCGGAAGCAGGGTGATCAGTTACCCTGGAAACAGGTCAGTCAGTTATCCCGGAAACAGGGCGATCAGTTATCCCGGAAAAAGGGTGATCAGTTACCCTGGAAACAGGGCAGTCAGTTACCCCGGAAGCAGGTCTGTCAGTTACCCTGGAAACAGGGCAGTCAGTTACCCCGGAAACTGGGCTGTCAGTTACCCTGGAAACAGGGCAGTCAGTCACCCTGGGAACAGGTTAGTCAGTTACCCCGGAAACAGGGTGATCAGTTACCCTGGAAACAGGGAGATCAGTTACCCCGGAAACAGGGCGATCAGTTACCCTGGAAACAGGGCAGTCAGTTACCCTGGAAACAGGGCAGTCAGTTATCCCGGAAACAGGGTGAACAGTCACCCGGGAAACTGGGCAGTCAGTTACCCTGGAAACAGGGCAGTCAGTTACCCCAGAAGCAGGGCAGTCAGTTACCCTGGAAACTGGGCAGTCAGTTACCCTGGAAACAGGGCAATCAGTTACCCCGGATGCAGGGCAGTCAGTTACCCTGGAAACAGGGCAGTCAGTTACCTTGGAAACTGGGCAGTCAGTTACACTGGAAACAGGGCAGTCAGTTATCCCGGAAACAGGGCAGTCAGTTATCCCGGAAACAGGGTGATCAGTTACCCTGGAAACTGGGCAGTCAGTTACCCCGGAAACAGGGTGATCAGTTACTCTGGAAACAGGGCAATCAGTTATCCTGGAAACAGGGCGGTCAGTTACCCCGGAAACAGGGTGATGAGTTACCCTGGAAACAGGGCAATCAGTTATCCTGGAAATAGGGCGATCAGTTACCCTGGAAACAGGGCAGTCAGTTATCCCGGAAACAGGGCAGTCAGTTACCCTTGAAACTGGGCAGTCAGTTACCCTGGAAACAGGGAGATCAGATACCCCGGTAACAGGGCAGTCAGTTACCTTGGAAACAGGGCAGTCAGTTATCCTGGAAACAGGGTGGTCAATGACCCTGGAAACAGGGTGGTCAGTTACCCCGGAAACAGGGTGATCAGTTATCCTGGAAACAGGGCGGTCAGTTACCCCGGAAACAGGGCAGTCAGTTACCCTGGAAACAGGGTGATCAGTTATCCTGGAAACAGGGCAGTCAGTTACCCTGGAAACAGGGCAGTCAGTTATCCCGGAAACAGGGCAGTCAGTTATCCCGGAAACAGGGTGATCAGTTATCCTGTAAACAGGGCAGTCAGTTACCCCGGAAAAAGGGCAGTCAGTTACCATGGAAACAGGGCAGTCAGTTATCCCGGAAACAGGGTAGTCAGTTAACCCGGAAACAGGGAGATCAGTTACCCTGGAAACAGGGCGATCAGTTACCCTGGAAACAGGGCAGTCAGTTACCCTGGAAACAGGGCAGTCAGTTATCCCGGAAACAGGGTGATCAGCTACCCTGGAAACAGGCCAGTCAGTTATCCCGGAAACAGGACAGTCAGTAATCCCGGAAAAGTGGTGTCAGTTACCCTGGAAACTGGGCAGTCAGTTACCCTGGAAACAGGGCAGTCAGTTACGCCGGAAGCAGGGCAGTCAGTTACCCTGGAAACAGGGCAGTCAGTTACCCTGGAAACAGGTTAGTCAGTTACCCCGGAAACAGGGTGTTCAGTTACTCCGGAAACAGGGAGATCAGTTACCCCGGAAACAGGGCGATCAGTTACCCTGGAAACAGGGCAGTCAGTTACCCTGGAAACAGGGCAGTCAGTTATCCCGGAAACAGGGTGATCAGCTTCCCTGGAAACAGGGCAGTCAGTTATCCCGGAAATAGGGCAGTCAGTTATCCCGGAAAAAGTGTGATCAGTTACCCTGGAAACTGGGCAGTCAGTTACCCTGGAAACAGGGCAGTCAGTTACGCCGGAAGCAGGGCAGTCAGTTACCCTGGAAATAGGCCAGTCAATTACCCCGGAAACTGGGCAGTCAGTTACCCTGGAAACAGGGCAGTCAGTTATCCCGGAAACAGGGCAGTCAGATATCCCGGAAACAGGGTGATCAGTTACCCTGGAAACAGGGCAGTCAGTTATCCCGGAAACAGGGCAGTCAGTTATCCCAGAAACAGGGTGATCAGTTACTCTGGAAACAGGGCAATCTGTTATCCTGGAAACAGGGCCGTCAGTTACCCTGGAAATAGGGCGATCAGTTACCCTGGAAACAGGGCAGTCAGTTACCCCGGAAACAGGGCAGTCAGTTACCCTGGAAGCAGGGCAGTCAGTTACCCTGGAAAATGGGCAGTCAGTTACCCTGGAAACAGGGCAGTCATTTACCCCGGAAACCGGGCAGTCTGTTATCCCGGAAAGAGGGCAGTCATTTACCCCGGAAACCGGGCAGTCAGTTATCCCGGAAACAGTGCAGTCAGTTAACCCGGAAACAGGGCAGTCAGTTTCCCTGGAAACAGGGCAGTCAGTCACCCTGGAAATAGGTTAGTCAGTTATCCCGGAAACAGGGCAGTCAGTTAACCCGGAAAAAGGGTGATCAGTTACCCTGGAAACAGGTCAGTCAGTTACCCTGGAAACTGGGCAGTCAGTTACCCTGGAAACTGGGCATGTCAGTTACCCTGGAAACAGGGCAGCCAGTTATTCCGGAAACAGGATGAACAGTCACCCGGGAAACTGGGCAGTCAGTTACCCCGGAAACAGGGCAATCAGTTATCCCGGAAAAAGGGTGATCAGTTACCCTGGAAACTGGGCAGTCAGTTAACCTGGAAATAGGGCAGTCAGTTACCCCGGAAGCAGGTCAGTCAGTTACCCTGGAAACAGGGCAGTCAGTTACCCCGGAAACTGGGCTGTCAGTTACCCTGGAAACAGGGCAGACAGTCACCCTGGGAACAGGTTAGTCAGTTACCCCGGAAACAGGGTGATCAGTTACCCTGGAAACAGGGAGATCAGTTACCCCGGAAACAGGGCGATCAGTTACCCTGGAAACAGGGCAGTCAGTTACCCTGGAAACAGGGCAGTCAGTTATCCCGGAAACAGGGTGATCGGCTACCCTGGAAACAGGGCAGTCAGTTATCCCGGAAACGGGGCAGTCAGTTATCCCGGAAAAAGGGTGATCAGTTACCCTGGAAACTGGGCAGTCAGTTACCCTGGAAACAGGGCAGTCAGTTACGCCGGAAGCAGGGCAGTCAGTTACCCTGGAAACAGGGCAGTCAGTTACCCCGGAAACTGGGCAGTCAGTTACCCTGGAAACTGGGCAGTCAGTTATCCCGTAAACAGGGCAGTCAGTTATCCCGGAAACAGGGTGATCAGTTACCCTGGAAACTGGGCAGTCAGTTGCTCTGGAAACAGGGCAATCAGTTATCCTGTAAACAGGGCGGTCAGTTAACCTGGAAATAGGGCGATCAGTTACCCTGGAAACAGGGCAGTCAGTTACCCCGGAATCAGAGCGGTCAGTTACCCTGGAAGCAGGGCAGTCAGTTACCCTGGAAACAGGGCAGTCAGTTATCCCGGAAACAGGGCTGTCAGTTACCCCGGAAACCGGGCAGTCAGTGATCCCGGAAACAGGGCAGTCATTTACCCTGGAAACCGGGCAGTCAGTTATCCCGGAAACAGGGCAGTCAGTTATCCCGAAACAGGGCACTCAGTTACCCTGGAAACAGGGCAGTCAGTCACCCTGGATTTAGGTTAGTCAGTTACCCCGGAAACAGGGTGATCTGTTACCCCGGACACAGGACAGTCAGTTCCCCTGGAAACAGGGCAGTCAGTTAACCTGGAAACAGGGCAGTGAGCTGTCCCGGTAACAGGGCAGTCAGCTATCCTGGAAACAGGGTGAACAGTCCCCGTGAAACTGGGCAGTCAGTTACCCTGGAAACAGGGCAGTCAGTTACCCCGGAAGCAGGGCAGTCAGTTACCCTGGAAACTGGGCAGTCAGTTAGCCTGGAAACAGGGCAGTCAGTTACTCTGTAAACAGGGCAATCACTTATCCTGGAAATAGGGCGATCGGTTACCCTGGAAAATGGGCAGTCAGTTACCCCGGAAACAGGGCAGTCAGTTATCCCGGAAATAGGGCAGTCAGTTATCCCGGAAACAGGGCGGTCAGTTACCCTTGAAACTGGGCAGTCAGTTACCCTGGAAACAGGGAGATCAGTTACCCCGGTAACAGGGCAGTCAGTTACCTTGGAAACAGGGCAGTCAGTTATCCCGGAAACAGGGCAGTCAGTTATCCCGGAAACAGGGTGATCAGTTATCCTGTAAACAGGGCAGTCAGTTATCCCGGAAACAGGGCAGTCAGTTATCCCGGAAACAGGGTGATCAGTTACCCTGGAAACTGGGCAGACAGTTATCCCGGAAACAGGATGATCAGTTACTCTGGAAACAGGGCAATCAGTTATCCTGGAAACAGGGCGGTCAGTTACCCTGGAAACAGGGTGATCAGTTACCCTGGAAACTGGGCAGTCAGTTATCCTGGAAATAGGGCGATCGTTTACCCTGGAAAATGGGCAGTCAGTTACCCTGGAAACAGGGCAGTCAGTTATCCCTGAAACAGGGCAGTCAGTTATCCCGGAAACAGGGCGGTCAGTTACCCTTGAAACTGGGCAGTCAGTTACCCTGGAAACAGGGAGATCAGTTACCCCGTTTACAGGGCAGTCAGTTACCTTGGAAACAGGGCAGTCAGTTATCCTGGAAACAGGGTGGTCAGTGACCCTGGAAACAGGGTGATCAGTTACCCCGGAAACAGGGTGATCTGTTATCCTCGAAACTGGGCGGTCAGTTACACCGGAAACAGGGCAGTCAGTTACCCCGGAAACAGGGTGATCAGTTATCCTGGAAACACGGCAGTCAGTTAGCCTGGAAACAGGGCAGTCAGTTACGCCGTAATCAGGGCAGTCAGTTACCCTGGAAACAGGGCAGTCAGTTACCCTGGAAACAGGTTAGTCAGTTACCCCGGAAACAGGGTGATCAGTTACCCAGGAAACAGGGAGATCAGTTATCCCGAAAACAGGGCGATCAGTTACCCAGGAAACAGGGCAGTCAGTTACCCTGGAAACAGGGCAGTCAGTTATCCCGGAAACAGGGTGATCAGCTTCCCTGGAAACAGGGCAGTCAGTTATCCCGGAAACAGGGCAGTCAGTTATCCCGGAAAAAGTGTGATCAGTTACCCTGGAAACTGGGCAGTCAGTTACCCTGGAAACAGGGCAGTCAGTTACGCCAGAAGCAGGGCAGTCAGTTACCCTGGAAACAGGCGAGTCAATTACCCCGGAAACTGGGCAGTCAGTTACCCTGGAGACAGGGCAGTCAGTTATCCCGGAAACATGGCAGTCAGTTATCCCGGAAACAGGGTGATCAGTTACCCTGGAAACAGGGCAGTCAGTTATCCCGGAAACAGGGCAGTCAGTTATCCCAGAAACAGGGTGATCAGTTACTCTGGAAACAGGGCAATCAGTTATCCTGGAAACAGGGCCGTCAGTTACCCTGGAAATAGGGCGATCAGTTACCCTGGAAACAGGGCAGTCAGTTACCCCGGAAACAGGGCTGTCAGTTACCCTGGAAGCAGGGCAGTCAGTTACCCTGGAAAATGGGCAGTCAGTTACCTTGGAAACAGGGCAGTCATTTACCCCAGAAACCGGGAAGTCAGTTATCCCGGAAAGAGGGCAGTCATTTACCACGGAAACCGGGCAGTCAGTTATCCCGGAAACAGGGCAGTCAGTTATCCCGGAAACAGGGCAGTCAGTTTCCCTGGAAACAGGGCAGTCAGTCACCCTGGAAATAGGTTAGTCAGTTATCCCGGAAACAGGGCAGTCAGTTAACCCGGAAACAGGGTGATCAGTTACCCTGGAAACAGGTCAGTCAGTTACCCTGGAAACTGGGCAGTCAGTTACCCTGGAAACTGGGCATGTCAGTTACCCTGGAAACAGGGCAGCCAGTTATTCCGGAAACAGGGTGATCAGTTACCCTGGAAACAGGTCAGTCAGTTATCCCGGAAACAGGGCAATCAGTTATCCCGGAAAAAGGGTGATCAGTTACCCTGGAAACTGTGCAGTCAGTTACCCTGGAAACAGGGCAGTCAGTTACCCCAGGAGCAGGTCAGTCAGTTACCCTGGAAACAGGGCAGTCAGTTACCCCGGAAAATGGGCTGTCAGTTACCCTGGAAACAGGGCAGTCAGTCACCCTGGAAACAGGTTAGTCAGTTACCCCGGAAACAGGGTGGTCAGTTACCCTGGAAACAGGGAGATCAGTTACCCCGGAAACAGGGCGATCAGTTACGCTGGAAACAGGGCAGTCAGTTACCCTGGAAACAGGGCAGTCAGTTATCCCGGAAACAGGGTGATCGGCTGCCCTGGCAACAGGGCAGTCAGTTGTCCCGGAAAAAGGGTGATCAGTTACCCTGGAAACTGGGGAGTCAGTTACGCCGGAAGCAGGGCAGTCAGTTACCCTGGAAACAGGGCAGTCAGTTACCTTGGAAACAGGGCAGTCAGTTATCCTGGAAACAGGGTGGTCAGTGACCCTGGAAACAGGGCAGTCAGTTACCCCGGAAACAGGGTGATCTGTTATCCTCGAAACTGGGCGGTCAGTTACACCGGAAACAGGGCAGTCAGTTACCCCGGAAACTGGGTGATCAGTTATCCTGGAAACACGGCAGTCAGTTAGCCTGGAAACAGGGCAGTCAGTTACGCCGTAATCAGGGCAGTCAGTTACCCTGGAAACAGGGCAGTCAGTTACCCTGGAAACAGGTTAGTCAGTTACCCTGGAAACAGGGTGATCAGTTACCCCGGAAGCAGGGAGATCTGTTACCCCGAAAACAGGGCGATCAGTTACCCTGGAAGCAGGGCAGTCAGTTACCCTGGAAACAGGGCAGTCAGTTATCCCGGAAACAGGGTGATCAGCTTCCCTGGAAACAGGGCAGTCAGTTATCCCGGAAACAGGGCAGTCAGTTATCCCGGAAAAAGTGTGATCAGTTACCCTGGAAACTGGGCAGTCAGTTACCCTGGAAACAGGGCAGTCAGTTACGCCAGAAGCAGGGCAGTCAGTTACCCTGGAAACAGGCCAGTCAATTACCCCGGAAACTGGGCAGTCAGTTACCCTGGAGACAGGGCAGTCAGTTATCCCGGAAACATGGCAGTCAGTTATCCCGGAAACAGGGTGATCAGTTACCCTGGAAACAGGGCAGTCAGTTATCCCGGAAACAGGGCAGTCAGTTATCCCAGAAACAGGGTGATCAGTTACTCTGGAAACAGGGCAATCAGTTATCCTGGAAACAGGGCCGTCAGTTACCCTGGAAATAGGGCGATCAGTTACCCTGGAAACAGGGCAGTCAGTTACCCCGGAAACAGGGCTGTCAGTTACCCTGGAAGCAGGGCAGTCAGTTACCCTGGAAAATGGGCAGTCAGTTACCTTGGAAACAGGGCAGTCATTTACCCCAGAAACCGGGAAGTCAGTTATCCCGGAAAGAGGGCAGTCATTTACCACGGAAACCGGGCAGTCAGTTATCCCGGAAACAGGGCAGTCAGTTATCCCGGAAACAGGGCAGTCAGTTTCCCTGGAAACAGGGCAGTCAGTCACCCTGGAAATAGGTTAGTCAGTTATCCCGGAAACAGGGCAGTCAGTTAACCCGGAAACAGGGTGATCAGTTACCCTGGAAACAGGTCAGTCAGTTACCCTGGAAACTGGGCAGTCAGTTACCCTGGAAACTGGGCATGTCAGTTACCCTGGAAACAGGGCAGCCAGTTATTCCGGAAACAGGGTGATCAGTTACCCTGGAAACAGGTCAGTCAGTTATCCCGGAAACAGGGCAATCAGTTATCCCGGAAAAAGGGTGATCAGTTACCCTGGAAACTGGGCAGTCAGTTACCCTGGAAACAGGGCAGTCAGTTACCCCAGAAGCAGGTCAGTCAGTTACCCTGGAAACAGGGCAGTCAGTTACCCCGGAAAATGGGCTGTCAGTTACCCTGGAAACAGGGCAGTCAGTCACCCTGGGAACAGGTTAGTCAGTTACCCCGGAAACAGGGTGGTCAGTTACCCTGGAAACAGGGAGATCAGTTACCCCGGAAACAGGGCGATCAGTTACCCTGGAAACAGGGCAGTCAGTTACCCTAGAAACAGGGCAGTCAGTTATCCCGGAAACAGGGTGATCGGCTACCCTGGAAACAGGGCAGTCAGTTGTCCCGGAAACAGGGCAGTCAGTTATCCCGGAAAAAGGGTGATCAGTTACCCTGGAAACTGGGCAGTCAGTTACGCCGGAAGCAGGGCAGTCAGTTACCCTGGAAACAGGGCAGTCAGTTACCCCGGAAACTGGGCAGTCAGTTACCCTGGAAACAGGGCAGTCAGTTATCCCGTAAACAGGGCAGTCAGTTATCCCGGCAACAGGGTGATCAGTTACCCTGGAAACTGGGCAGTCAGTTACTCTGGAAACAGGGCAATCAGTTATCCTGGAAACAGGGCGGTCAGTTAACCTGGAAATAGGGCGATCAGTTACCCTGGAAACAGGGCAGTCAGTTACCCCGGAAACAGGGCGGTCAGTTACCGTGGAAGCAGGGCAATCAGTTACCCTGGAAACAGGGCAGTCAGTTATCCCGGAAACAGGGCAGTAAGTTATCCCGGAAACAGGGTGATCAGTTATCCTGTAAACAGGGCAGTCAGTTACCCCGGAAAAAGGGCAGTCAGTTACCCTGGAAACAGGGCAGTCAGTTATCCCGGAAACAGGGTAGTCAGTTAACCCGGAAACAGGGAGATCAGTTACCCTGGAAACAGGGCGATCAGTTACCCTGGAAACAGGGCAGTCAGTTACCCTGGAAACAGGGCAGTCAGTTATCCCGGAAACAGGGTGATCAGCTACCCTGGAAACAGGGCAGTCAGTTATCCCGGAAACAGGGCAGTCAGTTAACCCGGAAACAGGGAGATCAGTTACCCCGGAAACAGGGCGATCAGTTACCCTGGAAACAGGGCAGTCAGTTACCCTGGAAACAGGGCAGTCAGTTATCCTGGAATCAGGGTGATCAGTTACCCTGGAAACTGGGCAGTCAGTTACCCTGGAAACAGGGCAGTCAGTTATCCTGGAAACAGGGCAGTCAATTATCCTGGAAACAGGGCGGACCGATACCCCGGAATTAGGGCGGTCAGTTATCCTGGAAACAGGGCGCTCAGTGACCCTGGAAACTGGGTCATCAGTTACCCCGGAAAATGGGCAGTCAGTTACCCCGGAAACAGGGCAGTCAGTTTTCCCGGAAACAGGGCAGTCATTTACCCCGGAAACAGGGCAGTCAGTTAACCCGGAAAAAGGGTGATCAGTTTCCCTGGAAACAGGGCTGTCAGTTACCCTGGAAACAGGGCAGTCAGTTTCCCCGGAAACAGGGCAGTCAGTTAGCCTGGAAGCAGGGCAGTCAGTTACCCCGGAAATTGGGCAGTCTGTTACCCTGGAAACAGGGCATTCAGTTATCCCGGAAACAGGGCAGTCAGTTATCCCGGAAAAAGTGTGGTCATTTACCCTGGAAACTGGGCCGTCAGTTACCCTGGAAACAGGGCAGTCAGTCACCCTGGAAACAGGTTAGTCAGTTCCCCCGGAAACAGGGTATTTAGTTACCCCGGAAACAGGGCAGTCAGTTCCCCTGGAAACAGGGCAGTCAGTTACCCTGGAAACAGGGCAGTGAGCTATCCCGGAAATAGGGCAGTCAGTTATCCCAGAAACAGGGAGAACAGTTACCGTGGAAACTGGGCAGTCAGTTACCTTGGAAACAGGGCGGTCAGTTACCCTGGAAATAGGGCAGTCAGTTATCCTGGAAACAGGGTGATCAGTTACCCAGGAAACTGGGCAGTCAGTTACCCTGGAACAGGGCAGTCAGTTATCCTGGAAACAGGGCAGTCAGTTATCCTGGAAATAGGGTGGTCAGTTACCCCGGATATAGGGCGGTCAGTTACCCTGGAAACAGGGCAGTCAGTTTTCCTGGAAACAGGGCAGTCAGTTACCCTGGAAACAGGGCGGACAGTTACCCCGGAAATAGGGAGGTCAATTATCCTGGAAACAGGGCGGTCAGTTACCCCGGAAACAGGGCAGTCAGTTATCCCGGAAAAAGGGTGTCAGTTACCCTGGAAACAGGGAGATCAGTTACCCCGTTTACAGGGCAGTCAGTTACCTTGGAAACAGGGCAGTCAGTTATCCTGGAAACAGGTTAGTCAGTGACCCTGGAAACAGGGTGATCAGTTACCCCGGAAACAGGGTGATCTGTTATCCTGGAAACAGGTCGGTCAGTTATCCTGGAAACACGGCAGTCAGTTAGCCTGGAAACAGAGCAGTCAGTTACGCCGGAAGCAGGGCAGTCAGTTACCCTGGAAACAGGGCAGTCAGTTACCCTGGAAACAGGTTAGTCAGTTACCCTGGAAACTGGGCAGTCAGTTATCCCGTAAACAGTGCAGTCAGTTATCCCGGAAACAGGGTGATCAGTTACCCTGGAAACTGGGCAATCAGTTGCTCTGGAAACAGGGCAATCAGTTATCCTGGAAACAGGGCGGTCAGTTAACCTGGAAATAGGGCGATCAGTTACCCTGGAAACAGGGCAGTCAGTTACCCCGGAAACAGAGCGGTCAGTTACCCTGGAAGCAGGGCAGTCAGTTACCCTGGAAACAGGGCAGTCATTTACCCCGGAAACCGGGCAGTCAGTCATCCTGGAAACAGGGCAGTCAGTTATCCCGCAAACAGGGCGGTCAGTTACCCTGGAAACAGGGCAGCCAGTTATTCCGGAAACAGGATGAACAGTCACCCGGGAAACTGGGCAGTCAGTTACCCCGGAAACAGGGCAGTCAGTTATCCCGGAAAAAGGGTGATCAGTTACCCTGGAAACTGGGCTGTCAGTTACCCTGGAAATAGGGCAGTCAGTTACCCCGGAAGCAGGTCAGTCAGTTACCCTGGAAACAGGGCAGTCAGTTACCCCGGAAACTGGGCTGTCAGTTACCCTGGAAACAGGGCAGACAGTCACCCTGGGAACAGGTTAGTCAGTTACCCCGGAAACAGGGTGATCAGTTACCCTGGAAACAGGGAGATCAGTTACCCCGGAAACAGGGCGATCAGTTACCCTGGAAACAGGGCAGTCAGTTACCCTGGAAACAGGGCAGTCAGTTATCCCGGAAACAGGGTGATCGGCTACCCTGGAAACAGGGCGGTCAGTTATCCTGGAAACAGGGCAGTCAGTTATCCCGGAAAAAGGGTGATCAGTTACCCTGGAAACTGGGCAGTCAGTTACCCTGGAAACAGGGCAGTCAGTTACGCCGGAAGCAGGGCAGTCAGTTACCCTGGAAACAGGGCAGTCAGTTACCCCGGAAACTGGGCAGTCAGTTACCCTGGAAACTGGGCAGTCAGTTATCCCGTAAACAGGGCAGTCAGTTATCCCGGAAACAGGGTGATCAGTTACCCTGGAAACTGGGCAGTCAGTTGCTCTGGAAACAGGGCAATCAGTTATCCTGTAAACAGGGCGGTCAGTTAACCTGGAAATAGGGCGATCAGTTACCCTGGAAACAGGGCAGTCAGTTACCCCGGAAACAGAGCGGTCAGTTACCCTGGAAGCAGGGCAGTCAGTTACCCTGGAAACAGGGCAGTCAGTTATCCCGGAAACTGGGCATTCAGTTACCCTGGAAACTGGGCAGTCAGTTGCTCTGGAAACAGGGCAATCAGTTATCCTGTAAACAGGGCGGTCAGTTAACCTGGAAATAGGGCGATCAGTTACCCTGGAAACAGGGCAGTCAGTTACCCCGGAAACAGAGCGGTCAGTTACCCTGGAAGCAGGGCAGTCAGTTACCCCGGAAACCGGGCAGTCAGTTATCCCGGAAACAGGGCAGTCATTTACCCCGGAAACCGGGCAGTCAGTTATCCCGGAAACAGGGCAGTCAGTTATCCCGGAAACAGGGCACTCAGTTACCCTGGAAACAGGGCAGTCAGTCACCCTGTATTTAGGTTAGTCAGTTACCCCGGAAACAGGGTGATCTGTTACCCCGGACACAGGACAGTCAGTTCCCCTGGAAACAGGGCAGTCAGTTAACCTGGAAACAGGGCAGTGAGCTGTCCCGGTAACAAGGCAGTCAGCTATCCCGGAAACAGGGTGAACAGTCACCCGGGAAACTGGGCAGTCAGTTACCCTGGAAACAGGGCAGTCAGTTACCCCGGAAGCAGGGCAGACAGTTACCCTGGAAACTGGGCAGTCAGTTAGCCTGGAAACAGGGCAGTCAGTTACTCTGTAAACAGGGCAATCACTTATCCTGGAAATAGGGCGATAGGTTACCCTGGAAAATGGGCAGTCAGTTACCCCGGAAACAGGGCAGTCAGTTATCCCGGAAACAGGGCAGTCAGTTATCCCGGAAACAGGGCGGTCAGTTACCCTTGAAACTGGGCAGTCAGTTACCCTGGAAACAGGGAGATCAGTTGCCCCGGTAACAGGGCAGTCAGTTAACTTGGAAACAGGGCAGTCAGTTATCCCGGAAACAGGGCAGTCAGTTATCCCGGAAACAGGGTGATCAGTTATCCTGTAAACAGGGCAGTCAGTTATCCCGGAAACAGGGCAGTCAGTTATCCCGGAAACAGGGCAGTCAGTTATCCCGGAAACAGTGTGATCAGTTATCCTGTAAACAGGGCAGTCAGTTATCCCGTTAACAGGGCAGTCAGTTATCCTGGAAACAGGGCGGTCAGTTAACCTGGAAATAGGGCGATCAGTTACCCTGGAAACAGGGCAGTCAGTTACCCCGGAAACAGAGCGGTCAGTTACCCTGGAAGCAGGGCAGTCAGTTACCCTGGAAACAGGGCAGTCAGTTATCCCGGAAACAGGGCGGTCATTTACCCCGGATACCGGGCAGTCAGTTATCCTGGAAACAGGGCAGTCAGTTATCCCGGAAACAGGGCGGTCAGTTACCCTGGAAACAGGGCAGCCAGTTATTCCGGAAACAGGATGAACAGTCACCCGGGAAACTGGGCAGTCAGTTACCCCGGAAACAGGGTGATCAGTTATCCTGGAAACACGGCAGTCAGTTAGCCTGGAAACAGGGCAGTCAGTTACGCCGGAAGCAGGGCAGTCAGTTACCCTGGAAACAGGGCAGTCAGTTACCCTGGAAACAGGTTAGTCAGTTACCCTGGAAACTGGGCAGTCAGTTATCCCGTAAACAGTGCAGTCAGTTATCCCGGAAACAGGGTGATCAGTTACCCTGGAAACTGGGCAATCAGTTGCTCTGGAAACAGGGCAATCAGTTATCCTGGAAACAGGGCGGTCAGTTAACCTGGAAATAGCGCGATCAGTTACCCTGGAAACAGGGCAGTCAGTTACCCCGGAAACAGAGCGGTCAGTTACCCTGGAAGCAGGGCAGTCAGTTACCCTGGAAACAGGGCAGTCAGTTATCCCGGAAACAGGGCGGTCATTTACCCCGGAAACCGGGCAGTCAGTTATCCTGGAAACACGGCAGTCAGTTATCCCGGAAACAGGGCGGTCAGTTACCCTGGAAACAGGGCAGCCAGTTATTCCGGAAACAGGATGAACAGTCACCCGGGAAACTGGGCAGTCAGTTACCCCGGAAACAGGGCAGTCAGTTATCCCGGAAAAAGGGTGATCAGTTACCCTGGAAACTGGGCAGTCAGTTAACCTGGAAATAGGGCAGTCAGTTACCCCGGAAGCAGGTCAGTCAGTTACTCTGGAAACAGGGCAGTCAGTTACCCCGGAAACTGGGCTGTCAGTTACCCTGGAAACAGGGCAGACAGTCACCCTGGGAACAGGTTAGTCAGTTACCCCGGAAACAGGGTGATCAGTTACCCTGGAAACAGGGAGATCAGTTACCCCGGAAACAGGGCGATCAGTTACCCTGGAAACAGGGCAGTCAGTTACCCTGGAAACAGGGCAGTCAGTTATCCCGGAAACAGGGTGATCGGCTACCCTGGAAACAGGGCTGTCAGTTATCCCGGAAACAGGGCAGTCAGTTATCCCGGAAAAAGGGTGATCAGTTACCCTGGAAACTGGGCAGTCAGTTACCCTGGAAACAGGGCAGTCAGTTACGCCGGAAGCAGGGCAGTCAGTTACCCTGGAAACAGGGCAGTCAGTTACCCCGGAAACTGGGCAGTCAGTTACCCTGGAAACTGGGCAGTCAGTTATCCCGTAAACAGGGCAGTCAGTTATCCCGGAAACAGGGTGATCAGTTACCCTGGAAACTGGGCAGTCAGTTGCTCTGGAAACAGGGCAATCAGTTATCCTGTAAACAGGGCGGTCAGTTAACCTGGAAATAGGGCGATCAGTTACCCTGGAAACAGGGCAGTCAGTTACCCCGGAAACAGAGCGGTCAGTTACCCCGGATGCAGGGCAGTCAGTTACCCTGGAAACAGGGCAGTCAGTTATCCCGGAAACTGGGCATTCAGTTACCCTGGAAACTGGGCAGTCAGTTGCTCTGGAAACAGGGCAATCAGTTATCCTGTAAACAGGGCGGTCAGTTAACCTGGAAATAGGGCGATCAGTTACCCTGGAAACAGGGCAGTCAGTTACCCCGGAAACAGAGCGGTCAGTTACCCTGGAAGCAGGGCAGTCAGTTACCCCGGAAACCGGGCAGTCAGTTATCCCGGAAACAGGGCAGTCATTTACCCCGGAAACCGGGCAGTCAGTTATCCCGGAAACAGGGCAGTCAGTTATCCTGGAAACAGGGCACTCAGTTACCCTGGAAACAGGGCAGTCAGTCACCCTGTATTTAGGTTAGTCAGTTACCCCGGAAACAGGGTGAGCTGTTACCCCGGACACAGGACAGTCAGTTCCCCTGGAAACAGGGCAGTCAGTTAACCTGGAAACAGGGCAGTGAGCTGTCCCAGTAACAAGGCAGTCAGTTATCCCGGAAACAGGGTGAACAGTCACCCGGGAAAGTGGGGAGTCAGTTACCCTGGAAACAGGGCAGTCAGTTACCCCGGAAGCAGGGCAGTCAGTTACCCTGGAAAATGGGCAGTCAGTTAGCCTGGAAACAGGGCAGTCAGTTACTCTGTAAACAGGGCAATCACTTATCCTGGAAATAGGGCGATCGGTTACCCTGGAAAATGGGCAGTCAGTTACCCCGGAAACAGGGCAGTCAGTTATCCCGGAAACAGGGCAGTCAGTTATCCCGGAAACAGGGCGGTCAGTTACCCTTGAAACTGGGCAGTCAGTTACCCTGGAAACAGGGAGATCAGTTATCCCGGTAACAGGGCAGTCAGTTAACTTGGAAACAGGGCAGTCAGTTATCCCGGAAACAGGGCAGTCAGTTATCCCGGAAACAGGGTGATCAGTTATCCTGTAAACAGGGCAGTCAGTTATCCCGGAAACAGGGCAGTCAGTTATCCCGGAAACAGGGCAGTCAGTTATCCCGGAAACAGGATGATCAGTTATCCTGTAACAGGGCAGTCAGTTATCCCGTTAACAGGGCAGTCAGTTATCCTGGAAACAGGGCGGTCAGTTAACCTGGAAATAGGGCGATCAGTTACCCTGGAAACAGGGCAGTCAGTTACCCCGGAAACAGAGCGGTCAGTTACCCTGGAAGCAGGGCAGTCAGTTACCCTGGAAACAGGGCAGTCAGTTATCCCGGAAACAGGGCGGTCATTTACCCCGGAAACCGGGCAGTCAGTTATCCTGGAAACAGGGCAGTCAGTTATCCCGCAAACAGGGCGGTCAGTTACCCTGGAAACAGGGCAGCCAGTTATTCCGGAAACAGGATGAACCGTCACCCGGGAAACTGGGCAGTCAGTTACCCCGGAAACAGGGCAGTCAGTTATCCCGGACAAAGGGTGATCAGTTACCCTGGAAACTGGGCAGTCAGTTACCCTGGAAATAGGGCAGTCAGTTACCCCGGAAGCAGGTCAGTCAGTTACCCTGGAAACAGGGCAGTCAGTTACCCCGGAAACTGGGCTGTCAGTTACCTGGAAACAGGGCAGACAGTCACCCTGGGAACAGGTTAGTCAGTTACCCCGGAAACAGGGTGATCAGTTACCCTGGAAACAGGGAGATCAGTTACCCCGGAAACAGGGCGATCAGTTACCCTGGAAACAGGGCAGTCAGTTACCCTGGAAACAGGGCAGTCAGTTATCCCGGAAACAGGGTGATCGGCTACCCTGGAAACAGGGCAGTCAGTTATCCCGGAAACAGGGCAGTCAGTTATCCCGGAAAAAGGGTGATCAGTTACCCTGGAAACTGGGCAGTCAGTTACCCTGGAAACAGGGCAGTCAGTTACGCCGGAAGCAGGGCAGTCAGTTACCCTGGAAACAGGGCAGTCAGTTACCCCGGAAACTGGGCAGTCAGTTACCCTGGAAACTGGGCAGTCAGTTATCCCGTAAACAGGGCAGTCAGTTATCCCGGAAACAGGGTGATCAGTTACCCTGGAAACTGGGCAGTCAGTTGCTCTGGAAACAGGGCAATCAGTTATCCTGTAAACAGGGCGGTCAGTTAACCTGGAAATAGGGCGATCAGTTACCCTGGAAACAGGGCAGTCAGTTACCCCGGAAACAGAGCGGTCAGTTACCCTGGAAGCAGGGCAGTCAGTTACCCTGGAAACAGGGCAGTCAGTTATCCCGGAAACTGGGCAGTCAGTTATCCCGGAAACCGGGCAGTCAGTTATCCCGGAAACAGGGTGATCAGTTATCCTGCAAACTGGGCAGTCAGTTGCTCTGGAAACAGGGCAATCAGTTATCCTGTAAACAGGGCGGTCAGTTAACCTGGAAATAGGGCGATCAGTTACCCTGGAAACAGGGCAGTCAGTTACCCCGGAAACAGAGCGGTCAGTTACCCTGGAAGCAGGGCGGTCAGTTACCCCGGAAACCGGGCAGTCAGTTATCCCGGAAACAGGGCAGTCATTTACCCCGGAAAACGGGCAGTCAGTTATCCCGGAAACAGGGCAGTCAGTTATCCCGGAAACAGGGCACTCAGTTACCCTGGAAACAGGGCAGTCAGTCACCCTGTATTTAGGTTAGTCAGTTACCCCGGAAACAGGGTGATCTGTTACCCCGGACACAGGACAGTCAGTTCCCCTGGAAACAGGGCAGTCAGTTAACCTGGAAACAGGGCAGTGAGCTGTCCCGGTAACAGGGCAGTCAGCTATCCCAGAAACAGGGTGAACAGTCACCCGGGAAACTGGGCAGTCAGTTACCCTGGAAACAGGGCAGTCAGTTACCCCGGAAGCAGGGCAGTCAGTTACCCTGGAAACTGGGCAGTCAGTTAGCCTGGAAACAGGGCAGTCAGTTACTCTGTAAACAGGGCAATCACTTATCCTGGAAATAAGGCGATCGGTTACCCTGGAAAATGGGCAGTCAGTTACCCCGGAAACAGGGCAGTCAGTTATCCCGGAAACAGGGCAGTCAGTTATCCCGGAAACAGGGCGGTCAGTTACCCTTGAAACTGGGCAGTCAGTTACCCTGGAAACAGGGAGATCAG